>NC_045686.1:3134101-3500000 GCF_003331165.1 Xiphophorus hellerii | reverse complement strand
TGGATTCTCTTTGTGTTTTCTCAGTGTGTTTTGTGGCAAACTCTCTGAAAAAACCCAGAGATAATAAAAGTGTTTCACTGAGGCGTTAGATTCACAGATATGCAAGAGAATCCAAAAACCTAAGAGACACAAGTGACTGCTGGAAACGCAAGTTGAACCGGATTTAAATGGGTAATTAACAGGAGAATGTGTGGAAATCAGGAAGTATAAATAGCATCAGGAGTGATTCCTGGATAGGTAACAGGTGTGCTGATTAGCTGATGGAAAACAGCTGAGAGGAGTGAAAACGTGACAGAAACTATAAAACATAACAAATAAGTACAACTTCAAGAAGAGGAAGAAAGTAAATGGATTGGGAAGCCTCAATCATATGGTATAATTAACCATTTATAAACTATATAAAGGACACAAAGTTAGCTGACAAAATTTGATTCTGTTTTTTAGTTTTACTAAATAAGGAAATTTGAAGATAGAATTTGTTGATTATTCACTAGCTGCCAATAAACTTTATAGAAGAAATCAAATCAAAATAATAATAAACACAAAAGAAAAAACAACCTTCCATATCATGAAATGATAAATCAGGAAAAAAAAACACTTTCCAACTTTGACCTCAGCTTGAAAGATTTTCATATCTTTGATTTTTGAAAGACTCTTCATCTGCACTTTCTTCTCTATTTCTCTTTATCGGTACATTTCTTGCCCTGCTGGTCAAGTAATGTTTTAAAGTTGCCCATATTCGTGTTTTAAAGCAGTTAAACAAACTTCAGTGCACAAACGTTCAAGATTTAACACACTTACTGACATCAAAGCATCAGAGGGAAAATCTTCCACCAGCTGAACGTTTGAAGTTCAAACTTATGGAAAAAACTCAGGAATACATTAATCAAACATCTACTGGTTCACATCTGTTGTGATCATTTAAAATTGTGTCATGATGTATTTTTAGCTTTGGGTTCTATATGCTGGGATTGTAGCTAATCTTAAGGGGAAGAAATAAACAGCTCTGTGTTTAGAACAACGCAGCAGAGAGCTTCATTTAGACTTTATTTACTCCAGATTTGTCTGGACTGCTGATTTAACGGGCAGCAGTGAAGCTAACTGAGCTGAACGCTGCACCATTTGCACTGACACAGAAAGCCGTGATGGGAGATAATCAGGCGGATACAAAAGAAATTAATTCAGCATTTTAAAGTCCAGCTGTCTGGTGGCTGCTGAGCAGGTGTCAGCTCCTCCCCCTTCCTCCTCCTCTTCTTCCTCACTCTGCCTTTCAGTCACACACCCCAAACCATCCGGCTTTCTATTGTTGCTGCACATCTTCATATTCATTACAAATGTTTTGCTTTATATATGTCATAACAGAGCAACCTGCATATTTCTGGCTGCAAAAAGTGACTCTTCCTCCCACATCCTTTGGTTCATGTTTGGTTTTTTCTCCATTCAAAAAAAGATTTTACTTGCACATAAAAGTGAAACCATTCAGGGACTCCTTCAAAAATTTAAACCCCAAATCATTTCGGTAAAAAAAACAAAAGCTTTAAAATTCCCCTGAAAGACTCAACTTGATTAAGTTTTGGATTTTGCTTCTGAAAAATGATCAACGCCACGTCTTCCTCACACACTTCACACTTTAACTAATGGAACTGATGCAAACTGAGAATAAAGTATCCACAGGGAGACTGTTAACTAATTATGACATTTCAGAAGGTAAAAAAGGGTTGAACACAAATGCTGCACTTTTCAGAATTGTATTTGTAAATCTGTTGAACAATCCAATCTTTCCTCTAACGTGACATTTACCACATTAAATTGCAATAAATGCTTTGAATTGTGTAGATGTATGATGAAACATGGACAAGTTCCAGTGCAGTGAATATAAGGCTGTAGTTAGCAGCACTTAGCAAGTAATGAATTAATGTATTTTAAAAGATGAATACATAAAACTTTAAGCAGCAGAATATAAAGACATGTTTCCTACAGAGAAAACTGGATCACAGAAAGGTGAGAAAAGGCCACAAATTCTGGCTAAAGTCCATTAATTTGAGCTTTATTTTACTTTCTAAATTATAAATTTTTTTTATTCATTCTCCATCCTCCATCTAGCTAAGCTGTCTCTCCATCCTCGTCCTCTTTCTCCTTGCATCCCGTTTTGGCATCTCTCTCTTTCTCTTTCTCTTTCTCTTTCTCTCTCTCTCTCTCTCCTCTTTTCATCTGTCACTCCTCCCACCTCCTCCCTTCCCTTTCCACCCCCCCCCCCCCCCCCCCTCCCCCCGGTGGTATCCACACACCGAGCAGAGACTCTCTGGATGTCAGTCACTTTCAGCGAACAGACGGTAATCCCCCACCTCATCCACCCCACCCCTCTCCAAACAGCAGCAACCGGAGGCAGGAGGGGGGCAAAACCACACGGGACACCTGTACACTACCGGACGCCTCCCCTTCTGATTTCTTTCACTTTCACTCCCAGAATAAGCGGCGGATTTGCGCTTTAAACCGCGGATTCATCCCGCAGCAGCTCGCAGGAAGTCCGCGGATGGAGACGCGCTTTGAAGGCGGAGGTCTGCTGGTGTTCACGTAGCAGCGGCTGCAGGGTCGTGCCGCATTGTCCGGCCGCTTCGAGCGACGCTCGGGGAGACGGGGATGCTGCCGTCGTCAGTGAGTCACAGATCGGGAGAGAAAGCGCGGAGCGGCTTTGACATGGAGGCGAGCGGCTGTCGCTCAGGCCACCCGGATCAGCAGCAGGTTGGTGCAGCCTGAAGCTCCCGGCGGACGTCGCTTCATCATCTGCATGCTGGGAAATTATAATAAAGTTCAAATCTTGTTTTTTTTTTAAAAATGATTGTGTGCGTAAAGTGAGTGGCCCATATGCAGAAAATGCATCACAGAATGAGAGCAGCGGCGGCGTCTGTGCCAGTTCAGGGTGGATTACGTGTTCAGAGCAGCAGGCCTCCATCTGAAGTCAGCCACTGATCACTAAACGCTCTCCGTCCACTTCCCTGCCCTGTTGCTAACCGATTCCTCAGCTGGTTCACCAGAACCCCCCACCGAGGGACAGCTGTTGCAAACAATGACTCACCTGCAGGCTGGCCTCTCTCCGGAGACCCTGGAGAAGGCCAAGGTGGAGCTGAAGGAAAACCCGGAGACTCTCCACCAGGACATCCAGGAGGTCCGGGACATGATCATCACCCGGCCGGACATCGGCTTCCTCAGGACAGACGACGCCTTCATCCTCAGATTCCTCAGGGCGAGGAAATTCAACCACTTTGAGGCGTTCCGGCTGCTGGCACAGTATTTCGAGTACAGGCAGCAGAACCTGGACATGTTCAAGAACCTGAAGGCCACCGACCCTGGCATCAAGCAGGCTCTGAAGGACGGCTTCCCGGGAGTCCTCTCCAATCTGGACAAATACGGCAGGAAGATCCTGGTCCTGTTTGCAGCCAACTGGGACCAGAGCAGGTGAGAATTTTTTTTTATTTATGTTTTTTTAAGAAATTAGGGCCAAAATTGTTGAAAAGACATCTGTGTTTGTGAAACCGTAGAAATAAATGAGTGAGGCTGGAGGAGCTGTCCGTTCAGCACCACTCAGTCATTAAGAAACACTGCAGCAACCTTCTCCAAACAGCTGTGAAATATTAAATATAGTCATTTTAAAACAGGTCATAAAATGGACTGATATGTTTGGACACTTTAACAGAGATGGAAGAATCCCCCAAGATTTAACTCAAGGAAGAGAAGAAACATGTTTTTACTCAAATAAAAGTAAACATCATGCAAGAAATGACTGAAAAGAAGAGTTTTGTAAAAAGGCGACTCTTGTACTGAATAAGAAAGATTAAAGCAATCATTTAATATTTACAAATTACGTAATCAGAAAACATGACGTTGTGTGGAAATATTGATATTTTAGAGACCAACATGAAAATAGTTCACATGAATAACATAATTACAAAATTACAAAAAAATTTATCATGTCCTTTCAAGGGCTGCACAGTGGCGCAGTTGGTAGCACTGTTGCCTTGCAGCAAGAAGGTCCTGGGTTCGATTCCCGGCCCGTCTTTCTGCACGGAGTTTGCATGTTCTCCCTGTGGCTTCCTCCCACAGTCCAAAAACATGACTGTTAGGTTAATTGGTCTCTCTAAATTCTCCCTAGGTGTGTGTGTGTGTGTGTGTGTGTGTATGGTTGTGTGTCCTGTCCTGCGACAGACTGGCGACTTGTCCAGGTGACCCCGCCTCTCATTTCAACGTTAGCTGGAGACCCCCTCCTGACCCCACTGTTAGAAAATGGATGGATGGATGGATGGATGCCAAAATATGCCAAATCTTTACAAATGTTTTATGGTTTGATGAAAACAAACTGGAACCATAATTCTAAAAAAGGACAATTGACACACAAAACCCACCAAGCGGAAGAAGCAGTAAAACATGGCAACTTCATGCTCATCTTTAGATTAGACCGCTGGTTTTGTCATGACGGATGTCAGTTTTGATCGTAAAACCATCGGGTGTTTGGTAGAAAATTTTAAAATGTTGTTTTTCAGTTTCATATTGAGTCAAACTATTGAGTTTTAAAAAGGCCAAACCAGAAAATATGTCTGTTCGGCTGAAGAGAATCTAAGAAATTTGAAAAACTCTTTAAAGGTAGAATGCAGCAAGGTTGGTAAAAACAGAGTTAAATGCATCAGTTTAAGGTTGTTTATACTTTCCAACCAGGTTATAGAAACTTTGTTTTTATTTTTCACACTTATTTCTTGTGTTTTAGTGGAATTGCACAGCATGCATGTCACACGGAAGGAGCAAAAGGTCATGATTTCATCTTTCTTACATCCAAAACAATGACATTTTAATGATGCTTGCACTCTTCAAATCAATAGCTTTGCTAAAAATCTATTGATGCAAATAATTCTACATGTTGCACATATTTGCTTGTTAATTGGTTGAAAAAGCAGGCGAGTTACAGCCAACAATCCTCTTTTTGCATGTCAGCATGTTTGCATCCTCAAAGCAGCGCTGGGCCTAACTGCAGTTTGACGGATCGACCGGCTGCTGGACTGAAGTCTCGTTAACTCATTACCCTTTGAGAAGAAGCAGGCTTGCTTTTACACACCATGATCACCCGCTTTGAGCTCGACGGCGAACCATAAATCACCTGAAGGCCCACTGGTTTCATCCATAAACTGATGACAGTAAAAATAATACTATGATTATGAATAACTAAAAAGTTCAACCATGTAGGTTTTTCTAAGGGTAAGAAAACTGCTACTGTGGTATTGCTTAATCAACATTTATCTTAAGACCTGTATTGGTGATTTTTATTGAATAAATTAGTTTTAAAAAACATTGAATCAATCATTAATTTGCATACATTTATCCTAATTTATAATTTACACAATATTGCTGTGTCATTCTCCTTCCTCTGCTTCTCATTTTTCCCCACATGTTCCCATAAATGCTCTGCCTCCGCCATGATTTGGTCCAGATTATCATCTAGGTTGAGGTTAAAGGTAAAAGTCGGGTCAGAACGTGATTTTGTTTGGCTTTAAAAAGAGATCAGTCCTGTTTAGTGTTTAAATAACCAGTTTTAGTCACATATTGATCTCTGTGTCAGTCTGCTTGGTGTTAAATATATGCACAAAAACAATAAAAGTGAACATTATTACTGTTAATTATGCAGATTATTTTTGCAAAAAATGGATTTAGATTCTGCACAATGATTTAGTTTCATGATGAAACCATGAGATGAAAGAGTAAGATGATGTCATGGTAACTGAGCAGCAGACAGGAGGCTGACGAATCTGAAGCATCAGCTGGATGAAAATCCTCAAGGATCCACTGAGGCTCCAACTTATGTTGCTGATTTCTGCAGGAGCCTTCATTACTGGCAATTAAGGTCTAAGATCCAACATGATTGAAAAGCAAATAAAAGTGAGCAGAAGGCTAGCTGTGAATTTAGCTAACAAGGTCTCTGCAGCCTTAGAGCTTGAACATGTCCGCATTTTGTGATGCTAAAAACATACATTTATGTGTATCTTATTTGGTTTTAGTACACAAACTGATTAACATTTGTGAAGCAAATTTAAATGAGAGTAAACTAACTAAAAATTGAAAAAATGTGACTATCAGCCCACAAATGTTGTTTTTGAGAAAGTAGCAAGAAAAATCAGAAAGACAGAGAATGAGGAAGATAATACTTTGGTCAGATGATGCTACATGTTAGCTCTCTAGCCTACAATCAGAATGCAGAGGAAGATGCAAATGCGAATCATCATAGAGTGAAACATGGTGGTGGCAGCATTATGCTGCGGATACCATTATTGGATTTGGAGTGTTAGAAGCCAAGCAGTCCCGGTTGAAAACCTGGAAACAAATATCCAGAGCTACAATAAAAATGTATATCAAAGGTTTTTGAATGACCTAATCAAAGTCCAGACCTAAATGCAATTAAGATTCAATGGCAAAACTTTGAAATTGATGTTCAGAGTCACTCTCCGTGTAATCTGACCTGATTCTTTTGCAAAGAAGAAGAAAAACTTTCCAGACGTGCAAAGCTGGAGCTAAAATTGCAGTAAAATGTTTTTCTACAAACTATCGACTCATAAATGTTTGCCAGATTTTAGCTGGAAAACATTTAAAACCATGCATCATTTTCTCATAAAACTGTTTTTACACTTTTTTGTGTTGTTATGCATAACAACACAATAAAATACTGGAGATTTGTGTTGAACACAAACTGTGAATGGACTGTAACTGTGGAAACATCAGCACTCAACACCTAAGGGCAGTTTGCATTGGTCAATTGACCTGATACCACATGCATGGAACCAGTGACCTTATAACTGAGAGGCAATAACCAAAGAACCATGAAACATGGAGGCAGATATTAAGCCTTACAGTCAGTTAAAGCTTTAGCTACAGAGAAAACAGGAATTATGGATCTGAAAGGCTGAACAGATGAAAACAAACTGAGTAATGTGTAGAAACATCCATGTTTTACTTCAAAGAAAAGAGAAAACCTTGTGATGTTTCCTTCAGATACACGTTTGTGGACATCCTGCGAGCCATCCTGCTGTCTCTGGAGTCCATGATCGAAGACCCGGAGCTGCAGGTGAACGGCTTCATCCTCATCATCGACTGGAGCAACTTCACCTTCAAGCAGGCCTCCAAGCTGACCCCCAGCATGCTGCGGCTGGCCATCGAGGGGCTGCAGGTAAGAAGCTGCATGACTTGTGAACCCAGAGTGTGATCTGGTTCATCTTCAAACTGATCAGCTTTTTAGTTTCCAAAGAAAACTTCCAGGGTTTAAGTCGACAAGATCAAATGAGATTGGATCAGCCGTCTTCCTGGAGTCCCTCAGGGTTCTGGTTTAGTACCAATCCTTTTCTTACTTTAAATACACACATCCTGATAGAGAAATTATACATTAATATAACATCTTATTGCACGAATGACATCCAGTTGTATTTACTGAAAGTATGAAAAGCAAATAAATCGTTGCTTTTATTTCTTCCGATTTAAATGACAGTAGCAGACTTAAGATTTTTTAATTAAGACATGCTTTTAGTTTAGTTTGCACTTTGTGATGCTTTACTTTTTCTGTAATTTTTTCTAACTTTGTGTATTGCTTTAATTTTTGTTCAATTTTAAATTATCCCACTTCAACCAAAATGTTGCTTTTCTTTAAATTCAGAGGCAGGAAACACTAAAAAGCTACATTTTTCTTTTGCAGCAAACCTCCAGCTTCACTTCCATTAGTCTGCTGTCAAAATCTGCCTCTTAGATTCAATTCTGCTTTTCAAAAGAACACCAGAATACCAAAAAAAAAAACATCCTTTTTTATTATTTTGCTTCAGAGTTGTGAAAACTAGGAAAACGCAAAAGCACTCAATGCCCTCCTTGTTCTCCAGATCCCAGAAACATCATTTGTCTTCTCGGTCTTCGGCTCACATTTAACATCATTATCGAAATGAGTTAGCGGAGGAAAGCGCTGGCGGCAGAGTTCAGCTGTCCTGTAGTCAGCAGCCAAACCTGGGAGGAAAACGTCTTTCTTCTCTCTGCGTGTGTGTGAGGTTTGATGTGCAGATGAGTGGAGTTCCTTATTGCTTTCACAACATGGCTGTGAATCATCTGCCAATTTGTTTTGGGCTCCATTAGTCAAAGTTAGATCCAACAGGGAGAGCGATTCTTTAGGGAAGAGAGAGACAAGGCGGTGTGTTGTGAGTGATTATCTGATGGGTTTGTGGTGGAAATCAAAGTCAGAGACTTTTAGCAGGAATTTCACCCAAAAACTGCTGAACATGAAGAAAGAGAGCGGACAACGTTTCTATTACTGTACCTTTGCAGTATTTGTGATTAAACTAACAAATACTGCAAAATGTAAATGTGTCAAAATGTAGTGATGTAGTGAAACATTAATATTACGCATATTAATGTTTAATTTTTTTCTAATGTTTCCATAAGTGTCTTTTTCCTGCAACCAACAGGCAAAAGGCTGAATCCACCATGGATATGAAACCAGGCCATTGCAGGGCTGCACACTAGACACTAACTTCTCGTTTTTTCCACTCTGCAACCAAAATAACCTCCAGAAAGTCAGAAACACACAAAGATCCTGAAACGACCGAAGGGAAAAGATCTAAATCAGACCCAACAAACAAATAACCGGCTACAGGCTTCAACCTCTGGCTCATGGCTGCTACCCTTCATTACTATCAGCAATGAAAAAGGCATTTCTATAGATCTATTGCACCTTTCCCTTCAGGGGAAGTAAAACATGTTACATAAAATTGGATATATACTGCAGGTAATTCTCAGCCGGATTTTATTTGCTCTGTAACCTGAGGCACTTTACGGAGAGATTGATTCAAAACTCAGAGTCACTGCAGGCTGGACAGATTTTCCCTTCCACAATTTTAGACTGATTCTTTAAACTAACGTTCTGTTTTAAAACCTTTTTATCTATATTGCATTTTTAGAATAAACATTTGACACTCTGCATGTAAATTCTGCTTATTTAAGCATTCATTTCCTTTATTACACTATTTATCTGTGGAAGGTTACAGAATTTGTGGATCTTTTTGTAAAGGCAGCTATTTGGACACCAATGAGTGCATTACCTATTCATCCAGTTGGCAAGCAAATACTTTTTATTAAGTCTCCAGAAAATATTCCAAAACTCCCACCTACCAGGTTCATAAATACTTATAATATATACCTGCTGTTAGAGTTTATGATGCCAGAACTGCTTAGTACTTCTAAAATATTTGCACTTTCTGTCTTCTATTTAAATCAAAGCATCTTGTATGATATTGCATCATATCTGCTTGGAGTTCATTGAGTTGTTGAGCTGCAGATTTAAAGGGCCAGACACATTTAGGCTGATGGAGGAACTCAAGTGTCCAGATGAGACCAACGTGAGTTTTTATCACAGAAACACAGTTAAACATTTACAGTGTTTCTTCTGAAACTGGGATTCATTTTATGATTTCTTTCATTCTAAATGGTTTATCTGATTAAACCAGAAACAAATCATTTAAATCTCATCAAACTTTGGTCTATTTTATGTAGAAATGATTTTTTATTTGTTGTTGTTTACTAATCATGGACTTCATTTGATCTTATCTGGTTTCTATTGGGGTGAAAATTTCCTGTAATTAAGTACAACGTGTTTGTATTTTTTACTTTAAGTTGCTCAGAAAACCTGAACTTTTAGTTTTACTTGAGTTTGTTTTGAGGAAAGTAATTTATTCAGTTAGATATGAAATCTTATCCATTAATGAGTAAAAATAAAATAAAACCATCAGAAAAAACAGATTTGAACCTTTAACTGAGTTAGTATTAAAATCCCCTGGTGTTGAATCACTGGACAGGATGTTGTCATATGTCAGCATGTCTTATTTTATTTATTTATAAAGGTTCTCCTTTAATTAAAACGGTTTGAGACACATACTGTCATTTTCATTTGACATCCACGAGCAAAACTTTCTTCTGCTCATGAAGAACGTTTAATCTTTACTGCAACTTGTATTTAAGTACATTTTTATCAAAGTAACTTTTACTTGAGTCCTTCATATTGTAATCTGTGACTCTTCTAGTTGGTCTATAAAATCAAAAACAGTTTAATTGACCAAACAAGAACTTGATATCGAGTAGACACTAATTAAAAGCTATGAAAACTATTTACAAAATTATTTCAACCGTATTTTCAGCAGAGAAAAAACTTATGGAGATGTTAGCTGTAGAAATGTAAAATAAAGTTATACCTAACTGTTTTCTTATGGAGCTCCAGACAGAGTATAAATTATTGATGATTTATTAGCTTTTCTATTCTAAACTGCATTGTTTTCGTGGATTACAAAGTTGTTGAGTGAATATCACTTGGTAAAAAAGGCGAATAAATTTGGTAATTTTTCCAGAATGAAAACACGGCATGAAGAACCCCTCTGACCCCCCCCCACACACACACGCCTGCGCACCCCCATACACACACACACACACACACACAGACTCTTGCTGTGCAGAGCGTTGCGTGTGCATTCATTTGAATCTGAAATTAGCTTCTTTTATGTAAGCACAAAATGAAATCCTTCCCTGATGTTTGTCTCCTGTTGAATCAAATGGACTTAATGACTGAGATTCGTCCATTTAAACAAGATTTAATCCAAACTTCAGCCAATAAAAACTCCTCTGTGGCATCATCAGAGTTTTAACTCTGATTGTTCTTTCTGAATAAAAGAAGAGGAGTTATTAGAGCGAATGTTCAGCAGAGGAGAGGCTGCTAGTGGGGCGGTGAGAATGAGTCACTTCAGGTTGGAGAGTTTAAAGCAGCAGAATGGCAGCCATGCAGTTAATTCTGCAGCGCCGTTTAGTCGCATGATGGCAGCTTCACACCCGGCGCATCGTTCAATTAACTCCCACCTGAAACACCAACTTCAGCTCTGAAGCTGTGGATCGGGTTTGCTTCTATTTCTGGAGGAATCATCTGATTTCTGGACTCATAAATATCTCAAATATTAATGAATATCGATGAGAGAAGCTAACGTGGGTATCAACAGTATCTTGTATTTATTTCTGCTTCCTCTTAAGTTTCTGAGAAGGGAAACTTGCATCATTATGCCATTATAATTGTAAAATGACAATATTCTAATTTATCGCAATTATTTTTGAGACGACTTATCATCCAGTAGAATTTGTTTTTGTGACTGCTGCAGTCTAGTCTGTATTTTCACATCAAAATCTGTCATAAATGTGCCAATCCTTTAATTTTTAACCTGAGTTGTTGTAAAACAAACAAAATGACACCTGATGCTCGCTGTGCTTCGGTTCTCCTCATGTCATGCCGACCTGATCCAGTTGCTTCTGAGCAAACACAGAGCCGCATGCAGACCGCATCCCTCGCAATCCAATTTGCAGCTCTGCATCGTGTGCAGAGCAGAGCCGAGTCTGGGTCGCCTCCTCAAGGCCTCTCATCTGCTCTGTAATTTTAGTTTTTCTCACAACTTTCTTCAGGGTCTGTTTGTGCCTCTGGGTGTAAAGTCTAGACAGACAGGAACCAGAGAAACGGGAAAGGTCACTGGATGTGCTTCCAGTCAGAAAACTGCAACTAAACAGGAGATTCGAAGAGATCAAATCCCAAAATGAGAGTTTTGATGCCAAAGATGATGGATGTCTAACAGCAGTCATGGTTAATGTTATCAATTATCTACATGTAATAAACAAATTTGATCAATTTAATGTAATTTAGCAAAAATTGGCCCTATTTCAAAGAAGACAAACACTGATTGTGTCACAACCTCAACCATCTGTGCTTTTGGTGTTTGGATGCATTTAATAATATTTAAATACTAATATGATCACCCATTTTCTGTTCACCCTTGTCCCTAATGGGGTCGGGAGGGTTGCTGGTGCCTCTCCAGCTACGTTCCGGGCGAGAGGCGGGGTACACCCTGGACAGGTCGCCAGTCTGTCGCAGTGCAACACAGAGACATACAGAACAAACAACCATGCACACACACTCTCACACCTAGGGAGAATTTAGAGACCAATTAACCTGACAGTCATGTTTTTGGACTGTGGGAGGAAGCCGGATTACCCGGAGAGAACCCACGCATGCACAGGACATGCAAACTCCATGCAGAAAGACCCTGGCCGGGAATCGAACCCAGGACCTTCTTGCTGCAAGGCAACAGTGCTACCAACTGCGCCACTGTGCAGCCTTAATATGATTACATGTTGTAATAATATTAGACAGTAAGAAAAACAACAGCAGATCAGTTTGATTGGATTTACATCAAAGTGCTACATTAAAATGATCAAAGATTAGACAACAGTCATTATTTTATTCATAACTTAAACTGGAATGTTGATTAATTCCCTCCCAGTGACTGGATCATTACTGGTTTTGATCATGATAATAGGCTGTAGTTTGACCACTGTCATTTTAAAAAGTCTATCTTTAATTTCTCTTGGTAATAAACTTGAATTAACATTCATAGTTTACCATCTGGTGTTTTACTATTGTGTAAAATTAGAAATATGTACAGAATTCTGAAATGATTTGCATGATCTTCCATTTTATTTGTGCTATTCGTGGTTTAAGCCACCAGTAGGAACATCACTGGAGAGCAAATGACATTTAGGGAAAGTTTTCAAGCCAAATTTGATGAATAAAATCATTTTGTGGATTATTTATTTGCACTGAAACACAAAAGCTGAGTTATGTGAGAGACAATCACACAGCAACCTTTGGAAAACAGCAAACATGTTTTCTTTACGTGTGCTTGGATCAGCCTTCACATGCATGTAAAGAATCATATGCATAGTGTAGTTTTGTCAGGCATTCATTCATTCATTCATTCATTCATTTTTTCACTGTTTTTAACTTCAAACCAGTTGGATGTAAAAATGCAAACAAAAAGTACAAATAGTAACATAACGTGTAAGAAATCTCAAACAGAAGCGCTCCAAAAAAAAGGTTTGTGTACTTGAACCTTTTTTTCCTATTTTTAATTAAATATTTTGTTAAGCATTGAGTTGTAACATGTCAACACAATTATGTAATAAGATATTAAGCTGCAGTAAAATGGTTTGCTCTGTGAATAAGCAAATATAGAAATAATGTGGTCAAACTGGAGCGTTTAGCTGCATGGGTGAAAATATTTACAGGCAACATTTAAATAAATAAACCAGCTGCTTTTTCTGCAGACAGTTTCTTTGAAATAGTTAAATACCATTTAAATACAGTAATTACATTTGCTTTATACAAGCACACCTCCACCTGCACTTCTTCACCTCCATAAAAGAGATTATGTTGAAGAGTCCAAGAAAACAGAGGAGGTGAAACACTGGATGATGGGATTCAAGCCCATCCAGTCATAATCCTGCAGGATTACAATTTCACTGAGGGATTAAAGTTCCAACTGTCCAGAATCTGCTTTTCCCTTCAGGACAAGTTTGAAATGTGTGTTTTACATAAGTCAGTTTAGCATTTCGGATTGTTTTAAAACAATCAAAAAGAAAATGTTGCAATAAAACACCAACAGCTCAGGAGCTGATCAGAATTATGACCTTAAGACATTATGGCCATATTGAACATTTATTGGTGCATTTGTTTTCTAAACACTTGGATTACAATCTCTACTGTATGGAAAAACAATAATTGCAAGAATTGCAAGATTCTTCAATAATTATTAATAATTTAGGTGATTTTTTAAGCAACTGAAGTGATTAAAATCTCATTTATTCCGGTTAGAGCAGCAAATCAGAAAAATCCTCATGAATTATCTGTTAGCTTCCAGTCTGAATAAAACAGCTGCTTATTTTACAGCAGACTCTTTAAGAACATGCATGCAAATGAATAAAGTTAATGACTGCATTTTAATGTGGCGTTGTTTTATTTCTCTGGTTTTGGATGTGATCCTGCAGCCTGTTAAAGGGCCAGCAGACCAGAACCGCCTCCCATGCCGGGAAGCCATGTTGTTCCAGAGGTCAAAGCTGCGGCTCCGGTTCTGAAAGTGATCCATCACAGTAATGAATGAGCCGTCTTCTCACCCCGACAGTTAACCAACCTCTTACCAGCTGCTGGGTCCATGGAAGGAAAACTCTGGAAGATGTGCAAATACAGCTGCTGTGTGTTTCCATGACGATGTGGCGTAAAGTACAAGGACCCAATCCGCTCATCACGTTTAGATCACGCTAACCGACAGCTTGAAATCATTAAAGAGTTTTGGTAGATTTTAGAGTTATTTCTGAAACAAAAAATTATTCAGTTGCCACGCTCCATATTTCTGCAGTCAGATATTATAACTGCAAAAATAAATAATTTATTTCAGTTTATTTTAAATAAAATATATGTATTTATTTCTATGTGTTTCATAGATGATCCCTAAAAATGTCAATAATTCCTGAATTAATAAAGCAATAATTACATATTTGTTTTAGCTCTTCTCAGTTCTGAACAATCCATTACAGAAATGGAGAAAACAGTTTTAAAGTTTGATTGATCAGGTCCTTTTATGCATCTAATTACATCTCATCATCTCACGAGTCAATAAAAAACTACAAAAATACATGTAAGCACATTTTATACAATAGTATAAAAAATGTATTTTATGAGTTTTTAAGGCATAAATGCATACATTTTCCTCTAATACCAAATAAGCCGTATTATTTATTTATTTATTTATTCCTAACAATACTTCTACATAAAGTAAGCTACTTTTGACCATTTTTTTAAAATTTATTCCCATCCTTTCTTTAATTTTTTTGTCTAACATGAGCCTTAGCCATGAATAAATACCTTGAAATGTTTGAACATATATTTAACCTGGTTTGGTGTTTAGGTAAGATCTATGAGATTCTTCTAAATACCAAACAACCTGAAATAAAAGTTGGCGTTGTGCAATAATCATTGATTAAAAATACATAGGCTTTTACTTTCTATTAAAGTCAAATAAAAACATTTTTCCTGAAAACTTAGATTTAAATTCAGAAGAAATCATTTATTTTGATGTTTGTTGTTTTATATGTTTCCATTCAACACACTTTAACTGAGGCTCAATGAGAAGAAATGAAACATTTTGTGAAGCGTCAAATTCTGTCACATCTAGTGTTTATGTTTTATTTTGTTGTTCGTCTTGCATGAAAGGTATAAAGTTTACAACAGAAGCATCCTTCCTCGTGGTGGCAGACTGTAAAGTCAGACCTTGGTATGGAGTTGGGTCCTGCAGGCCGAGTTAAGTGAACTTTGACCTGTATAGAAATCAGAGGCAGCCTGGCTCACCTGGAGATAAAAACATTTACTGCAGATAACGTGGCTGAAGCTGAGCGCTTGGTGTCACCTGTCATGCCAATTAGAGCTGGAACATCAGCAAGTTCTGTCCTGATATTGATAAAATATCAATCACGCAGCATCTTATCAATAAGCTAAAAGCCCCTTTAACTGAACCCATTATTCGTGGGAACAGATCGATGTGGCCGCGCCTTCCAGCAGGAAACAACCTGCTGATGTTCAGTCGCTCCAACAATCAAACACATTTCTGTCACATCTGGGACTCATTTCAACGGGATTCTCATGTTTTCGTGCTGCTCAGATTAGAATGGGACAAAGTTTGGTAAAAAATGTTGGGCTTTGACCTTTTCAGTGAATAAATGAGAAATAAAACTCAGCAAATTGTGAAGCAAATGAAGCTGAAATGGAGAAAATATTCAGTTCCATGATCAGAAAAGGAGTTGATGTAGAAAGAAGTGAAGTAATCTTTTGTTCGCTCCTCCTCTCTGGCCTCCCACCTTTTACTTTCTGTGTTCCTGCCCCTCCCCCACCTCTTTCTTTAATAACATCATCGCCCTCCCATTCCTCCTGTCTGCCTCACTTCAGCCACTCCATCCTTCTTTCAGCAGAGACAATAGTGGCAGAGCCTTTTGTCTGCGACGACCGCAGCGTTCAGCCACGTAGCTGTTGATTTAGTGGAAACATCAGTCAGTCGTCTGCAACAGAAATGCTCCGTTTTTCTGCTGAAATCAAAACCTGAGCGAATCGAAAACGTCTTCAGTTTTCTTCTCACTTTTCTCCTCAAACAAGCATCATCAGGCGGTTTCCAGCCTTCCTCTTAACCCCCCGCCTTTCTTCCTCTTCCTCCGTCTTCCAAGGCCCCCTCCTGCTTCATCCCACCCTTGCTTCGTTACCACGGCAACATGTCCTACTGCCTCGCTATCTGCTTTGCCCTCTCCTCCAGATGGGCTCCCTTTTGTTGTGTGTTGAGACAGAAAGCAGGCCGCTCCGTAATTCTCCGCTGTTTTCTTCCCCTCAGTAATCGCCAGCGAACGCGACGTGGGAGATTGTAAATGTACCGTGAGTCATGTAAATAGATGATTAGCTGGTAGCGCTGCTGGCAGAACAAAGGGAGAAACAGCGTGGGAATCTTTTTGGGGGTTGACCTTTTCCCATTTATTTTCCCATTTGTAGATCTGCATCAAGTACATCAAGTTTTGACAATTCATAATGAAAACAGAAGGAAAAAAAAACTTTTGTTGTTTCTGTAATTAATAAATATAAATTTCCAGGTTGCTTTTCTGCTCTACTGGCGAAGATGTGAAAACAAAAACATTTTTATTGCAATTGCAAAATCTAATGAAAAAATTGAGGATAATCCAACTTTTAATTTGAATTAAATCGACAAAATTACTGTTGGAGCAGCTGCAGCTACCAGAGTTTTAATCATAGTAGGACTTTCCTCGTGAAATAAAGGTAAAAAATAAATAATGATACTTCCTTCTTACATATTCCTGTATATTTTTTATGCAAACCTTACTTTTGTAGGTTGATCAGAGGATCTGGGAACATTTAGTTAATGATTAACACATGACTTCTTGGCTCCATTGGGCATAATTCTGACGTGACACAGAGGTGAACGTCTCTTACAAACCCATTAAAATGGAAAATACTGGACATGAAGAAAGTGCATTGATATTCATAAAATCAAGAAATGGCGTAAAAAAAGAGATTAGTTTTCTAACTGCAGAAATTCTGCGTATTTATTTGTGTGTGTGCGCGGGCGTGTGTGTGTGTGTGTGTGAGACAGGAATCTTTAATTTTAATTTTGCTGTCTTTTTATAAAGACCCAATGAAGGACTTGGTTTGCAAATTAGCCTCAAGCTAGAAAACCTGTACAAAACAAAGATTGCTTTGCTTTTAACATGCCACATTGTTTACTGTGCTCTCCTTGGTTAAATAAATTTGAATTGAATTGAAAATATAACTTAATATGCATTAATACCACAACCGCTGAAGCTAACATGCAGGGTTATTGTCTTGGAGCGCAAAGAGAAAACACAAGGCGCTCCTGGATCGGCTGCAGCCAGTAGTGTGTGAAGTTGCATTGCTTCTGGTATTTCAGCTTCCTAGGCTGCGTTTTATTTAAAATATTTGAGACATGCTTTCATAAAATTAGTGAATAGGCAAATTTTCTGCAAATTTTCTGGAGTTACATTCCACAGAAAACTCTGAATACCATGAATAGACAGCAGTACTCTGCATATCTGCAGTCAGAGAAATGCTTCAAGGGTTTAAGAATGCTAATTTTTTTCTTGCCCTCAATGAGAAAATAAATTTTGAATAAAAATATGCAAAAAGTGTTAAGTATACTTGATTTTAACTGAAATGCGAACATAAACCTAACATATGAAAACAGAGAAATTGTCCCACAGTAAAGCCTAAATATCTGCAGCCTTGAACTCCCAGAGGAGTCTCTCTTCATTAGCATTGTTATGTAACACAGACCTCCAAAATAACTGGGACTCCTGTAAAAATGGTGCCAATAAGCCAGTAGAATATGCATGAAGAGAGGCGCGCTGCTTCCTGACACCTCGGAGGATTCGCTGCAGTCAGCAGAATTATTACACTTCTGTTTCAGATTCATATCAAATAAATTAAGGCAAAAGGAATCCTGAGATGTTGGATTTATTGAAGTCTACTAAAATGAATGTGTGAAAACTTATTTTGAAATCATTAGAGGCTGAAATGCAAACTTGAAAGTTTATTATTGGTGTCAATAACCCAGAAATCGAGACTCACTGAAGTTTGATGTGAGTGAAGAAGCTGTTTACCAGGTTTGGCTTTGCAAACAGTGTCGTCTCGATTTAAACTCTCCATCCTGCCTGCTATCTGTTCGCTGCAGACGGGGACGCTCTGACCAAATGTTCCATATCTCTGTAAAATAAGTTTCTGAGAGTTTGGCTGATCTGAGGTTTTGAAGATGATTTCAAAGAGAAGCTGCCAATAGTTTGTGTTCTCAGCCAAAAATACAAGAAAGAAAAAAAACAAGAAATCACATCCAAGTGTCTGTAATTTGAATGTGGACCAGAAAACAACATTAGTTCTTTGTTTGTGCCCTTAAAATAGAGGGAGCGCTTCATATTTCCCAACCTTTAGTGATGCAATTAGTTAGTGTTTTCTGCAAGACTCTCTGACCTCATAAAATTATAATAATGTCACGTTTTCCCTCCATCATGAGACATAAGAAAGCTTTCATATGGTATTATTTACCTGCTAATCCTAAATAATACATTTTAATTGAGGACATTTATAACAGAAGTAACTGTAAAGCAGTTCAACGTGCTTTACATCTTGAAAACATAAAAACATCATCCAGGCTCCCATGTTTTCCCATTAAAACAGAAAAAACTTTCCCAATGTTTCTGCAGCTGCACTGCATCTCTACAGCTGCAGGTTTACAGAACGACACTCAGCAGTCAAACTTCCACTCACCAACACATTCATGCAAAAACACTCTGAGCTTTTAAATAAATTTACCAGAGTGGCATTGACTGTGGAGGACGACTCGTAAACATCGTCTGTCCCTGTCAAACCGGTGGCTGTTCAGAAAAAACACACATACAGACGATTCTAAGTTTTTCCTTTTGGTCTTATTTGTTGCTTTATGGGTCATTTGTTCAGTCAGGCAGAAATCAGCTGTTTTATTCCCAAAAGGCAGTACAAACTTCCAGTTTTCCAAAAGCCAATGCAGCTTGAAAATGACAGATTTTTAAACATCTTTCTGTCACTTTGACTGGCAGTAAACAAAAATTAGCCCCCCGCAGCAAGACGTTGAGAAAGCTGCTGTTTTAAAATCCGTGGCTGAGGCTAAAAGGTGATTTTAGATTATGTGTTTAAACTCAGCCGAGTCTCTGAACTGAACAAACAACCCAGCAGATTTATTGGATGCTTGAATATTCTCATGTCAGTTAGCGATGTGATGCAGAAACTTCCTCCTGTTCTTCACTTTAAAACAAAAAAGACTTTTAATCAGCTGAATATTTGTTACTAAATAATTATTAATCAATCTGACGTCATTTGTTCTGCAAAATGCTGCATGTAGTTTCAAAGCATGACTTTGGGGTAGCATGGTTTAGGCCATTTCATGTGTGTAAGTTACATGTAAGCAGGTCAGACGTGTTAATGCTCCTTATTCATCTTCAGCTGCGTTTGGTGTTGGAGTAGGACGCATGCTTGGATTTTTCCTTGTGATAAATGCAGTCCAAGTCTTCAGGGTTTGTAAACCTCGGGGGTTTTCTCTATCTGAAAGGAGGCTGAACATTTCTACAGATGTGATGGTTCTGTTCCCTGAAGCCAAGCTGAACCCAACTCTTTCATTTTTGGATGATTAGTTTGGTCCGTCATGTTCCTGGGGGCTCCAATCATTAAGCCTGGCCATTCAGCCAACTTTCAGCCCTGAGGAGAAATCTGGAGTTAATCACAGTTATTGGCATGTTTCCCTTTCAACAGATCACAGATTTTTAAATTCACAGGTTTCGTGAATTATGATGGACTAGCAAGTAGCTCAGGGTGTACCCTAAAAGCACTTTCACCCATTTACCACTTTTGAGGGGACCAAAGGTCTGATTATCAAGATTAAGATGATACTGCTGTTAGTTTACAGTATCCTTCATATGTTTTAACTCTAAAGCCTTTAAAGGTGACCTATTATGCTTTGTTGAACACATTAGGATGTGTCTTTGGGTGATACAAAACATGTTCATTAAATTTTTGCACAAAATCCTTCTTAGATGATGACATTTTAGTCTCCTCAGTTCTGACTATTTTCATTTCCTTTTAGAATGAGATGTCTTAAGGCTACTGTCACTTTAAATCCAAATAAGCTGCTTCTGGCCACACCCCCAACTCAGTGTTTACACTCACATGTGAAAATATCTGGAAAAAAATGCAGAATTACACAGCTATACGTCTTTGAAAAGCAGAAGTGTAGCCTCCTGGACAACCAACAAGAATGCAGAAGTGCCTCCTGATTTGTGACGTTACATTCCAGAAGTTTTTGAAACAGCTCATTTTCCAGACACCAACAATCTGTAACTCCTTACTGAAAAACAGTTGGGTGTTTTTTTGTTTGTTTGTTTTTTTGTCTTTTTTTTTAAGTGGCTGGGTTGTTTTTAGAAGCAGTGGAAACCCAAATGGAAGAACAAAAACAAACAAAACATACAATTTGCATTGTGGGTCTCCTTTAATAAATCAAAGTTGCACAATTTTATTTAAAATTGCACATTCTGCTTGAAAAAATAACAATAATGACATAATTATTTGTGTGAGACAAAAGGATGTAACAGCAGCTTAGACCTATTAGCTGCTCCTCAGATAGCAGAAAGACAGGAGAACATGGCAGGGTGTGCAGCAGATGATGTTGATATTCATATGTCAGGAAACCCCTAAACATGAACATAGAAAGTGTTTCAGGCGAGGCAGGACAATGAGCAGGACTGTTGTCACCACGCAGTGAGGCGGATGTTTAGTTACATGCATCAGGTTACACCTCTGCAGTAAAAAATGAATTTCTCAGAGGGTTCGTTCAGACCTTCATCAGGGGTGCCGTTCAAGCAGACCACAGATTTCTGCAACCAGGTCAGTTAACAGTGTGGTGTAAAATCTTCAGAAGCTTCAGAAATAGCGACGCAGTGATGATCTCAGCATCTCGGTCCAAAGCAGTTCTGTGTCGCTGCACCTTGTTCCCTCCTTCTGTTTGTTTGGCAGGACAACAAGATCCTTTGAGGCTCAGTGCGATCCGTACGCACAGGCAGGTCAACTGCCTCAAACACACCCAGGATGCAGGCCAGCAGGAAGACAACCAGCAGCATCATGATACACTTATTAAACACAGGAAAGAAAAAAACCCCAAAGCTTCTTAATGATTCCTGAAGTAGCTCTTGAATGATGTCATTACCAGCCTGATTACCTCTCAGCACTCAGTGAAGCAATGAAGTGAAGAACCTGTGAATGTTAATGATGCTCGGCAGCTTGTTTGTTTTAGTAATTGCAGTAAAGGAGCCACTGTGCATGGAGGATGATTTAAAGGGCCAGTGTTATGTAAAATATGCTTTTCTGAGCTTTCCATCATAGCTATAATGTTACTGCCTCAAAACAAACAAACAAAAAAAACAACTGGAGTGTTGCCATGATTCTGCCATGCATGTTTGAGAAATCCTCTAATCTCCAGGGCAACCATTCAGAGCATCCATCTTCTGCAACTGTTCCACTCAGCTCCTTCAGACTAGCCAGCAGCAATTAGCAAACACCTGGTGGAACGACACATCTGCTGAACTCATTATAGGAGCTACTTCGCTGAAACGCTGGTAAAATCGTTGTTTTACCAGCGTTTAGAGGAGCCATGTTGTGATGACTTCCTGAAGGCGGAGTTTCAGAAAGAGCAGGAGTTTCTTAAAGGGGCAGACGCCCAATTTCAAGGCATTAAATTACAAAGTAAACTCAGTTTTAAGCCCTATTTGATATATATTGCATAGTTATAACAACTGAAGTTAGCATAGTAACTTGATTGTGCTGTGGAGGTTGGATGAAGAGTTTGGCTTGTTTTGCAGCTGAAGGCTCTGGTCACTGTGTTAAATATTATTATCTACAACAGAATAACTGACTGACAGGAGAGATCACGGTGTTGTAAGAGGACTCTGCAAACGATGAAGTTAGATATTTATAGAGAAAAAACATAAACACTATTAGAGCTACAGGGGGGAAAAAGAGTGTAAAACTGTACAATGGGACGGATTGATCCCTTAAAACATGATCTTTTCTAGATTCATTGAATAAAGATATTTAAACACTTCAGATTTCTTCAGGTTTTAAAAAGCACAACTAAATGACTGCAGGTGAAATAGATTTAGAAGTAACTCAGGTGAAATTGGATAATTTATGTCATCTTATTTTTCTGTTTATGCTTATATTATGAATAATTTATCACATCCAAGTTATACCACCTGTTTTATTGCTAAAAATACATTTTCCTGTAGCAGCCTACACAATATGACTGATTTACATCAGAAAAACTCAATAACCTGTTTGAAACTTCTCAGAATCGCTGGTGAATACAGAGATCACCTCATCTGTTCTGGTTATTTCTTTATCTGTTTTTACTGGTTACCTTGTAATATAAAAAAAGTTCTACTCTGTAGCAGAACACAAACAAATGGGTCGAATGCTCCGAGCAGCAGAGCAGAGGTGAATTGGTCTGATTGGTTAAAAGATCTGAGAGTAAAAGCAGAGATGAACAAGAATTGACGAGATGAGAGGAAAACAGATTGAAGAAATCAGATGAGGATAGAGAAATCCCAAAGTCAGAAACGCACGCTTCTTCATCTCTAAAAGCAAATAGAAATAAAATCAAAGAAAAGGTTTTTTCTGTTGAAGCTGGTAAAAAGAGTTCAGGCCAAACTGAAGCAGCATAAATATGTCGGAGTGTCCCTGAAAGTCTCATCCTTGATTTCTCCCATTTTCCCCATTAAGTCCACTCTGTTTTCCCATAAAGGAGGTTTCTGAATGGAGCCGACCAGAAGCAAACAAAGTCATCACTGCAGGCTACACTTTGAAAAAAAGCCCTCACATGACCGCTGTCCCCCGTTTCGAACTGCATTTGTTCCTCCTTTGAGCACACGTTATTTTATTTAATGTGGATTAAAAGTGACAGAAGCAGAGCAGAACATGGAGGGAACTCATCAACCTGTGTTGTACCAAGCCTGAGAAAAAACACGATGGGGGATAAAAAGATTTATGAGCAGAAGTCGGGCACACGCGGAGCGTAGAAGACACGTCAGGTTTTATTACATCAGCTGCCTAACAGCAGCTGCTGATGGACTCACTGCCTGCTAAAACATTGATTTCATCTAAATATCTGATTCTGTTTCAGGTTTTTCTGCAGCAGGCGCAGAAGCTCAGCATGATGTTAATGTTGAAAGGGAAAATAATCAGTTATTTAATCATTTTCTTGAAATATGTTTGCATATATTTAACATAATGGATTTAGAGTTGCATATAACAATCAGTGAGAACAAAAGCATGAATAGATTTAAGCCTGGACAGAAGCAGTGATTGGTTTTCATGCTGTAAAACGGGGTTTTGTTTAAGAGCAACATTTAAAATCAACATCAGCATCTAGCTAAAACAAAAAGCACATTAAAGCAATGGATTGTGGGTGTTCTTTATTAATTATTTAAAGTTTTATTGTATCACTACAAAAAATCTGCCTCAGGCCTTTCTTCCTCTGCTGCAGCTTTCGATTCTGCAAAACTAAATCATTTGCATTTCCATCCAATGTTTGATGTAATCAAGCAACAGAACTTAAGCAAAACAGTAAAAAACTTACTTTAAATCATAAATATTGATCCAAAGGAAGCAACTCGTTCCTGCTGTAACCAGTTATCACTTTTCTTATCGAGGGAAACAAATTTGTACCTATTTTATTGGAAAGAATTCCCATTTCTGTGGAAGAGAATCAGGCCCACAGCATCACAGATCCTCCACCATGCTGAATAGTTTGGATACGCTCATGTTTTGTTTTACGCCAGATTTTACCAAGGTTTTTCTCCAGTGTTTGAGTTATCTTGCCATTACTCACCTGTGCTGCCTGGACTTTGTATTTTCTAAGATTATTCATTAAATCCACAAACTCAACTTCTGCCTCTGGTCCACATTTCAACCACCAATCATCACACTGAGCTGCGCAAATGCATTTAACCAAATTTAATGATCATTTAAAAATTCACCAATTACAACAGTTTTGGTGAATTTTAACATAATTGGAATTTATCATAACAACAATAAATGAACATTCATATCATTTTTAAATGTATCACAATGAATGATAAACAATATGATAAATGCCTACTACTACTTTATGTGGTAATAAATCAGAGATGTGTTTGATAGTTTTCAGAGCGTTCATGTCGATGAGACATGAACCAGAACTCTGCACCAGAAGAAACCAAACACGTAAATCTGGATGGAAACCATGACTGAAGTAAACGATGCTGACACTTTAAACGTCTTTTTTCTTATCTCATTTTATGATCTTCTGACTCTTATTAACTTTAAAACTGATCCATAGATTTTGACGTCCGTTACTTATGTAAACAGCTGTGTTGCGTTTAGTGTCCATGTTTGTCCCTTTGGAGTCGTAAACTGTTCAGAGTTATCTGATTGCGCTCACATTTATCTAGTAGCACAAACGACCAAGAAACATTGGATTTCAGAAAAACATGTCTGATTTTTTAAAAAGAAAAACAGCAGAAACAAATGGAAAATCTTTGTCCCCAACATGCCGCTTGTTGCAGCACTAATCTTTCCTCTCTCGTCACATTTCCATGCCTCACGCCTCCTCTGCAGCGTCACCAGGCTGTGTGTTTGTGTTATCGCTCCAGAGGCGACCTCTGATGCTCTCGCTGTGTCTGCGGCTGGACAGGTGCTGAGCGATAACTCAGGCAGCGATGCTGTGAATCTGTTTCCCATCATCTGACTCCATCTCGTCTCATCCTGCTGTCACAGCTCCGCTTGATAAACCGAATAATAAATGATCAGCCTGTCACTTCCAGGTTTCACTAGAAACTCATTTAAAGCTTCTAGGATCTACTGATAAACAGATCAACCAGGATCCATCGCTGAAATGTTTTTCTTGTATTGTTATTCCGTTTTTGTCCCATTAGACAATCACATGTTTTTCTCTCTGCTGGCCAGTTTGAACAGATCCATTTTATGTGTAATCAATTGAGCCTAATTGGTTTTAATCTGTTCTATAAATAATTACTCGGGCTGTTTGGGCTTTACAGCCGACGCAGGGTTACAGCGTGTGTATAAATCTCTCCTGTTTGACTTTGTTGTAGCGTCCAGCCAGCGTCGGATGCTGACTGTCCTCTTGCTGCTGCCGCTGATGCTGGGTCCTCTGCCAGCTAATCAATACGCAACGTCTAAGGACTCTTTGCACAGAAGCATTTCAGTGTTGGAAAATAACTGCAAGAGCATTTACCATTAAAAACTGAAAATAATACGAGCCAGTGTATCACTCAAATTAGATTTTTTTTAATAGCACTGACAAAAACGTTGGTTAATGTTGCAGTGACTGCAGTTTGAGTTACGCAGGCGGCTGCATTCACTGTGCTGCTTCTGTAACCAGGAGCCATAAACTGTAACTCTTCTGCTCTGCAAAAACATAAAATCTCACCAAGTATTTCAGTCTAGTTTCTAGTGCAAATATCTCTGTACAATTGAAATAAGACAAAAACTATCACAAAAGTAACTATATACAGGAAAATAAGGATTTTCTGTGATTACACTGCAAAAAACATAAAATGCAAATATCTTAATACACCTGAAATAAATGTTTCCAAAACGACTTACAAGTAACTTTTCAGCAAGATATTAGAGCTTGTTTTAAATAAATAAATATTTTATATTGGATGGAAAAGTACAAGTTCCACTTGCTGATTATTTCACTTATAGGAAAATATTTATCCAGTGGAACTGATATTTATTTCCCAGTATTAAGGAAATATTGACCTAATTCTTACAGAAAAGTTCCTTGTAAGTTAGTTTAGTCCTTATTTTAAGTACTAATATGTAACCCACAATTAGTAAAGGACTTTTATTTTTGCGGGCCCACTTCCTGTGTTGCCCGAACGCTGCTAACTTATTTAAAGCCACGCCTCCAGTGCGCAGTAAAAGATCCTCACCTGTTCCACTGTGATTGTGGCTTGCTGTTGGCGTCTTCCTCAGGAATTCCTCAAAAAATCTTTGAACATATTGATTTGATTGCTGGGTGAGTTTATTTGTTAACAGTGTTATTTTTTCTATGTGGTACTTCTGCTCGGTTGCTCATTGGAGCGTTGTTTTATTAGAATCACTGGCATTGTTTACCTGGACCGTCACCAGGATTCTGTTAGTGCTGATTGTGGCTAAGTACGCCCCACTCTCTTCAAACAGGTAACTTGTTGCTGAAGTTTGTGCGTATTCTGACACCTTTACATTGATGCCAAGGCACTGAAGTTTAAACTAAAATTGATCAGAACAGAATGTAGCTACACTTAAATTGATATTGCGCAGTATATTTATTTATTTATTTATTTATTTTCCTTCCCTCACTCTGCTTGAGTATTTGACAATTAATTTATTTTATTTTTCTTGATTGATATTTTGGAAGTGCACTTTAACTTTAGCACTTTAATTTTAAATTGATTAGTTGAAATATGATAGTTTTGTTTCATTTAAATTATGGTTAATTTAACCTGATTGAAATGTTTGTTTAATTATTAGGAATCTAATTATTGCATTTGCATTTAGTATGCATAAACTAGATGTTTAAATTTAATAATTATTTCCTTTGTATTATATTTGTTTCTGATAAAACACTTAATGGGTTTTCTGACCTTTTAGGTCGGGTTTTTTTTTCCACCTGTCGGATTAGATCCTCATCTGGATCGAAAGATGGCGAGCTAGAAATGGACTATGGACTTTATGATTTGGAAATCAATTTATTCTGAGTCAATTCTCATGTGTCTCATTGTGTTATTGTAATTGTATGTTTTTTTTAATTCAAATCACTTAATATATATTCACCAAAACTAAAAGCACTGCCTCCTGTTTTTTTCACACCTCAGGCTCCTTAAAAGGCCACTCTTCCGATGCTGCTTATGTAGCCGCAGTTAGCTGCCTAGCCCATAACTGTTACAAATACATTTACAAATGAAACTAGACTAAAATACTTGGTGAGATTTTGTGTCTTTGCAGTGTTCGCTGCAGCATCATCTTCCTGTAGAAACACTTACAGATCTTTTCCTGTTTCAAAAGCCCTGGTGGATTCATATACAGGAAAAGATAAAACATTTTTAAAAAGTCCAGATTTCCTTTGAGATTTTAGAAACATCTATTCTGCCTTTTTTCACCACAGTCGTAAACTGAAATACTTAAAACATTTCCAGTATTTAAAGAGAATATGATTATTCCCACCTGGATTATTTTGCCTGCGTTATGCTAACATGCCTCACTCCATTGTAGCATGTTTATTTATTTCTGATGCCTGAAACTTTGCCAGCCTGCTGGGCCTCAATCCAAACGTAATTACATCCAATCAGAGCAGCCTGCTGTCTCCCAAGCTCTCAACATTTCAAAACAATCTAACATTTTCATGACTGCTGTGAGTTCAGGAAAGGATCGTTCTACCCAAACACTGAAGCTGTGGAATCTGAAAAATGACGAATGCATAAATCAGAAAGGCTTCCTGCTGTGCGTCATGTCCAGGCTCTGCTCTGAAGCTCGTTTTAGACATTTACATCACTACGGTTGTTAAACCTTCTCCTGAACTGGAGCTCCCGTGATACGATCCCGACCCAAATCCTCTCAGTCACACTGCAACTCTGAAGGGTTTCCTGGAAATGTTTTCAGACTGAACCTAACATAAAGTAGATTCAGTGTTGCAGCTGCTCTTGAACGTTACATTTCATTTTTTAACAAGAAAATACAAACATGAACACTAAAATATTCCCCTGCAAATCATCATATAGCAGTAATTCTAGACAATCGTTTCATTTCTTTGTTAAAAATTAAGAAAATAATTTGCAATTTTTTTTAGGGGATGCTGATATTTCTGGAAGCTGTTAGTTTACAAACTAACAGCTAATGCATTGCTGTTAAATTTCATATTCTGTAGTGAAAATTTACAGCAATTATTCAATGAGACAAACAGAAACAGCTAAAACCTGCATTGTTTATGTTTTATTTTGGTTTCATGATCCAGCTCCTTTATTTCTTTAATTACCAATATTTTATTTTGAGTTTTTCAAACAACAGGTCAGAGTAGAGATCATTTTTATACTGGTTAAGACTTCTTTTTTTATTTTTTTAAGTGTCACAGAGAACAAAAATGCAGGCAAGCAGATCGAATTAAGAATCAAAAAGCAACGGAAAGGTCTGCAAAAAGAAAAGGAGAGCAAGAGAAACCAGGTAGTTCATGTAGCAGGAGGATGATTGCAGGATGGGAAGCAGGTGTGTGATTACTGCTGGGAGGAAAAGCAACCAGGAAGGACAAAATCAGAGAAACAGAACCTGACCCAGTACTTCATACGACTCAGAACGTAAAAATAACACAATCTTCAACCCCAGTCATTTTGTGATCAAATTAGAAAAGGTGCTAAACAGTTTGCAGCAGTATAATACAAAAGCAGGGGTTTCTAAAGGGGTGGTCCGAGGGCCATTTGCAGCCCTCTGAGCAATTTTGGGTGGCCCTCACTCGCCTAAATTTGGTCTGGCAGCTCCAATCATAATAATTTTTAAAAGTTGGTTTGAAATTTTTACCAAAAATAACTTTCAAACAAATCAAATTCTTAAAATGGAAAATGTACATGCAACACAAAGTACCCTATCAATCATTTTTAATCTAATTCAATCAGTGAAGTTTGTGCTTTACATCATAAACACATCAGTCAACAGAAAACCAGTAACAGACATCACATTTAATCAAATGTCATTGTTAAAATCATCAATACAAATAAAATATGTTGATCAATTTAATATAAATGAAACTATAAAAATCCAGCTACTGAAACGCAGACTAGAAGAGCGATTCATTTCCTGATCTTTGTGCTGAAAAGATCTAGAAAAACATAATCAACTTGAAGAATTGAAGAAATTATTTGTTTGTTTTATTCAAACCTGCAAGAATTATTTTATGTTTCAAATCTATAATGATTCACAGATCCATTTTCTACTGAAACTACACCACTTTGTCTGCATGTTTAGTTTACTGTGGGTATAAAACTGAAACAATAAAACCGTCGTTGCAATTTTACTACAATTGATTTCATTTGAGCAGCAACTCAGAGAGTGAGCAATAAATTGAAACCGTCGGTAAAAAAGCATCTTTAGCTCCTGTTTCTGTCAGTCTCCTGACGTGAAACGAATGCAGCCAAAATGTCAACGTTAATCCATTCCATCATTGTCGACAAGACAATGAAAATCATTACTGTAATTATTGCTGAAGGAAAAGAGCGCCGTCTGTAAGATTAGCAGATTTTACAAGCTGGTTGTGGCCTGGGGTCAGATTTGGAGGCAAATCTGCCAGAGTGCTTTATGTCATGAAGCAGGAAGTGGGAAGGTGCATTTCTTTAAGACCAAGTCAGGCTTTAGGGAGCAAATCATTTCTAATGTGTTTATCTTCCTCAGTGAAGCCACAGGCTGCGAGGAGGAGGAGGAGGAGGAGAAGGAGGAAGATGAGTCAGCATCAGAAAACAGAAATGTTGGAGTGAAAAGCATCAGATCAACATGCTGTCCAGTTGTAAACTGCCCTCCTGTCGTTTTTTTGCCTCTTCAGCATTTTTTCTGAAAATCATCCCCTCCCCTCAGAAAGTGACCTGCAGCAGGAAACCAGAAATAAAGTTCTCATTTCTTTAGGATCGACTTTAGCCTCGCCGCATCAAAGGAAACGCTGAAGTGGATCTGACTCTTAATGCAGCTCTTAATGTTTAAGCTTCTTATTTGTCAACTAGTTCAGCTTCAAAATGTTGATTTTCAACCCCAGGATGAAAATAGCTATAATAATTCATATAAAGATTCAATTTGTTACAGTTTATTTTTGTTTTATTGTGTTTTGGTTACATTTTTGGGTGGCAGATTCTCTGTTTTTAACTTGCGTTTCAAACATTAACATATTTGACCTTATTGGACTTTGAGTTTTCCACTCGTGATAAACACCAGCAGAGTGATACAAATAAAATTAGATCTCAGTTCGGATTTCTTGCTGAAGTCTGATGTTTTAATGTGATGTTTCATGCTGCTGCTGTTTTATGTGACTTCAACCAAACTTCTTTGTGATTTACGATCCCATGAAACCCGCATGCGCAGAACAAAAACTCTGTTTATGGATAAATAATGGCTTTTAAAGTTCATTTGGTGACGGAAGTCAAAAGGATCGTCCCAAAATCAGAACAAGACGAAGGAAGCTGATAAAAGGACCACAAGTCATAGCAGCAATCTTTAGTCATTGATTTTAACTTCTGTAGAGAAGTTTGTCTGGATGTCAGTACCAACAGAGATGCGATGCGTTTTGGTGGAACAGACTTTATTCCTAATTTAACAATTAGGATTTTTTCAGCCATCGTTTACGTCCGTTGCAGAATTATAACCTATTTATCACATCAATAATGTAAAAGTCGGATTAAATGCGACATGATCATCCAGACTGCAAACTATGAAAACTATTTTATATGTATCAGATTTGGTTCATGTATGGAAGTGGCTCAAGTTGGATTTTTTGTGGTGAAAAGTTTGGGATTGGACCGTTGAGGCTGCCTTGTAGAAGTCGGATATTATGGGCCAATTTGAGACGCATTCGTCTCAAATTGCGCATTCGCCCACAAGTCAAATTAATAAAACACATTTTTATTATATAATTAGAATCTGCTGACTATTTAGTTTTGATTGTTGATTTTATTGTTTTCTAGAAAAAAGGGAAACCTTCTCATTATTTGGTTCTTTGGGACAGAAAATGTCTTTCACTTTGGATGTTGACTAATTCTTGTATGAAAGTACGTCAGTCCTACAGATTCCTGTTGATCCTGTTGATCCTGCAGTCAGGAGCCTGCAGCTCTTATTCCATTTTCAGGTGTTCATGCATAATGCAGCAGGTCGCTTCATCAAAGTGAAAATGGCTGCCAGGCAAAGGGCAGGCCGAAGGTTTACACACAGAGGAGCAACACGGCTGCATGGCTACTGAAATACATTTCTCTTCTATATGGGTCAATAGTGTAGGTACAGAATATACAGTCCTGGTATTTGAATTAAAAACATATTTTTACCTTTAAATGCATCTACTTTCAGATGTTAAAAGAAAAATGTTTCTTATCCATCTGCTGTGGCAGATGAAAGATCATTTAAATCCTGTGGGAACAATCAGATGGAAACATCTAAAACATGCAAGGAAATTAGAATTTAATAAAAACACTTCCTGTTTGTTACACCGGAGATAATCCTTAGATTTCTGTTCTTATGCTGTGCTAACTGTTTGCTAACTGTTAGCTTCCTGAGCTGCGATCACCACAGAACTACGTTTTACTTCAGCTTTGAGTTCGATTTCTACGCAGCATTCTGTTACTGAAACATAGAAATTTTGTTCTGATGACAAATCAAAATATTAACTCTCAAAATTAAGTCTTAGTTGCACAGATCCACTAAAAGCTTTTTAAGTGTTCATCTCCAAACAAGAGCAGAATTACTTTGGAATTGCAAATGGAGGTGAGTCATAACCTCTTATTTTTAAAATATGCATCTATTGGAAACGTTTCTAATAGCACAAACTCTTTGTATCAAACTTTTTGCTGAGATATTTAGTTTGACGCTGGATAAACTTGCATAGTTGAGAAGATTCTGGTGTCCTTACATGTGAAATACAAAGTGATGTTTGTGATAAAGTGCTGCTGCTGCCAGATTTGGTCTCTTGACGTTAATTTTCCAGCTCCTATTTGGTTTAATATTTTCATGTTTTCTATTTTGTGCAGCTTTTGTTGCATTACTTTGCTTTGCTTCATGTTAAATCCTGCAGTTGCTCTGATTATTTTTGTTGTTTTTTATCACCAGCTGCGTTATCAGTTGCATAATCTCACCTGTTTCTTCTAAAATAATCAACTTGTTTTGCATCTTTCATTTGATTATTCTAGTAAATAATCCATTTATTTTTACTGTTCATATTCAGTGTAGATTTAGTGATATAATTATGCAAATATAAAATATGTAAAAACATTATATGGCAACTCATAAAATGTCATTTTTGGACAAAAATTTAGAAATTTTTGATTAATTTCATAGTTTTTCTTTAACCCAAATGTTAAAGAATTTGACTTTGACCAAAGACTTTTTACCAATTATTCACAGATGACGTCTAGTGAAGCAGAAACTTTTCCACCATGTTGACCATTTTAATGCCCAGACTTTAACTGACCTCTGGCACTTTCATCTTCTTCTTCTCTCCATCACCGTGCCAAAATATTTTTTCCCACTTTTTTTTAGATTAAAGTCCTCTCCAAGCAATTTTCATCAGAGCGTAATCTCGCCTTGATATTGGACCGCAGCCGAATTATGACTCAGACACATAAGCAGTGGACTGTAATTATAATAATTGTGTCCAGCCTTCTAGGAAACACGGCTGCGCCGGACTCCGATGCCGCACGCCAACCTGCAGCAACACAGACTCATGTCCCTCCGGGTTTGAGCTGCGGTGCCTCTAAAATAGACCCGACCATTTCCTACTTAATATGCGATTAGAGAACATTTGCAAAAGTAATCTAATGAAAAGGGACAGGAAACTCGCAGAGGTAATTTTGTGTTAACAGGATCTCAATGTTTTTTTATGTAGGTCGAGTTTAAACTCGTCTCATTGGCTGGTTGATAAAACACAAGAAATTTGAAATAAATACCTTCAGGATGATGATAGCCTTAAATAAAACAAATGAAAATAATTCTGAACGTTTTGGGAGAGTCAACCAGAGTCCTGAACTGAATCTGATAGAAATTGATTAGGGTGATGGCAAAGAGTGCTTCCAAACACTTACTAAGAAGTTGTCAAAATTTCAGAGTAAAAATGCAAGAAATCTTGTCAGCAACTATAATCACAAGGGTCTGATTGCTGTGATGTCAATTAATTTCTGCTGATTATTGAGAAGGCGATAAATTAATTTTAAAAAATGAATTCAATTAAAAAACAGATTTTTTTCCTTCCAAAATTAAATGTCCTAGATTACTAATTAAAGTCTAATTACCTCTCCTTTGAGGTAGCATAAATTAAATTAAATTAAATTTGTGCTAAATGCAAGTGAAGGCCTGAAGTGTAAAAGGAAATATATACTGCTATATGATTTTGATAATCATCTAAAAGTAGTTTTTAGTAAAATTATTTAAAAGTAAAACTTTTTGTTCTCTTTTTTCCCCTTGTTTTCCTGATAAAATGATCTTTTGCGTCTTTATTTATTTTTCTGTTTCTAACAGGACAGTTTTCCTGCGAGGTTCGGAGGAATCCACTTTGTGAACCAGCCCTGGTACATCCACGCCCTCTACACGGTCATCCGACCCTTTCTCAAAGACAAGACCAGGAAAAGGGTAAGAAAAGAGGGTTAACATGTTAAGAAAGGAGAAAATGTCTTTAAACATTGATTTAAAAAATATAAGCTGAACAACAAATAGAATGAAACTGTACACTGTGTCAGTTGTACTTTATTTATCAGCAATAACTCACAGTTTGAACGGTTTGCTTACAATGCTTTGCACACACTGCAGGAGTTATTATTATTCTATTTTATTTAAGATTGTATTTCTGTAATTATCAAAAAAATGTAATCCAGTGAAGGACTGGTGGTGTGAACACAGCACAGCCTCGTGGCTCATTGTTTGTTTTCATCACGGCGGCTCTGACAGTGTAGCAGCAAATTGCTTTTTTTAGGTCAGCAACTGCTGGCACTTATTAATCTGGGAAGGGTTATGGGATCATTGTCAAACAATGTGAAAGGCCTCATAATGCAGGGAAAGAGAGAAAAACCTTTAGCACAGCCACAAATCTCTCCAAGAGCAAAAACTCCAACAAATTCTCAAAGAAAAGAGAAACTTTAAAAAAAACCAATAGCTTCATCTCAGATCCTACAGACCTCAATTAGGATGTTAAATGTTAAAGTTCATTACGACACATTAAATAAAGATGTAACAAATATCGTAGTAATATAGTCATTAAGTAAATTAAGTTATTTTGCATCATAAATGAACAGCAAATAGATGCTAGCTTTGCTTTCCTGTCCTTTCTTTTATAATTCAGGCCACCAGAGTGAAAACATTTACTCTAAAAACAAATCTTAGGAAATGTAAGCCTCCAGTTCATCATTTCCAGTCCTGCATTTCTTTCCTTTTTGCAGATTTTCATGCACGGTAACAACCTGAACAGCCTCCACCAGCTGATCCACCCGGAGATCCTGCCGTCAGAGCTGGGTGGGATGATGCCGCCGTACGATATGGGGACGTGGGCGCGCACGCTGCTGGACCACGCCTACGACGAGGAGACGGACTACTGCCCAGAGTCCTACACTCTGTCGGTGCAGGACCTGGAGAGAGACCTGGAGAAAAACATGTCCCCAAAAACCATGAAGAGGTCAGACTATTTACCAAGTTGGATTGCTTGGTGATTTAAAAAATCTTCATCATTTATTTAAATTAAATCCTCCACAAAAAGCTAACGTCCATGTGGTAGGACCAGAGAATCTAACCCAGTCTGACCCAGAGCAAATTCCTGCTGCTGGCCACAATACAACATAATCCACTGTGACAGTAAATCGTCTCGTCACATGAGACATAATGCGACTCAAACGTGTTCATGATATGGAAGACAAACAATCCTGAGCTGACACAACAAACCGTCACTGCAGCGCAATTCACTGACAACACTTATTGTTGAATCATTAGTCACTAATTAATCATCAAATAATGACTCATCAGGTAATTAGTCTGGATAGTTAAAAATACTCTGACTCAGTTGGTTTCAGTTCTGACGTGTTTGTGTGAATTATTGTTTATGATGTTTCAAAGCAGTAAAGCCTGTTTTGTAAGCATTATGGAAATAATTTCTATATTTATTAGAAGCAGTCATTTAGGAACTCATACAGGAAGATTGTAACTAAATGAAAAATGTACACAACATAATATGACTTCTTTTTTAATTACTTTCTATTTTCTTTCTGTAATATATGGCATTAATTCATTCATTTTTTTCATGTTTTAGTTTAAACCTTTCAGGAAACATTTAACTTGTGCTGGATTTTTTTCTTTTGCAAATATTCCTTTGCATCTCCCACAATGTCTTATAGGAGTTTGTGTGTAAACACTGATGTGGTTATTAATCAGCTCCGCCTGGATCTTATTGAATGTTTGTGTTGCTGTAGGTCTCAGTCAGTGGTGGAGCCAGGAGTCCTGAAGAGACCCGACAAGGTGAAGAGTGAAGAAGACAACCTGCAGCCGCTGCTGTCGTTGGACTAAACGCCCAAAGTTACAGCAGAGAAGCAGAAATAGATCAATATTTCAGTTCCTAAGAACGTACCTGTGCACATACTGGAAGCAACGCTCATCCTGCAGAAAGACGTTCCTTCAAACTTTATGGAAAGCAGCAGGGACACGTCCAGAAACCGACGAGCTTCTGATGGTCCTCTATACAGTATATTTATTTATGTAGTTTCATGTCAAGTGCCAATTCCAGAAACTGTAAATATGAAGTCTTTAAACAATCCAGAGCGGAGCAGGGAAGGCTGGTCTAAAACCGACGTGTGGAGGTAACAGTTCCCACGGTTACTACAGGAGGACGGATGTGTGAAAACTGCAAAGCATATTTCAAAGAGGTCTTCAGGCTTTTTGATATCTTTCTGAAGAAAAACTCTGCACACGGACAAGAAGGGGGCCGCAGAAAAACAGACACTGCTTGTTTTCTTGTAAGATTTTTCCAATGACAATACTGTCTAAAATTTCCGTCTCTCTCCAGTTATCTTTTGGAAAAGCAAACCTCCCTTTACGGTAAGAGTTGTCTCTATGAATCATCGGCTTTTTTCCCTCTTTCAGCCATTTTCTCTCCATCTGACCCAGATGTCACAGAAAACTGCTCCGCTCCACCATTAGAAGACCCACAGAGCCGCAGGCTCTCTTCCTCAGAAGAAGTCGTATTTTCAGAACCTAATGGGTATAGCCACTAAAAACAGGGCTAAATATAATTTTATAAAAGCAAAGTTCTTTTGCTTTGTGGCACTTTTTGTGTTGCAAGGTGGGAAATCTTTGGGTGATAATGTTCATCCAAAAAAATCAATAAATCACTTAATAGCTGCAGTTTAACTTTCACTTCAGGGTAAAGGTTTTTTCACTATGTAAGATTTATAGAAATAGATGTTATAGAGTGCACCATTTCTTTTGCTTCTGCAGGAAATCACATGTACATAATGCAGCAAATGGCTCTGCAGGTTTAATGGCTCATTTAAAAAAAAAACTATTTATTGTTTTTAATTTAAAATTTGCAACCAATCCACACATCAATTTAGCTTTCACTTTTACGAGTATATATATTTTTAAATTTCTGTGTCTGGTTTGATTTCAGGCTTTGTGATTCAAACATGTCAGCTAGTTCTCACTCTCAACGTCTCCTAATAGTGTTATAATCAATAAACAATACTCCACTTAAGAGTTTAATTTTAGACAGATATTCATCTGTTTGGACCTTTATCACATACATATTATGAATTAGGGCCATTGCAGACAGAAAAAAGGAAGGAGTACATTTCTGCCAAATAAAAAAACTTCAAAATGTTCAACTTTTGAAACTCAAAAAGTTCCCACATTTTTTCTATGTGGTCCAAATAAACCATCGCAGAAATCTGAGTTTTTTCTCAGAACTCTGACTTTTGATCACAACATTAAAGTCAAAATTCGGACAAATAAAAGTAAAAAAAAGAATTCTAAGAAAAATAATCATTCATTAATTTTTTTCATGATTCAGAAAACATCAAAATGTCCCCAAAAAATCCAAATGAACTAAACTGGATGTTTAGTTTGTAATGCTGCTGACAGAAACTCTCCTCACCTGCAGACATTCCAAACTGCAATAAAGTCTCTCGTTAGTAAATGTAGGTTACAGACACAGACAATAATAAATGATTTATGTCAGAACTTTCTTTTTTTAGCTATGTAAACACAATGAGAGAAAAACTCAAACATATTCCAAACAGTTTGGACATTTATTTTCTGTAAAAAGACCTTTAAGTACTTAGAGTTTAGGTTAAATTTTATATTTAGAGTACAGATGTTATAATTAGTGAGATTTTTTATTTAAATTGCTACTGCATAGATAAGATAGAAGCTTTAACTCAGCATTTGCTCCACCCTGTTTTTTTATTTTTAGAGTTTATTGAAATGCATCCGGCTCTGATGGAGTTTGATAAACGGCTGTTACAGTTTCTCCACATCAGGCGAATGAAGTGCAAAGCTTCAACCAGTGACTGTCAGCAGCGTCTCTCCGGCTGGGAAACGGGCAGCCGGGCGGGTCCAGTGCGGTCCGCTCGGAGGCAGAGAGCGTCAGGTGTCCGGCTGAACGCGGAGCGACAGCTGGAATGTTCAACCATCAGCCGCGCTGAGAGCAGCCAGGCCTCCTGATCTGCTGCTGAAGTCAGACAATAACCAGCCGCTCTGAGGTTCACACTTTCATTCACTGAATTTATAATCAGTTTGTCCCTCTGAGCAAAAAGCTGCTCAAAATTTGTAATAATTTGACTCTGACGGTTCCTGCATGAAAAAAAATTGACGGTGTATTTTTCACAATGAAACATTTCACACTTATTTACATTTTTTTTACATAAAATTATACAAATTTGAGATTATAATTTTCTTTCAGGTCCACCTCAAGTGTGAGGGTAATATGCAGCATATCTTGATGCGAAGATTTACAGTAGGTCTAAAAGTTTCAAATCTTTTTAACGCTAAATTTACTTCAAATTCCTGTAAAAAAATAATTATTTGTCATTTCTTCCCCTAAATTTGAAGTCCTTAATTACATGTTGGATTATCAATTTGCCTCTACAGAATCCCAATCATTGCCACTTAGAGGTATTAAAACTTTGGAGCTTCAGCAGCCAATACAGTCCTGCTTTCACCAGAGATTTACAGGAAATAAATACATTTTGGAAAACATTTCATGACGTTAAGCAGCCATTTTTAAAAATGAGTCATGCTAAACCTGCATCACTGAGGATGTGGCTGAAATATAATAGAAACTACACTAACAACAAGAATCAGTCTAAGTTTAGACATGAATATTGATCATTTAATAGTTTTTGATCTGGACTTCAGTCTTCATGCTATTAAACTAATTGGTAAATCCACTTTTTAAGAGATGTAGCTAATATTTTGAAATTGACATTTTTGGGCCATAAGGAGTTTAATTTGATTTAATCAAAGTTTATGTTTGGGGTATAAAGTTTCTATAAACAACATAAATCTCCTCTATAAATTGGGTAAAATTGTTAACAGTTTTGAATGAATTTAAGGAAGAAACACTTTAAGCTATAAACTTAAACAGTTAACATTTATTTCACCAGTTGTTCTAGTCAAATGTTGTTTAATGATCCAGCCAAATATATTCTGGTTTAAAAAGAGGAACACTTCCTGTTTTGTTAATATTAATCTAGTTTAAGTTTTAGAGTTTTTTGCAAAAAAAAAAAGGAAAATAATCTCAAAATGAATCAGGTCCACTAAAGGGCAAAATCTGAATCTGAGAAAATGTAACAATCCTTCACAGAAGCTACCAGGTGCTTAGACTTTATTTTCTGCGCATAAACAAACACCTTGGATGTATTTTTTTTAAGGTTATCAAACAGCATGGTGGAGGTCAGAGGTCAGGAGGTGTAAAGACAAACAGGGACACACACTTTCACACACCCCCACACACACTGTAGATGCTTCCAGTTGTTGGGATTAAACGTTTACATGAACTAAACATGTACACTGCTTGAATATCGCTCCACTCCGAGAACTCAGAGCCTCCTGCTGCTCCACCGAAGGTTTCTAAGGTTACAGTGATAGAAGTGAATTTCACTGGTTGTTTTGTGTGACAGTATTTAACAGATGGTTATACAGAAGATCTTTAATTTTACAGAAAGAAATGTCTTTTCTGGTAATTCCTCACTGAACATTTAATATTTTTTGATGTTTATTTTGTCAGTATTTTTATGGAAATTGCTAATGTTTATTATAAAAATGTCAGATGTGTGCTTTTTAAACTGTAAGCAGTCTGAAATAAGTTTCATATGTAAGAAATTCAGCATTTTGAATGTTTTTCTACATGATGTTTTGTCTTTCTTCCCAAAGTTTTCATCAGAATTTTAAACCTTAAAAAAAATCTAAAAACCACCTAAGATGCCACCCTGGAGGTTCACAGATCTTCATACACATTTACCAAAACATTTTAGATCTTTAAATGCACTATATCATAAAAGGTAACAGCAGTCTTTAAAAAGCTACATTTTGTAATTTATTTTATTAAAAAATGTGCAGCTCAGCTTATTTTCTCCTGAAAATATACAGCGTCGTCACATTTAGTCACACCTGAAAAAGATTTGTGTAAATGACTAAAATTAACTTTAGATTGCAGAAGCTAAATCTGACATTTTTCTGTCTGATTTCAGAATCTGAATTATCTGGTCAAATTGTGCCCACAGAATAAGAAAGAAGACAATCCATCCCAGTGCAGCAGATGTGTGTTTGTCTCCATAAGCCAGAAAATGCTACAAAAATAGCTAAAGTCAGCAAACAGTTGCAATTTGAGAAAAAAAAATAAAATGTTTTTGTGCAAGGATGAGGTGGTTTTCACATCGTATCGAAATTAGTGTATTTCATAAAACTGTAATGGAAACTTTTTTTTTTTCAACCAGATGTTACTAATGGTGGAAAAAACAAAAGAAGACAGGAAATAGTTGGAGGATGATGGAGTGGTGTAATCTTTACTGACTTATTGCGTAAACAAACATATTCACACAATTGCAAAATTATTGATATTCCACAAAAACACAAAGTTTTGAGTACATTTGTAATGAAAATACAGCTGCTGTTCCTAAAACACAGGAACCTCCATGATGGTAACTGATGTGGTTTGCATCTTTTGTTTTACTCATGCTGATCAGTAAACCAGACACAGCGCTGAAGCTTCACTTGTTTGAAGTATTTCTTAACTCGCCTTCTATCAGTAGGTTTGTTTTCAGTGACATCCAGTAAAGAAAATCCTCCAGGCTTTTATGAACTTGAGTTGAATAACTTTTCACTGATTTAATCATCTTTTTTCCTGATTTAAAGCTTCCAGCAGTGACAACTCTCTGCATACAGCATGCTTAATGAAGATTTGGGATTTATTCATTCTTTCTTCTGCTCTCCATCACGCTCTTGTTACTCAGTATTTTGTAATAATCAATAGTCTGTAAGCGGTTTAATTCTCACTGACTTTGAATTGTGTTATGTCTCTGCCAAAGCCACTTGTTCCACTGAGAATCTAATGTATTGTTTCTGATCATTAAGTATTTGTGCACTGATGACATTGAATGATCTTTTCTTACTGATTGGTCATTTCTTGAGGAGAAAAGAAACGAATGCATAATTTTGAGTTTACTCACTTCTTCTTTTCTCAGTTTTTTGATTGTATAGTTGCAGTAGGAAAACCACACTGAAGCAGAAATGTGAAGTTATTATGGAAAGCCAGTATATTATAGGAGCAAAAACTGTCCAGTTAGCAGGTGTTCTGTGTGTAAATGTCCTCAAAGACAATTTGCTGAAATGTAAAATGATCAAAATAAATATGGACATGCAGATTTTCTCACTCTGTTGTTTTAGATTTTGTTTCTTTTGTTTAACATTTGAAACAAGATCAACTGTAAATATTGGGACTTTCAGATAAAAATGCACTCATCTCACTGATTAATTTAATACATTTCACATTTAAAAGAATAAATGTAAATCTTGTGAAAGGTAGAAATGTGTGTAAATGTTAACTCTTTGGAGAGGTAAGAATGCTACAGGAGTCAAAATTAAATGACCTTCACTTATATCCAAAAGTCAGAGGTCAACTACATGCAGATGACCCCTGAATATTAAAGTGATTTCTTTATTTCTGTTGCTCAGTTTGTTTAATAACACAAACAGTTGCTTTAATGCACAGGTGTCAAACTCCAGTCCTGGAGGGCCGCAGTCCTGCAACGTTTAGATGAGCCTCTGCTGCTCCACCTGAACAGAATAATTAGGTCATTGAGGCTCTGGAGAACTGATCTACACCAGGAGGAGGTCATGAAGCCATTTCATTTCAGCGTTTTGTACCTGTGGCACATCTAAAAACTGCAGGACTGCGACTTTTGAGGACTGGAGTTTGAGACCCCTGGTTTAATGGAAGCAGAGGAACTAATCAGAGGTAAGTAGATGCAGCTGAGAAAGGGAGCAGGCAGAGGAAATTAGAAGTGAAACAGCTGGGAAGAAAAGTAGAGTAGGAGAAAGAAAAAACAGACATGCAGGGAAACAATACATGACATCTAAAATGGTAAGATTTAAATTTATTCCTAAACTAAAACAAGATTTAAGCAAATAAACAATAAAGACATCAAAAACAGAAGCATGGATGAAAACCAAAGTTCTAACCCTTAAAATCTCAGACACAAGATAATCACAACCTGTTGTTGTTCAGCTTCTGTTTTGGTTTTTTGTATTTTTAATCAGGTTTGTAAAATAGCAACTGTATGTAATCCTGACTGGTTTTGATACTTTTCTCTTTCTGCATCTCAATCATACTTTTAATGTTTCAGTTGTTGTGACTAACGCACTAAAATAAATGCTCAAAACATTTTATCAGACTCTAAAAGATTTGATTTTAAAAAAAGGTGATGACTTGTGTCATCGCTGAAGAAAAAAATATTTTTTTGTAAGAAATGTTTTTAATCAGTATAGATTATGTATTGGTTAAAAGGTGGAGATTTCTCAGGAGAAAAAAAATCACATTTGTTCAGATGTTTAATGATAAAATGAAACACAAATAACTTTAAATATTTATTCACATTATAACACAAAAACTCATTTTGTAGTGAATGTTTCAACATTTTACACAGCAGACATTTTGATCTTTAAATGTCTGTTTTGTGTTTTGTTGCTTTTGTTTTTACACACAAAAGTCAGATCTGTGAATATTTGCACCAATTTATATTTTACAAAGGATATCCTCATGCATAAAACATAAAAAATAACAAAATAAACATCAGTTCCTTCTGAGAAAACAAAATCAAAGAACTTTAATTCTGTTTATTTGAAACACAAATTTAAGTAAAATAACCACTCATGAAAATAATCTCACTAGTTTATTGCTGCAAATATAAAACTAATCATTTCTGGCTTTAAGGCAGAGTTATTTTCAAACTTTCTAAGTAGGCTTTGTTATAAAATAAAAAAGAAAAGAAAACACAAGCAGAGTTTAAATCTAAAGTGTTGAAAAGTTACGAAAGTGATTTTAAATACAAACTTTAATATCAATCAAGTGTCAATGCTACCAAATTATTTGTTTCTGGTGCCTAAATGTCAAAGACATCTTATTTTGAGAAAAATATATCGAAGTATAAATTTAATGCACATCAACTCAGACAGCAACAAAAGAAATGAACAAAAACTGCAAATATACTGAAAACAATAAAGTTCCAAGATGGTCTAAAACCTAAATCTCATTTTTATGAAACACATGTAACTTCTTATCTGTTTTTGAGAAAATGTTTGTTTTAAAGTAAAATACACTTCTATAATGTCTTCCTCAAGTTGCCCACTGTTTAATGAATGTGTGATTGGTTGAATGTGGCTCCAGTTCACTTTAAATATTCATTATTTTCTGAAGCCTGGATATGATTTTCTAAAACAAACCTCTGAAATGTGAAGCTGCTCACCTTTAATTTTAACCTGCTTACTTGGTCAAGTGATGAGGAAAAAGCACCAAAGTTAGTGGCAGCAATAAAACATTAATGCTCAGTATGAAAACGGAATACATATTTAGGGCATTTTACAGCTAAACACCATTTCTTACTACTTTTATTCTGCTCACAGTTGGAAAAATGCCAACAAACATTTTTTTGTCTCAGAGGTTTAAGATCAATAAATGCTCATTCCTCTGCAGATGAAAAACTAACAGTGAAATAAAAGAAAGAAGAAATAAAACAAAAACGTCAAGGCAAAGTATTGTGATAAAATGTAACAACATGCATAAAAAGTCAACTCACCTTAACAAAATCAAACATGAATTTAAAACCTGTAACATATTCAAGCTTCAACTAAGTTTCCCACCAAACATATTTACATCAGATTGCACTGACGTCTGCTCCTTCTGTTTGTTTTTATGACATCATAGTCTGTCCTTTCATCACTGACATTAATCTACAGTAATAATTAAATAAAAATACATATACCTGCAGCTGTACAATGTGAGTACTGTGTGTTAATGTAAATAACACAAATATAAGCTGCAAACACGACATTTACAACAAACTGAAGGTTAACACCTGGCTTACAGGTGTGATTTAAGGCCACGCCAACAAACACATTCACTGTAGTCAGTCCAGTCCTGTAAAGAACTGAGACCAGAGTTTCCTTGAACCCATTTTAGATTTGGACTCCAAAGTTTTCAACAAACCTGAGGGTTAAATGCATCAAAGCAAACCAAAACCAGATGTTTGGCAGATGTAAAATAATACTTCCCACCCAAACTTTCGGACTTTCTGAAAGGAAGTTTAAGCAAACTGGTAATTGGCAAACTCAAAAATAACAAAGAATTACACATTTGAGCTGCTTTGGAAAACTTGTCAGAAATGTCCACATTGTCCACGAATCTCACTGTAGAGTCTTTGGTAATTCTACAGTGGATCCCCAGTATTTATGGGTTAGGGACCAAAGTCACCAACAAGCAGCAAAATTACTTGAGCCCGTCTCTTATTACTCTTATAACTGCATATTTTTCATTGTTCAAACACTAAATATACCTTAATATTCATTAATATGCACAGAGAATAATGTCTTAGCACTTATCCAGTCTCCTTTATCTCTGGTCAGCCAGTCAGTGCCAAGAAAATTAAATGGCACGTCTCTGGATTGGCTGCTTTGCGAACGACCAGTAGGATTGTGTCAAAATATTTCAGCTTCCTAACCTGCATTTTCTTTCAAATATTTTAGAAACACTGTAAGAAATGAATCCTTGAATCTGTGAATTTTCTGTGAATAGTTTGGAGTTGCATTCCTCAGAAAACTCTAAATTGTCGGGCATTCACTGTTTTAGATGACAGAAGTTCTCTGCAGGTTTACAAAACTAAACTCTGCATTTTAATAGTTTTCTCTGCTTTGTTTGTATTGTTGACATTTCAGAAAGATCAGCTGGCGCATAATTCGGCACAGCTTATCCGCATTCAGTCCCACATGTCAAACTGCTTTATTTAGTCCCTTTGCAGCAGTACGAGTAAACTGGACTATTCTGTCACATAAACTATTTAATTTCCACATTCTTTGATAATAATCATGTGCACAGAACCATCAGGAGTGAAACATCGTGGGAGTAGAAACTCCCTTTTGGTTCCTTTACAGTAGCATAGATTTCTATTCAATAAGACAACAGAAGGAAATGTCTGGCAGCGCTCAGTAAGTCATAAAACCATAACGGTGAACTTGTTGCTGAGTCGCATCACCAGAACCGAGAAGAATCGAGGTAAAAAAGCGACGGCGCATCGGGCCCGGTTCACAGGCTGATAAAACTACATTCAATCACAACGTCGCTTCAGTTGGTCACGTCTAAGTTGTCCTGCAGTTTCCCCGTCTCCAAACGCATCACGCTAAAACTCCTGCAGCTTCTCCACCATTGTCTACGGAGGCCTGAAGGTGCCACAATTTAATAAAAACATTGAGGTAAAAGGTTCCAATAACCGAATAAAATATGGATTTTTAAAAAGTAATTAAGTGTATTTTTTTATGCATAATAGAAATATAATTATTTCAAGGTTCTATTTTATCTAAAATATTAATGATGAATAATTCAGATGTTGTGTACATTTAATTCTTTATCTCCAATTTTACTGATAACATATATAAATAACTACCAATTTTCTTAATATTATTGTTTATTTTGACTCTCACTGTTAAGTAAGCAGAAATCTCCACATTACAAAGTTCTAATTCCACATATTTAAATTGCACTGCTTTTCATTTTTGCCAATTTGTTTTGTACAGAAACTTTTGTTTTTCTAGTTTAGTTGCTCTCTTTAATATACTTTTTTAAAATTAGTTTTATATATGCATTTGTTTGTAAAACCTAACTTTTTGCGTTGCAATTGGGTCTTACTTTATAGCATAAAAAAGGAAGGAATTGGCTTGTTTTCTGGGATTTGAACTATAAAAGGAGAAATGCCTGTAATTTAAATATTTAAAGGTTAAACCAGGATATCATCCTGTTCTCTGATAGAGAGCCTCTCAGTTTTTATTACCATGCAGCTGGATTTTACTGCTGGATGTCTGGAGATGGGTTGCTGCTGGGATAAAAGTGGGAGCCTCTGGGTTTGGAGTCTTCACTGTTAGCATGCTAATCTCTTGCACCCACAGGTGATCTGTGGTGAACAGGGGCAGCGCAGGTCACTGCTGTGACATTTAGTAGTGGAGCAGAAAAAGGTAAAAACTGTCAGCTTTGAAATTACTTGTGGTAAAAATTATATAAAAAAACAAAGGGTTGATTGGAAATTTATGTATTTGCAAAGAAAATCTTAAACTTAGACACAATATATTGCAGTGAAAGTACAGCTGTGGGTGCAAAAGACTGAGAACATCTCATAAGTGTCCCCAGCAGCTCAACCACTGAATAAATCACTAAATTAAAAATAAAATCTGTCCTCTTTTTGTTTTCTTGCCTGTGTTTTAATCGCAGACAGAGGAAGTCACAGAATTAGAGATCTGTCCGTCAGTCAGGTCAGTGTCCCGCTGCTCTCTGCTGCTCCAGCATCGACCGGACAGCAGGGGACAACATGGCGGGAGACATGGCCGGGGTGAAAGGTCGTAAAGGATAGTGTGCGTGTTTTCCTGGGAAATAGATGCACTGGAAGTATTTCTGACCTGGAAAGAAAAGAAGGTGAGATGCTGTGTGTGTTTTGATCAGTGGTGGAAGCAAGAAGAGAGGAAGATATAAACATAAATACAATATCTAAAAGAATTAAAAAACATGTAAATTACGTCAAAATGAAATTGGTGCTTGATGGTTGCAATCTTTCTACGGCAGACATAATTTGAAATGAAGTTAGTGCTTCATCATTAGCTTCCAGCATGTTGGTGTAATACTTCAGCATTAATATAATAATAATGTTTATGATTATAATGTTTATAATATAGGGTTAGCACAACTAACTTTTAGTTAGTGGTGCCCACCATTATTGACTACTGTTGATCTTTTAATTTGAATTAAATTACAGAAGCAGATCTTACTCGGTTTCTTCTTTTCGGTCTTCTCTGTAACATTGTCTTCAGTCTCAGGCTCCTCTGCAAAAAGTCAAACATAATAAACTGAGATTAAAGAATTATGTGTTCATCATAATTGGAGGAAATGGAGACAGTGACTGCAAGCTTATAAACAGAAAAAATTGAAAAGGTGGATTTTCTTTCCCCCGACAATCATTATTTCGCCTCTTAAATCTTATTCCAAAGTTCAACTTCTTAAAAATTAAGTTGCTTTTTCAAAAACCTTTAACAGTGAAGATAAAAAGAAACACTCACACTTGGAGATTTTATAAATTGCTGACAACTTTGATTTGTTTCTTGGCTTTTTGATTAGTTTAAAGATCAGTGTTTTAAAGCAAATTTAATGAAACTTGTTGGAAAGTTTGCGCATGGACAAAATATTTAAAACAAAACTGATACATTTAAGAAACCTTTTTTCATCTCTCATGTCTATTTTTCCATATTTATTTGTATAGTTGTCATTTCCACCAGTCAGCCTGGGGTTATAAACTTTAAGCTATAAGCAAAGAACAAAACCAGGAGAAATGCAGAATCTCCTGAAGTAAAACCTATTATTATTATTATTATTGTTATTATTGTGAGCAGTTTAGTATCTGAAAACTTTTGATAATATAAAAGTTTGTACCTACTATGGTAAGACTTAACATCACACAGCAATGTGTAAATATCTGTTCAATTCTATCAAAACTAAAATATATTATATTTTATTATATTTTCAAAACTAAAATATAATGTATACAGATCCAAAAAATATGCATATATCAAATAATTCAAATTATTGGATAACTGATTAAAGTCAATTTTAAGAAAAAGTGTAAATGTCTTCACATCACTAAAGTACTTCTTGGAGTCGTTTTTAAAGTACTTTACCACAGATTCTGGTTTTTCTTGTTTTATCAGTCTAAATCAAACAGGTGTAGAAAACAGGAGGATCTCTGTCAGATATTAGAGAAGTGTGGGGACACTCAGGGCGGTGTTGGAAATCCACTGAATGACTCATTATGAACAGGAGATTAATCAGTTTTGGCTCTTAGGTTAATCTATCCAGTTATTAATGCTGTAAAACATTAATCTCTTCAAATAATTCAACACCCTTAAAGATGTGGATAATCTCGTCTCAGTTAAATTATCTCATTAAAACTCTTTTACTGTGCTGTCATTAGCATTAGCATCTCCTCATACTGGTTCAGTCAGTGGAAATAAGGTGAGAACATAGTTTATACCTCAGACCTTACAGGAAGCAGCGTCTTCCCCATTCGCTAGTAACAAAGCATACACATAAAATTATTATTGTCAAAAATAAAAAATAACTCCCACACCGCTGTATTAGTCAGAGATAAATGTTAAATCACAAAATTTAATAAATATATTCTGGATGATATTTTTTTATATTTGACATTTTATCAAAGCGATTTAATGAGTGTCATAAAAGGTACATTTTTACCATATTACCATTATTCCAGGTTTTGCGGGTCTTTTCAGCCATTTTATTGTACATTTATCAAATTAAAGGCCCTAAATCTGTCCCTAGACAAAAATAGGGTTATATAGGAAGACTGGAAGGTGCTCATGTCCTGTGGCTGCAAAACAAACCCAAATTATCACTGCTACCCTATCATTATTTATAGATGCTATGAAGTGTGTTGTTTGATTTGATTGAAACCTGCTGCTATGCATTAAGGCCCAAAACATCTCAACTTTCTCCAGAGTGACAAACAATGCCCACTGGGTCATACTTACGAGTTTTTGGTGGCTGTTTGACTTTATCTAGGGTTTGAGAAAAGATGCTGATCAGTTTAAAGTCAGGATTTCAGAGGAATCGTTTATTATGTTCTGACTCCATACCTTCAGCTTTCTTGACTGGTTTCTTTTTAGTCTTTGCAGCTTTTTCTGTAACAGAAAAGAAAAAGCCCAATTATATCCTGCAAAACGCATCACCATCATCGTTTACACTCCCTCTGTGTTGCACCTCAGCACATCCTCAATTAGTTTTATCTGGCAGAAAACAACTTTAATCACATAATCCATACACCTTTTTACCAGCCAGATTCTCTGAGACGTCAAAATAAACACATAAAAATGCCAATAATCTCGTAAGAAATGTGAGATTTGAATCATAACCATTTGTATTTGCTCATTAAACGGTCACTGGTTTGTTTCTTAGAATACATTATGTATTAGTTATTCTGCTGGGGATAAATATTTGTGTTTCATCCTGATTGCGCTTGATGCAGCTATCGGCATATGTCTTTTTTAACAGACAAACCCACACACCGCTCGTTCTCCTATAGTTAGACATTGTTTTGAAATCTACACATTATGAACCTGAGTGGGAATTTTCTGGTAATCTTTTCTCAACTCTTTTCTGACCGTTTCCTCCCACTCCCACTGTCTAATTATTCCCCTTTTCCATTTCATGTGTTCAGCCTGTTAACATTACTGAACTCTGCTGGCTTTCCATCTCTTCTCAGCATCATTTGAGGATTCAGTTATTGTGACTAAAGTGAGGTCAACGGCATTTCATCCTGCCCACTCTCGGCTTTAAAACTGAAATACATTTTATTATACAATATAAATTTAACCGCTATTTCTAATAAATGTAAAGCACAAAATCCATGGCTACTTTGGAAGGACACGTATGAGAAAGCTAATTTCTTTGCTAAAAATAATATATGAGCATAGCTTAAGTTTCAGAAACAGATAAGACCAAAGTTTAGATGTTTGGCCTTTTTACAGAAAAAACTGTGAAGCATGGTGGTGGAGGAATGATGATCTGGACTTCTTTTGCATTCACTGGATGACAACAACAATAAAGAATAATGTATAAAGTAAGACATGTATAAAAGAAAGGGTTAGAATCAAATAAGTTTCTACTTATACTTACTTGAATGTGAATATATCTGAAATAAACTAAACTAACTCTGCTCTCATTGGTTTGGCCATGAACTCCTCTGGATGTTTTCTTACAGCCAAACATCAAATATCTCACTGCCTTTAATTGGATGATCAGCAGAAAACAAATTGGGGTGATGCAACGGCCTAGTCAAAGTCCAGAAATCAACAAATTAAAATGTTTTGGTGGGACTTTCGGTTAACTTTTCAAAAATAAATATGTTTAACCTCAATGAAGTTAGATAATGTTATAAAGTCCCAATGGACAAAAATCATCCAGAATGACTGAAAAAACTGATCAACTACTGAGATTTAGTAAAGATGGCTCCATTCAATCATGGGGTTTCTCAGACAGAACTTTTATTATTACGTTTCATCTGTTTAATAAATAATGACGTGAAATCTGTAATGCCATTTTCTATGATTGAACTTCGATGTAAGAAATTTCAGAGACAAGATTATATTTGTGTTCTTATATGGAAAATATACAGACAAGAAAAACAATGGTTGGCTTTCCTAAAAGATTATTTATAGAACCACTAAGAACAGTAAAGTGTCCGTTATGTTAAACCTGCCTTGTTTTTGTTGAAGTTACCTGATTTAAAGGAAACTCTGATTGGTTTCTTTGGCTCAGCTCTAGCCGTCACGTTTGTCCTCCTGTCAGCTTCCAGTCTCGTCCTCAGTCTCAGAGGCTGTGAACGTGATTCTGGTTCTGTCCAACACAACATGTTTTACTCATTTATACAAAAGTAAACCATTAGCATCTGCATTCACTGGACTGGAAAAGTTTTAAATTCAGTTAGAAACTTGGTCAAACTCAATTACTTAAAAAAACCCATGAACCATTAGGAAAAGTTTGCGGAGTTCATGCATCATCAGAATTGCACCTTTCTTATCTTTGGATGCTTTGACTTTGCTCTTGACAGCCGGCGCTCCGGAGGGGAACAGAAACAATTAGTTTCTAATCAACAATCATCTCTCTTGTCACTGCAGTGAATGATGACTGACTTCATGCATATTAATTTGAGTCGGTGCGTGTTGTTACCTGTCCTCTTAGGCGCTGATTTCCTCTTCTGCTGTACAGCTGCAGGCTCTAACATTATGAGCAAATTGTTGGGATTAGCTTTAAAAAAATCATGTTTCTGTATCACTGCTGACATTTTCTTTAGGCTGCATCTCAATTCATTTAGTAATGACAACCCAGACAACGCCAGACTCGGTCAGCTAACCTTTTCTTGATTTGGTTTTCTCTTTTGCAGGCCTCTCTATGGATGGAAAACCAAAAAAAAGCCAAATAACAACAGAAAACAAGAGCATGCAGCTAATAAATTAATTAATATTTAATGTACCTTTTTTAGCTTCTGTTGGAAGTTTTGATTTGACCTTTGCGGGCTTCTCTAGAAAGTAATGATAAAATTTGACCCAAAAAAGCAACATTTTTGAAAGCATACAGCCTGTTAATTCAGCTAATATCAGATTTACCTATTTTAGCTCCAGCTGGAAGTTTGGATTTCTCCTTTGGAAGCTTCTCTGTAGATGAAACAGTACATTTGAAATGAGCAACATTTTTAAAAATATTTATATTATCAATTTTCTAAGCATACACTTCACCTTTTTTAGCCTCAGCAGAAAGTTTGGTTTTCTCTTTTTTTGGAGCTTTACCTAAAGAAACAAACATTTGTGTTCATTTTAATTTCTATGTAATTAATTCGTAGCATTTATTATAATGGAACAGTTTTCAGTCATAAAGTCACTGTGTTAACCGAAGCTAAACAGAAAATGCTTCTTTCTGTCTCGTTCTTTTTCACTCAGAGAGAATAATTGCAGTAAAATGACCACAGAAGGCAAATTGTGCCTATTTAATGCACGCAGAGCACTTTGTGCCACTATATTACAGTTATCACATGCTGGAGCTGCAGTTAGTTTCAGGAAACATCCCAATGATTCAGTGAATTAAAGCAGAAGAACATCCAGTACCTTTTACTGAATCAGCAACCTTAGTTTTTTTCTTTGCAGCTGAAAAAACACAATAAAATACATAATTTCTGTTCACAGCTGTAATTAGGAGGAAAATATTGATGTCTGCAAATTTAATTTGTTAAATAGTTTGTACCTTTCTTCAATGAGGGAGCTTTTCTCACAACTTTCTCTGGTTCTAAAAGAAAAACAATATCATTTTTCATCATTCAATATGTGCTTTAAAACTTTTTTAACTGGAACTACAGTAACTTGATATGTATTTTGTGTTTCTCTTTGTGTAATCATGTCTTTCTTCAAATTTTTGCTGTTTTAACCTATAGTAACTAATCATCTTCATGGTCCTCCTCACCCTGGTCTTCAGCTGCTGCCGGCGGAGCTTCAGCAGCTGGAGTCGGTGCCTCAGGCTCCACCGGTGGTTCCAGTTGTGGAGCCTCTGGATGTTCTGGTTGTACTGATGGAGAAGGTTCTGCAGGAGGTGGCATTGCAGGTTGCACTGGTGGCTGATATGGCTGATAGTGAGCATAGAGTGGCTGCATTAGTGAAGGAGGAGGCTGCTGATATGGAGGCTGTGATGGAGAAGCTGGAGGGTGAACGGTCACAATCGGAGCAGAGGGAGCTAGAAAAAAAAACAAAAGCTGCTCATGACCGCACTGCATGCTAAATACCAGATCAGAGTTGATCCCCCATCAGCGTGAATACCTGACATGGTTGGAGGAGGGTACGGATTGTCTGTGACGATGTGATGAACTGGAAAACATAGATGGCTTACTTAATTATGATGCAACCAGTCTTTTACAGATTTTTAAGCATTTCATGTATGTTATTATTAGAGGGTGACCTACCGTACCATCCTGGGGGGGCCGGGCAGTAAACTGGAGCAGGTCTGCAGGGACTGACTGCAGCAAAAATTAAATGCATATTAAAGTTTCCTCATGTACCGTAATCCAAACTACCTGGAGTCAAATAGACAGGATAGAAGTTCACATAACTTTTCAGGTCAGTTGCTTTTTTTTTTTCTTTTATACAGAAAGTCAAAATATGTGTCTGAAAATGTCCAAATATATCATATAAGGTCTTTTGTTTAACACATGCTGCCAAATATAAGTCAAAATCACATCTTATGTACATATGTTTGAAAATCAATAAATTCTTTGACTTGTATATACATCAGATGCTTAACTAGCTTAATAATCATGCTTTGTGTTTCAATCTGGTTTTAATTGTAGATAATGAAATGGATCACTATAGTTGTGTTGCAAGAATGTTTGAGGCTGAATGAGCTTTAAAATGCTAACTGCTGACTTTCAAAATTTCAAATTTGAAATGTAAACATTATTTTCTTTTCCTTATGTTTGCTTCTTTAGTTGACCGAAGAATTATTTTTTGTTTATTTTTATGGACCATGCATAGTTACAAACCAGGACAGCGGATTAAGTCGGGATTTTCCGGATATCTTAGCACGGTTACTGGTTACCATGGTGATTAGCCTTACCCAGAGCAGGTTTAGCTAGTCCTGTTTAGGCCGCTATATGTAGATCATAAACCAATTATTTCTTAATGATTGTCGCACAATATTTAAAACATATAATTATTTGCATCATAAATACCTTTTGCTTCTGTCAAGGGGCTGCGAATAACAAGATACATATAATCAACGGTGCAACTTCTCTTCTTTCTTTTGATTGCCGTTAAACTGCCGTTGCGCTAACAACTAAATAGGAAGTTGTAGCTTCAAAATAAAAGCATCACAACTCAAACAGGAAGTTAAAACTAATTAAGGGTCTACGTCAGAACAAGTCGGTTGTACATTGTAGTCAATCTTTACCAGATACTGGAAAATGTTCTTATATTTAATCTTGACCTGTTTTCATGCTTGTTCTCTATAAACATTGATAAAATATGCAACAAAAAACGAGCACACATACTGCGTCACACTTACTTCCACTGGTTTCTGAGTTTACAGTTGTTCTTTTGAGGAATTGATAAATAAGTCTTGAAAGGTGTGATTACGAAGTTTTTCAGTTAAGAGCCGGGGTTTGCAAATATGTTTAGGATACTTGAGCTTTTAATAAGGATTAGAAAATCAACAAAGTAAAAAACTAAATCTGTAGCCACAAAATTTGGAGAACAATGTAATTTGTGGGTTTTTTTTTTTACTTGGTATATTAATTAGAAAACAAAAGAGGAAAAAACAATATAATTTTAATTGTTTACCGTCCTGTGCAGACTCTGTGGTCTCTTCCTGTTTCTTGGTCTCCATCACTGGTGATAAAATACAGTCCAGTTAAGGGGGAAAAAATAATATCCCCTCTTTTGTATTAACAGTGTGTACTTGACTTGCTTACCTGTTTTTGACATCTTGCTCTTCTGTTTTATCTTAGCTTTATAAAATAAAATTCATATTAATATTTTCATCAACGGATTAAAATAATGTCACTGCTGCCTGGCACTAGTTTATCGATAAGTGTGCATCACAACTGAGACGTTCATATTTTCTGGATACCTTTCAGAAGAGGAGCTAATCTTCGGATTCTCCTGGCTTTTGGCTCCAGAGCTGGAAATCTAGGAAGAGCTGGACCAAACATCGGAGCGCAGATGAAGTAATTATGCCTACACAATACATATATAATAGTGTTTGGTATTACCTTGTCTTCTTGGCTTTTCATCTGTCTTCTTCACAGCTTCCTGTTCTTAAAGTAAAATACAAATAAATGAACAGGAAAAATAGATTTTCAACATAGTTTTCAATGCATCATAATAATTCCTTCAAGTTATAAACTTTTATAAGTTAGAAACTATTATTTTTGTTGTACTTGGAAAAATTTGGTTGTTTATTAAAACAAAGTTTTATTTTTTTAGAATTACCTTTTTTCCGTCGCACAGCCGACACCCTCCTGGGAGCATCTAACAGATAAATACTAAATTAAAATCCTAAAAATATCAAAAATAGAGTTTTTTTTAATACTGATTTGCAAATATATTCATACTTCTTGAACTTTTTAATATTTTGTCATTATACAATCACAAATTTCAATGTATTTTATTTTCTGTCTTGTTAATTTCTTTGTTTTTTGTCCTATCTTTCAATTTTAGTTCATCCATCATGTTAGTTCATATATCCTCATTGTTTGGATTTGTTTTGTTAGATTACTATTTCTTTCTGTTTATTGTTTATAGTAGGTTTAGGGTTCCTTTCTCCTTCATTATTTTTTTCTTTGTTTATTTTTCACCTCACCCTCAGTCTACCATTCGGCTGCATCCACTCACCTATGATTAGCTCTTCTGTCTGCTTTGTCATTTCCACATTTCCTACTAGGTAACTAAGCTCTTCAGTTCTCATCAGCTGAGTTTCAGTTACAAATGTGCACAAAACTTTGTTGATTTCTCAATAATGTCAAAAAAACACAATTTTGTAATTGCAGTGTTTCCATTAAATAAGAAACATGTGATGGGAAATTTACAAACATCCTCGTACCCCTTACTGTCGTCGTCTTCTTTTTTTTTCCACCAGTAGCAACATCAGGTTATTGATCATGTGACTCGTGTGATGTGAAAAAGGTGTTTGCATTGCAGTTTTGCAAAAAACACTAATTTCGATACAGCTGAAAGATGGTGTCATCTTGGCACAAAAATATTTTAGCAAAAAATTTGTGCGTTTCCATTAAGCAAATTTATTTTTGTAATTCCAATTTGCGTAACTTTATGGTCAATGAAGATTCAGCTGTTGTTTTCCACTGTCCACTCCTTCTGTTGCATTTCGTTTCCTCCATGTTTTCCTCATCATCTCATGTTATTTTTCCTTAACATTAAATAGCAATCTTATTCTACTGCCTGCATTTTTGTCAAGTATAAGTTATAAACTTATACTTGACTTCAGGGTATTCGAAGTTCAGGAGATATAAATACTTTTTCCAAGGCACGGCTCATGTTCATGATACTCCCCTTCACTTGAGATTCAATTCAGCTGCTCAAGTTTAAACTGAGAAAATCAAACATGTTTGATTTTGTGTATGAATTAACCATGAATACAAACAAACCTTTTTTATCTGCAGTCTTGGTGACAGCCTCTTTTGTCTTTGCAGAATGGAGGCAGGGACACTCTGAAAATCACAAATTAAAGTTACATGAAAAACAAATAAGGTAAAAACTCACCTCCTCAGGCTCAGTTTCTAACCTGCTGGTTCTGTTTTGCGTGTTTCCTCCTCTGGCTCAGGCACAGGTTTAATCACATCCACTGTGGCCTTTTCTTCGTCTCCGTCTTCATCGTACTCCTCTTCCTTGTCTTCGGATTTGTCGATGGATTTCTGAGGCTTAGAAACAGATTCTTCAGCTTCTTCTTCTTCATCTTTCTCCTCAGGAGCAGCAGGCTGGCTGGTCTCTGATGGGAACCAAACAAAACACTTACACAGTTATAAACAAACTTAAAAAACTGTGAGATCATCCTAAGAGCTATCAGAAGTTCTGGTGCAGTTTTAGTCTGTAAAATTATTTAAAATATGAATCGTATGTTTTAATTTGAGTCTTTTTCTCTCGTTAAGTGATTACATTGCTCTTATTTTAAAAATTTAATACAAAGACAGTTTTTCATATAATTTATAGCTGATATTTACCAGCTTCTTCTGTTTCATCTTCCTCCACCTTGTCTTCATCAGCTTCAGCCTCTTCATCATCTACAGCAGTCTTTGCTGCCTCCTCCTGGCCAGTGATCGCTGCTGCAATGGCGGCTTCAATTAAAAAGCACATTAGTCATTAAAATTAGTTACTAAAATTAATTAATTTTAGATACTGTAAATGATCAAATGTCTACATATTTATATATATTTTTAATGACTTTAAATGAGTGATTTTAATCGCTTTATAAATACAAGTTAACTTTAAGACTGACATGACTGTGGCTGAATTAAATCTGGTTTCAGATTCCTAAATATCAGATAATATTCGCACATGCAGCTTCATGGGCTTCTGTTACACATTTAGTTATTTCCTTTCTTTGATTTTAAACACTAAAAAATCAACCAATCTATTTTTATTTATTTTTTTGTCATTATTGTTTTAACGAAATGGATCTCATTGGATTAGAGGCAGCTCATAACTTACCGAGTCGACTCATTAGGGCTAAATTCTTGCTAGTTTGGTGCTGATTTAATAAACATCAACAACTTTATAGCCTCCATTTTTTAGGCTTCAAGCAATGTTAGTCAGGTTAACCCTTCTACAGTTGCAGAAACTTATTGATGATCCTCAATACACTAGAGGATCGTCGATAAGTTTATTTATTTCACTTATTCAAGTTTATTGTGTACGAAATGGATTTGTTAAACAAACTGGTAACTTTCAGCCATTTATTTCTATCGATTTTGATGATTAGGACTTACAGACAATGAAATTCAATAGCTTAGTTTCTCAGAAGAAACTAAAAACAGTTTGCATACTGCTGCATGGTAAGGAAAAGTTGAGTGGAAGAAAAAAGTACCATAGAGCAATAGACATAACTGCAGCACATTTAAAAGGTTAAGCCCAACAAGGTGTGAATTTATGACTTTGGTAATAATTTTTTAATTCTATAAATTTCAGTGTTTATTTTTTATTGCTGTCATTTTGTGAAGTTTTTCCCAAAAACTGTAAATCTATGGTCAAACGTTTGAATATTTTGGATTAAAAAATGGAGGAAATGAAAGTTTAACCTCACCAGACAACAGGATGTCATCAAGTCCATCATCATCTTCCTCGTCTTCATCTTCCTCATCTTCCTCTTCACCTTCACCTTCGTCATCCTCGGCTTCATCAATGTCTTCCTCTGTCTCAACCAATGTTTCTATCACTTCTTTCTCCTCTTCATCATCGAAGCTCGTCTCAACATCGTCTTCCTCGGTTTCATCTTCATCATCACTCAGAGAGTCCTCATCAAGATCTTCATCATCGTCGTCATCTTCGTCGCCCAACACTCCACTGTCTGAGCTGACCAAAGGAAGAACGTCCGCCTCTTCCTCTTCCTCCTCTGCTACTTCTTGTTCTTCCTCCTGTAAAGGTTTGATAAGATCTTCATCTTCATCAACCTCAAGGTCAATGAGGTCGTCCTTATCAAGGTCTTCATCTTTACCTTCATCTTCATCATCTGCAAACAGTTCAGAGGAAGCCACAGAAACGTCATCTGATTGGTCCAGATCATCTTCATCTTCCTCAGAAACCTTTACGTCGTCATCATCATCATCATCATCATCGACAGGTGGTAGAGGAGAAAGATCTTCCTCATCTTTAACTTTAAGATCTTCATCACTAGAAACTGCTATGTGAGGAAGATCTAGATCCAAGTCTTCCTCAGTGTCCTCTGCGATGACATCATCGCTGTCTGACGTCGCTGCTAGTCTGTCATCTTCATCATCTTCCTCACTGGACAGAAGTGCTGAGTCACTGATTTCTGAGGAATCCACAAACGCATCGTCACTGCTGTCATCCTCTTCATCTTTAATGTCATCATCATCGTCAGGCAGTGGCGCATCTTCATCGCCTTCTATGACGACGACGGGAACGTCGGAATCAGGAGACAGAGACGCCTCTTCATCATCTGAGGTGGAAACGGGTTCAGGAGACGCCTCCTCCTCTTCATCAGCAGCTTCATCAGAGGCATCCTCCTCTTCATCAGCAGCTTCATCAGAGGCCTCCTCCTCTTCATCAGAGGCATCCTCCTCTTCATCAGCAGCTTCATCAGAGGCCTCCTCCTCTTCATCAACAGGTGCAGCTTCATCAGAGGCCTCCTCCTCTTCATCAACAGCTACAGCTTCCTCTTCTTCATCCTCCTCCTCTTCATCAGCAGCTGCAGCTTCTTCTTCATCATCCTCCTCCTCTTCATCAGCAGCTGCAGCATCTGCCTTCATTTCTTTTTCATCTTCTTCTCCTGCCTCCTCTTCATCATCCTCAGCCTCTACTGCAGCTGATGGAGGAGCTTCATCATCTTCCTCCTCTTCAGGTTCTCCAGCTTCCTCCAGTTCAGCTCCTTCATCCTCCTCCTCTTCCTCTCCTTCCTCCTCCTTTTCGTCCTCCTTCTCTTGGATGTCTCCTTCTAGCTCCTCTTTCTCATCTTCTTCAGATTCTAGTGCTTCTTCCTCCCCTTCTTCAACTTTTTCAGCGCTTACAGCTTCCTCTTCCTCCTCCTCACCTTCTTCTTCTGCATCCTCATCTTCATCAGCTAAAGCTTCTTCCTCCTCCTCTGCTTCCTCATCTTCAGCTAACTCTTCTTCCTCCTCCTCTTCTTCTTCAACTTCTTCAGTGCTTACTGCTTCCTCTTCCTCATCTGCTTGTTCCTCCTCCTCTTCTTCCTCCTGCTCTTCTTCTGCTTCCTCATCGTCCTCTTCATCCTCCTCATATTCATACTCATACTCCTCCTCATCATAATCCTCTTCATATTCCCCTTCCTCATCATACTCCTCCTCCTCCTCTATTTCTTCTTCCTCCTCTTCCTCCATTTCATCTTCATCCTCCTCCTCTTCCTCCCCCTCAGAGGCCTCTTCTTCCTCTTCCTTTGCTGCTTCTTCTGCCTTTTCTAGTTTTGTCTGAACTTGCATTCCTATAACTGTAAAAATGCATAAGGTATAATAATAATAATAATAATAATAATAATAATAAATTAAAAGCAGAAATCAAAACTATTTCTCCTGGAAAATTCTTGAAGACTAATTTAATATTCTGAAATCAAACAATAGAAAAAAAGTGGCACCACAGATTAAATTTTTATGAGGATGTTGAAAGAAAATCAAGTACATATCATGATATTTAAGTGATATATCATTACAACAACAACACGTTAAACAATTACAGAAATTTGATGGAAGTTTGAATTATGTTTTTAAATTTGGTGCTTTTTGTATCAGTTCAGGTTTTTTTCAGTTGACGTTTGCTTATGCAGATAGAATGATCAAATGCATTCAGGGAACATACCTTTACTTCTTGGCGGTAAAAATTCTCCTACAAAAGCAAATAAAACATTTTAAAAGTCAATCGAGAAACTGGAACAATGAAGTCAAAGTGTAGATACTTTTTCACATGTTGCAATATAAATCTAATTAATTGGACATTTTGGAGGGAAATATTAAATGTCTAGTTAATAATGACCAAGGATGAAAAAGCACAACTATTAAAGGAAAGTAGAAGAAGAAGAATCTCTTGTTTTTATCTCCATTAGTTGTTATGGCAGAATCCAAACTTCACCCACCCAAAGAACTCAAATACCTTTTGGTTTCTTACTCTTCACCTGACCTTCCTCCTCCTCCTCCTCATCCAACCATCTTGACTCTTTGAAATGGTTCATAAATAAAAGAAGCTTAGATGTAAATATTATTATGTGTATTAAATCAGAGGTTCCCAGCCCCAATTTAACCTGCTAAATGCCATGTACAGTGTCTCTAAACTTTATACTTGCTGCAACTCAAATTCTATAAACACAAGTCAAGAACTCATCCATGGCTTACAGCCTTCTGCTGTCATGTTGTAATTGTTTTATTAGCATTTTTTGTGTAAATTATTTAAGCTACAAATTGTTTCATTGTATTTTCGTTGGGCAGAGACTGAAATTTTTGGATCCTAGATGTGAATGCTTTCCTGTAGTTCTCCAACTTTATTAGATTTTAATTTCAAGAAGCTAACCCCAATTTGAATCTTAATTTTACCATTTTCTTCTGAAACAGACTTGAATCTGATACCAGATCTTTCTAGAAGCTAAAGATTAGATTAGGGTGATGGCAGGGAGGCCTTCCAAACAAATAACGTAGAGTCCATCTCCAAAAATAAATTATAAATTGACGAAACTGTGCAAAAATCTGCTAATTTCTGAAATACCATCAAAAATTTCCCATTATAATTTGCCACATTCCATTTTTCGATAAAACTTTACATATACTCATATTGTGATTGCATAAAATTTCTTTTAAAATCCAAATCTGCTGCTAATTCCCTTCTCCTTTTAGGAAGTTCTTAAACAGTTTAGAAATATTGAATTGAAGTAGATTTTCCATTTGTTTGAGCTACACACAAAAAATGAACACAGAAGGTAAAATTTGATGTAGGATTGAGGAAGAATGAATGACTCTCTATGAAGCTGCCATAGTACAAACCTTTTTTCCTCACCGCATACAGCATTCCTGCAAAGGAAGATAAATGAATGTGTTGTACATGAATGTGTTGAAAATTTGATCAAAAAATAAATCTATAAGCACTCTTTTTCAAACATGCTTGAATAATACAAAATATGATTCCTATTTTATTAAAATGCAATGTGTAATTTGTGTTGAAGAACTCAGTGTACCTTCTTCTTCGTCTGGAGCAATGAGGTTTGCAGCGAAACTGAACATGGCGCTAATAATGTTTGTTGATTCGTCCACGGCATCGTTCACCACCTTCACAGGATCTGAACCGAACTTACTGAGACCTCCTGGGGGAGTACAGAGGTCAACAAGGCAAAGAACACAAAGATTTTAGTTTATATTCATCAATTGTGTAACTAAACTGAATAATTTCAAACAATACGAGTTTCTGTATAAGCAATATTTTCTTCAAGACGGACATAGTTCCACTTTGAGGGGTTAAACTGAAAGTGGGGCAGCAAGAACTTTTAAGAAATGGATCCTAAAACATCACAGGAGGTAAGGGTAACCCATCTTCCAGTTTAACCTCCTCAGGACGCATTCCAACATAATGCTGCATAAAGAAGCATTTCACAAATCCTTCAAATCCTCAGCCATCAGCTCCAGTCAGAAACTGCTTTATATATAACAGGGATTTCAGAGGAGCTCGATTAGCTTAATCAGAAATCAATAATCAATGCAACTAATTGGAATCAAGCTCCTCTGAAGTTCAATTATTTCAAAAACCCACAGTTTCTTTTTTCAGATCAAACTTCATTCATGGGTTTTGTGAATGTTTGAACCAAAAAAGTTCAGGAAATAAACTACAAACATCAGAAAACAATGCAGTCAGTGTACTCCTCCCTCTACAGAACATTTAAAATAATCTTAATATGACTGTATATATTATTATTCAGTAGTTTGCCAACTTAGGGAACTAATGAACGGTCAATAATTACTATGCCATTATTATAGTTGAAAAATCTGTTCCCCTCCTCACCTGAGGTGGCGCTGCACCAAGAACCACTGAAACACAAAAACCTCTAAAGAAGACACTGAGGAAGTGCCTGATTCACAAAATGAAAATAAAAGTGGACTGGTGTCATATTTTAGTTGTAGGATTTCTTTTTTCTCCAGCAAAAAGACAACAAGCCATTTCTCACTATAGCTTTAGGCTCTAGCTAGCGTTTGTTTTGGTTGTATTTACCCAGCATGCCTTGCGCTATAGTCCGCTTCCTTCTTTTGGAGCGGTTTCATTCTGTCTCTCTAAATTAAAACTCACTATCACAATAACTAGAGACTGTTCATTTCTTTGTATGTGAGCAAATGCACAAAATCAGGACAGAGTCAAATATCCATTTCTTCCACTGAAGCTAAACATCCAGAATGCTGCTAAAGCACCAGAAACTGCTTGTAAATGCATCTCCTATTAAAAACAGAGGGATTCATCTGAGAGCAGCTATGTTTTGTTGTTATATGAAGCCATTAGTAGTTTTAGAAGAAGCATTAGGGATCTGCTAAGTTAGCTGCAGGTGAGAAGTCTTGCCTCTGCGCCCTGAACTCTTTAAAACCTTCCTGATCCCAGCAGGAGGGCGATCTGGTTGGATGAAAAACAGGGATGATGAGTAAAAACTTTTAGTGAGAAAGGAAAGTAAAACCAACATGATGGTAAGGTTTTACATGCATCCAGTCTTTTTCAACAATAAAACTGATTATTATAGCTTTTACAAACATTATTATTGATGTGTACATTAATTTGCATTATTCTGTCAGTGTAAATTAAAATGACATGAAATAACTAAACAAAATCAGTTTCTTGTGAGTCTTTCTGTTAGAAATGAATGATGGGAGATTTTTAATAGTGTTAGAATAGATAACTCTGTTATAATACAATAATATTACTCATTTATTATTCAAATATAATAAGCAATGCTGAGAGACTACGCAGCCTAATTTAATGGCTTTAATATGATAAAATTGAGGAAAATTTTCCAGGTGAAATTTTCCTGCAAATATTAAAATTGCCAGCTTCTCCCTGAAGTAAGATAAAACATACAATAAAGACTAAAAAAAAATATTTATTTCTTCCTATTTACCAAAATAAAATATGTTTTCACATAATTCCAAACATTAATGCTTATAACTAATATATTCGTAAATGCAATAATTGCAAAGCGGTTTTATCCACTTTTTGAAATTGCTTTAATCTAACCTGAAGTGCAAAACATCACACCAGAGTTTAGTTTGTGACTACTTTCTAAACAAAGGTGAAGTCAAACTGGAAACAAAAATAACAAAATCTTTAAAATCCTAGAAAATAATGGATGAACCACAGAGCATCAAATAACAAGGAATATTCAATAAGTTCAACGTTATTACCAAATATTCACCATTCTTCTTTTACCTGCAATGGTCTTATAATCGGCCACATCAAACATAATAATGAACACGCATGTCCAGGTGATGATTAGTGCCAGAACCAGGATCCAGGCCAGAGGGGAGCTGAACGTAGAGTAGAGGTCGTCTGTAAACATTTTCTTTGACGACCGGAGAGTCGTCGAGCCGGCCTCTCCGGCCTTCCCGTCAATGACCATGGTGGTTGTCACTGACGATCGAGCTGAAGAAAAAAAAATAGTCAAATCAAAAAATAAAGAACATAATATCAAAAATATCTGCTGGATCACATGAGACAAAAAGTAGAAAAAAAATCTAAATTAATAATATATTCTCAGAATAAAGACAGAATACTTGGATAATAAAGACAATATAAGTAGAATAAAATCTCTATATTACCAGAATAAGGTCACAATATAATAACTTTATTCTCATAATATTATGGCTTTATCCTCTGAATTTTGTTATTTTGATTTTCTTAGCCTGGATTGAATACTCCGTCATACGAATGAGCTTTTTTTTTTCTTACAATCCTGGGTTTTTGTACAGATTTTCAGTATTTTGCATTGTGCTTTACTTTAATTTGCTTCTAGCTGTAATTTCTTTTGTTTTGGTTTTCTTTGTTTTGTTTTGTTTTTCTAATTAGGGAAAAAAGTTAGAGAGCAAGGACGAGGCAGTTGTGGTTTCCCTCTGTTGTATTCACCAGTTAGACGTCCTTAGTTTGCATTTTTGCTCCTGAAGAATGGATCATGGCTTCATGGCGGTATCCTAATCATTCGTTTACGCTGCTGTGTGTCTGTCAGACCAGCTGAAGCCACCTGTTGACTCTCCTCAGCTCACTGCTGGCGGCCACTGCAAGCTTCTTCATTACTGCTGACTAAGAAAGCTTAGCAGCTCTGAACACAAACCACAATCCACGCTCTGCTCCCATTCCCACAGATCGAGTCTGGACGCCAGCTACAGCATGTGAATATAGTGTTTTGTGGGAGGATGTGGGTGGATGGCTTAGTGTACAAATCAATTCATAGCGTTTTTGTAAGAAAAAGAAATATTTATTCAGACTCCTACATCTTTTTGATATTTTTGCATCACCGACTCAAATGTTGTCCAGCAATTCTGATTTGATTCCAAAGTACGTCTTGGTGTTGGATTATTTATTATTTTAAAGAATATTTTCTAATCTTATCTTCTTTCAATGAGACTATATAATATTTCTAAGGTTCTTCAAATGAAAATGTCAGGATCCTGGATTGTTTGAGTTTTTTAGTGCTTATCTTTGTCTGGTTCTTTCTTTGGTTAGTCATTCTTTTGCATTTTGTTTTGTTCTTGCCGTCTCTCTCTTCCTCAGTCTGCCTGCCTGGTCTCTCCTCACAGCTGAACCTTGTTTACAATCAGCCATGTGTTCGCGATCCAGCAATCAAGCTCCGTAGGACTAAAGCTGCTCATTTTCTTTCAGTCTCTGTTGGTTTCTAGTGTTTTATCCCTGCTGTTCCAATGCAGTTTTCCCCTCATACGACTGTATTTGTATTTTTTCATTAATAGTATCAATCTCATCATTTTTGGGTTTTTCTACAACCATGACAGAAAATAATTTAAGGCTTGTTTCAATGTGATTGTCAGTGTGACTGGTTGACGTGTTGACATTTATAGTTAAAGATCCTGATAGGTTTCTACATTTAGATCAAAATAAAACAGAACATAAATCTCTTGACTTTTGTATCCATGCACCATTAAAAAGTCTTTGTCTTAAATTAATTTATCTAAAATTAAGGCTTTAAAATGTCTTAAATTCAATAGAAAGATGTAAGGTGGCCTTAAATGTGTTAATAACAGCTCTTAAATTTTGTCCTTTAAAGGATTATTTAGTCCCGTAACATTTATTTACCTTGAACTTTTCTTTGAGGAAATTGTGAGACATCTCCACTTTTTGACTCAAGATGGTTGAGGCTACCAGTAGCTAGCTGCTAATATAACTTTGCTAAATAGCTTGTTAACTTTTTTTAATCATGAGTAAGTGCAACATTATGGCCAGTCGACTGGACAGCATTTGTTTTTGCCACTGGCTCTCTTATGTTGCCAAACCATAGGAAGCAAGGTGCATGAAGTGCAAAAAAACCCAAACATTTAAACTTTGCTGTATGGGGATTGAATCTGTAGCGTAATATACCAAAATCCCTCAATCACCCTCTATTTTTTGGCCTTAAATGTCATTAAAAAAGGTCTTAAAAGGTCTTAAATTTGACTTTCTGAAACCTGCAGATACCCTATTCTTGACGCAAAGCAAGAATATTCCAGTTGAACTCCACTACAGCAAAGTATTTCAAGTAATTTCACTTAATCTTCTATTTGACAAAACGAAGCTCTGGATTAAATTTGTTCTTCTTGAGCTTTCAGAAATAGCCTTCCTGAAATCAATGTTTTTGTTTTCAGACGACCTCTGAACCTGTGGCCTTTTCATGCAGGCTTGGATAAGCTGCACCAGTTTCTGAAACCTGCTTTAAAAGGCTTGTTCAGTCATCCACACATGAATCCTCTAGTTTACAGCTGATCTGTGTCCATCTATGGTTTCTACAATCCTACCAGGTATCCATTATAGCCCAGCTCAGATTATCTGCGGTGTTATCAAAGTAAGCCTGAGGAAATTATAAAATATTACTATAAATACAACAAAATGCACTGCTATAAATAAAGAACTTATAACTGGTTTATCTATTTATATCAATATTATTAATCTACGTGAGAAAAACCCGTGCTATAGTCTGGGATAAAATGTTAGGTTTATTATTTTCTGTCAGACATTCTTTGTTTTTCACCAAAAAAATTATCCATTAACTCTTTGAAACTGTTGCTTTAAAAACTTCAAATAATATTTAAAAGTTTTTGTCATGGATAACGATGAGATATGAGAAGAAACATTTCAGTGTGACTTATTGTGTTTTATGATGTGATAATAGTGAAAAAATTTGTTTTCAAACAGGAACTCTTCAGCCATGTTTTGGTAATCACACTTCTTCTCCAAAGCATGTTGTCAAAGGTTCACACATGGCTACTTTAGTGGAACGACAACAATAAATACTGAAAAAGTAACAACATATAAACTAAAATTAAGCAAAGGAGGTGGTCTGATGTTGTTGTTGTTAGTTTATCTAAAACTTAAGGATTTTGCAAGTTTGTTGTATTAAAAGAAAGAGATTTATTTTTAAAATCCAGTTGAACAAATTTGTTCTCAGTTATAAGAACAGAATTTGTGTCACTTTCTTTCAATTTGCCTTCTATATTTAACCAGGCTTACTAAATTAACTAAAGGTTGATTTGGATGCAGTAAAGTCAGCTTTGCAGTAAAAGTCTCTTAATAAACCTGTTCTAATTATTATAAAAGTTATTTTAAAAAAAATACTTTGTTGTACTTAACATTATGTTCATCAATAATTTTACCCTGATCAAAAATCTAAAGTTCAATAAACAAGTTTGCATCAGTCTTGAAGTGCAGTTGGGGCCACAAATGGCCCCTGGCCCACAGTTTGGACACCCTTAGTTTGATTTATAAACAACAAAACTTTTGCCAGAGCAAAATACAGAAGGTAGATTTTTCAAACTGAGATAAAACTTTACCTTCAGCTGCTTCAGTCATACTTCCAGAATTAAAATCCTTCTGAAAAGGCAATCCTTGGGCAGATTATGTTTCCATGAAGATAAAACATCGGGATTTTCCTCACTCCTCTGAACGATTTAATCCTACCAGGTATTCCAGCGTGAAAAACTCTTAAGCCAAGACAAGACTCTTCTTTGTAAATTAGAACTTCCTTTCTTTTATCAGACGGACAAAAAGTCCAGATATTTTCTAACGTTTGTCTTTAATTCTACACGAGAGGAAAAGGCTGGAGAGACAGAGTGACAGAGACCAAGTTTAGACAGTCGGTGTCTTTGCCCTTTGGCAGGTTGGGCCTGGGATTGCAGATACAGCAATCCCCCTCCTCCACCCGACCAGCTCAGACAGAATTAGACTGACCACTGGGACCGCTGCAGTGATCCAAGCAAAAGGCAGAAGTGAGGAGAGGTAACTTTACCCCACCGGCCCACGTTGCTGCACCATGTGACCACAAGGTGTCCAAGGTGTTAATATCTTTTAATGTAACATTTTTTCCATGAGTTTGATGGAAAAATTCAACTGCCAGCTGAGAAACTGTGAACCTAATTGGTGCTGTTGCATTCACGTGGCATTCAGAGCCAGAGATATTTTTAGAGGGGGCTTCTGCTGCTGGTATTCTGCTTCGCCTTTTAAGGCCAGAGGTGTGACCCCACTAATCACTCTGCAGCACACCAGACCTCCTCTGCTCCATGCAGGGCTGTCATCAAGTGGTGAGCACAGCAGAGCTCAGATTGTGGAGTAGAAACTGGAAGCAAAATAAAATGGATTCAATGCCATCATGGTTGAGAAAATAAATAATCAGACGGTTAAAGGTGACCTATCGTGCTTCCTTGAACAGGTTTGGATAAATCTATTAGATACACAAAACATGTTCATTACAATTTTATGCAGAAAATCATTCTTAGATGATGAGATTTCAATCTGCTAGTTTCTGCATATTTTCAGCTCCTTTCAGAAGGAGTCGTTTTAGGGCCTCTGTCACTTTAAATCCAAATAAACTGCTGCTGCTGACCTAACTCAGTGTTTACACTTGCCCATGAAAATGGCTGCGATGGCTTAAATGAGAGAGGAAAGAGGAAGGCAGTGAAAGAAAAAGAGGGGAAAATAAGTTAAATAGAAATGAAAATGCTGCAAAGAGATGCGAAATTACTCAGCCATGCATCTTTGACAAGCAGAAGTGGAGCCTTCTGTACAGCCAACAAAAATGCAGCAGGTGATTCCTGGATGGGAAGTCAACAACAAAATGCTTGTCTTTTCCAGGAGTCATTGAACAGCAGTAAAACCAGCTGGATCCAATTTTGAGTTGCTAGGTGATGGCCCATTCTCAGATGGGGTTGCTAGGTAACGGCGCATTGTGACTCAAATCTGGAGGTTTTTGAAATGGTTTGCTTTCCAGACACCAAGGAAGACTTGTCTAAATAGACATATCTATGAACGTCACAGAAAGAAATGCTGAAGGAAGTTTGTGATTGTAGATTTTTCTCTGTCTTGCACAAATACCAATACATATTCTCATGAGATACTTTTTAAAAAGTGCTTAATTTTTATTTTATGAAATGCAAATAAAGACCTCTTACATTCACTTTGTTGATTCTATTGATTCAAAACATTTGGTGCAAAAGACGTCATCCTCATACCTCCATCAGTACATCCATTGTCTTTCATCCTCCACAATCAACCTTCAGTTTTCTTTGGTAGCTTTCAGCTCCACGTTTCTTTTCCTGCAGTGTCTCTTTGTCGTTAGATGAAGGCAATAATCCAGATATCTTCTTTTCTTAGTCGTGGAGCTTAAAGTTTCACTCTGCTGCATCTTATTTGTTAGAGTCAGCTCTACCTTCTCCGTGTCCCTGGAAGCAGGTCAACATTTTGGTTTTGCCCCAATACAGATTCAAGGGGAACTTGAATTTGTTGACTTCACACTGTCCTGTTGTATCTGTCCAGTGGTAAATATCTTTGTCAGAAACTGATGTATTCCCTTAAATTATTAGGACTCATGGAAAATACAAGAGTCAGAAATATATTAGAAAAATAAATAGTAAATAAATTCAAAATTTGGAAAATCCATAAAAAACAGTAACAGGAGTATAAAACCTTCTTTGCAAATTAACAATAAAAAACTAAAAATTTTGCAAAACAGAACTGATATTCATGTTATATTGGTTTTTAGGTATCAGTGTGAACAAGACAAACTTTTACAAAACACTACATAGCTGATTTTTCAAAGATTTGATTGATTTGTATTGATTTTTCCAGCCAGTTTAACTGAATGTCTTGTTAAGTTAAAGCAGCGGAAATTCTCCAAATGATTACTGGCAATAAAACAATCAAAATAACTGAACAGATGAGGAGAGGAATCTTTAACCCTAAAAGACAAAAACAACACAAGACAAACAGTCACAAATGAACTAAGAACAGTATCATTCCTCAAGCATTTAACAGGCCATCTCTAAAAAAAACATAATTTAAAGTTAAACATAAACCACTTTAAATTAAATATCTGTGCAATCCTACGATAGTATCACTTCCTAAGATGAATTATGTCACTGTACAGAAGGATAAAAGATTACTTAAGAAAACTGAAAATGTTTCACTTACTGTTAAGGATGTTTTTCCACCCAGCGTTCTGAAATAAATAATAAAGACAATTATGACCAGAATGAAGCTTAAATAATAATTCCTATGGAAAATTATTTCATTGTCATGACGATATGTAATCAGACCAACAAACCTTAACAGTTATCCAAGAAACGGGCGTCCCAACAACCCTTTCAATGTCAGTCATTGAGTTATTGTTGCGGTTGCATTTGAGAAGTTTGCCCTCATAAAACAGACAGTCCACAGTAAGGAGGATGTTGGGCTTCTGCACCTGTCTCCTGCTGTCAGCTACAATGAGGCTGGGATTGAAGGTGTGGTGCATTACCACCAGAATGGCTTTTTTAACGTCTGAAATGAAGAAGGGAGGCCAGTGGTTTAGAAACGTTGGTGCAGAAGCTTCCTGTTGCATTGACCAGGTGGATTAATATCATTATCCAGTTTTAACAAACAAGTGAAAAGCTTCTATGTTTCTAAATTTGTATACTATAATGATTAAGTGCCAGTCAGACACTCTCTCTTCAGCTGTCTTCTGTTTTGTCTCTCTTTAGCTCTTTCCTACAGCTCTCTCACTTCCTCTCTGTCTCAATGGAGCAAATTAAAGACCTCCAGCTCTCTTTAGGTCGGCCTCTCTCTTCTGCTGTCTTCAGCAGCTCATTTCCACCAGCAAAATGCTGTTTATTTATGTAATTTGATGCAAACTGTATCAGGTCATAAAATCCTGGAGCTACTGATCAATGAAAAGATGTTCAATGTCATTTAATGTCTTTCTTTTCAGTCTCCAGTTTTGTCTGTCTCTTTGGCTGCTTCAGCTCAATCTCTCTTTTCAGTTGTCTTCCATTTTGTCTCTTTTTAGCTTTGTCTCTTCAGCCCCATTCATCCATGTCTCTCTTCAGCTCTCTTTAGCTCTCTCTCTGTTCAACCATCTTCAGTATTGTTTCTCTTTTGAGCTCCTGTCAGTTCTTTTTCTCCTTAAGCTCCTTCATCTCTGTCTTTCACTTCAGCTTCATTCAGCTACATGTCTCTGTTCACCTCTCATAAGGAACTTCTGGTGAATTCATTCAGTAAATTGGCAGTCACAAGGAACAATAACTCTTTTATTGTTTTTTGTTTTACATTTCTTTAATATAAAAGGTACTCCTGGATCAGCGCTCCTGTTGTTTTTTTTTATATATTTTCTTAAGGCAGTTTATTATAGCCCTAAGCTTTGGTAACTTGAGTATAAAAAAGACAAAGCTGTACCTTACCTGATATTTTGCTGAGGGTCTCATTGATGTCGGTTCCAACACGGGAAGCGATTGGACAGAAAACCAGGAGGTAGTCACATTGATCAAATGAGTCTACCTCAGTTTGGCCGATATCTTTCAGCTTTTTAACTATGGGCTGATGAGCTCCATTTGTTTTTCCAGACAAGACGACAAAGAATTTTGTTCCCAGAGCTGAAGGAGAACGGACAAGCTTGTTATTCAACTCATTACTGGGATCACGATGGAAAATAATATATATATTACATCAACTACAGATCTAAATAAATTCCAAAAAGGAGTATTTATTTTGTCCTAACTGAAGTTTTCTTTATAATATTACTTATAACAAGATAGAATCAATAGAAGAAAACATATTTATTTTTATAGCTAGCGATTATTGTATTTATTTTGAAATAATCTCCACTCCGTTGCAGCTGTTCAGTCAAATACTTTAGTTCTTGTGTACACTTATTATGCAGAGCCACTTATTTCATTTTCTCAGTGCAAGTTCATTCCTGTCTGTATCAAACATGACTACTAGATAATTACACATATTTACTATCACAGCAACTTTATGCTGGTGTTCAGTGAAGCTTATTACATATTTTACAATTTGCTCAAAATCTGGAGCCATAAAGCAGGTTTACCCCTTAAATTGCTGAAGGAAAGAGTGTTAGATATACAGGACATATGTTGTTAGTCACATTGTTTAATAAAAAAAAAACTATTTCTTACCTGCATATTTTACGACAGACATGTCCCTGTGGAGAGATAAAGACATTAAAACGTTTATTTCGTCACCACAGTTTAAAAAGGTCCAAGATGAGCTAAAGAAGTTCAGTCATGAACCTCTTTGTTTTATTTGCTTCATTTGCGTATTTGAAATAATCTGACTCATATCTGTGTGAAACAAGGAAAACATGACGACTTAAAGATGATTACTTACTCAGTTTGTTGATACTGATATCTCCTTCTCACCCTGTGCAGAGAAATAAAGATCCGTACCGTTTTGAATGCAGCTTTCAGTGTGATCCTGAAGAGAAAGTACAACTAGAGTGCAGGAAGTCTTGTAGCAGCAGTGGGGACGAGTTACGGCCTGCAAAACTATGCAACAATGGCGGGTCTAACCAGGCCAACAGATAATCTGCAGATCGGGTCATGATTTTCCTGTTTCCTGTGTTTCCTATCATGATTCATTTTGCTCCTCTGTTTACAGCCCCTCCTGTACCTGCTGATTGCTGAAGGATCTCACTTGTGCTGCTGCCTACATAAACTCCTGCAGTGCAGTCATCCATGCCACAGCTTTGAGCGTTTTCATGTCCATGTTCTAGTTCTCTATACAGTCCTGTGGGTGAAACAATCCCCAGTAAAAATGCTCTCTCTGGTCCTGTGTTTCCACACCTGGTAGTCCGATAGACTTGGTTTAATTTGGGACCAAAATTGCTACATTTGTTTCATTTTCAGCTGCTGCAGTTCTCTTTCACACTGCAGTGTTGATCAAACCAAACCCTTTGAAAAACCTGTTCCCCATCTCGCCTGTTGGGGTGTTGCACCAAGAACCACAGAAGGAAACCAATCGAAAGCCTCTGAAGGAGACACTGAACGCAACTTCTCAAAATGCAAAAAAAAAAAAAAAGTGGCGTCAGATTTTGGCAGTTGAGGATTTTCTTTGGCAAAAGACTGCAAGCCACTTCTCTCACAAGCATTAGACTTTTGTGTTTATTTTAGTTATACTTACCCAGAATTCCCTGCACTGCAGTCCTCTTCCTGGTTTTGGAGCGATCTTTGATCAGCTTGGTGTTCACATATGCATTCAAATAGCGCTGGAGTTTACTTCAACCGGACCGAGACCGAGGTCTGTAAGCAGACCAGAGTAAAATGTTTTGGTCCACATCAGTTTGTTTGCACGTTCTCACCTCCACAAATGACTCAGACGTTTTAGACAAACAGACTAGAGTTCGATAAAAGTGGACTAAACAGGACTGGTGTGAATGTGCCCTGTGTCAGTCGAGGTCCACTGGGTACCTCACCATTTTCTTAATGCGCAATACTTCCTGTTTATACATCCATTTACTCATCAGCCTATCTTCTTCAGTCTGACCAGTAATTCAATCCAGATGTCATATTAGTTTTAAATTTACTAAAATGTTTATCTCTGTTAGGGCCAGCCACAGGCCCATAGTGTAAAACCGTTTTCTACCTGTTTAAGTTTCCAATGTTTCCAGAATAAAACAAGAATCTGGTCTTCTCTGTGAACAATATTGTGATGGTAAATATTATTGATAGTGCATAATGCATTTAGTATTCCACATAACTCTGCCGTCCAATAAGATTCAGTGCACCTGCTGAGCGAAACTTGTAGAGCAGCCTTCTGCTCGACTCAAAACTGAAACTATTTCAGGCAGTCAGAGGGTTTCTGGTTTTTAAACTGCGTTGGAACATTTAATGAACAAGTTTGTGAGGTGAGTTATTAACTAACAAAATCTTTTTTAAAATTCAAAACTACTTGCCTGTACCGTATTATATCTGCTTCCTTCTGCAGTGAATGCTTGTGTCAAACTGCTACGATAAATCAGTTTGGGATGATTCTGATTGTTTCAGGTTTTAGTTGGATTGTGTTCATTCACACTTTCTGTTTTTGTTTATGCTCAGAATCAAATGTGTGAGTTTCTACCAACTGATAAAAATTTTGATTTCAGTCTTTGGTGTTTTAGCAGCCTGTTACCTAGGTCATGTTTTTAAATGAGAAATAGCTTTCAAACATTTTACCTCATAAAATTACATCTTTTTTTATTTATTCATTTTTTTTGTGTGTCTACTTTGCAGTAAAGTGCAGGAGTTTTGTCTGAAGCAGATCTGCTCTTAATGCTGAGCTGAACATTATGTTTTAGATTTCAGCAATAACAGGTTTGGTCTGTTTTCACCTGCTACAAAGACAACAACGTCTGCAAATCAGTGTTGAACAAGGACTCTGAAAATAAACTTACAGAAGTAAAAGAGGAGACATATTACAGCTGCAATCACAGAATACAAGCATAAGAACTAAAAATGACTGGCTCATGTAGATCTACACATAGTTTGAATTTATGTGAGAAAAAGGAATATTTTTGTCACATAAAATATTTCTGAAGCTCCTTCAGTGTTTATGTGTGAATGTTTCATATAATGTCTTTCATTCGGCAGAAGAAATGGGGAAAAAGTTTTTCGTCATTGTTGAGGGAGTGGAAACTGGAGCTCAGAGATGCCTTGTACAAATGATTAGAGACATCGGCCAAACTAAAGTTTCCTCTCCTGAAGACTGCGACTACTTCCTGGTTTTCTGCCACATCGTGTCCTGTGTTGCCACAGACATCAGTGGAGCCCTGGCCAAAGTTCCTGGTAGGATATTCATATTACTAAACTCAAGTAAAGTGTAGGTAAGTTGCTCACTTTCAGCCATAGTTTTATTAACGGGTTGAAAAATAAAGTTTGTACAGATATACAACGCATCAGCTGTGTGTCCATTGCAAATGTGAGCAAAACTTTGTCAATACCAACATTTCCGTTGACCGTGTAACTGCACAATTTGACATTTTGAAAAGCCTCTTTCTTTCCGCTAAAAGGTTTTGGCAATAGCATGAGGTGCTTTTTTCATCTGTATCAAAATTGGTTTGTTTTGCAAAACTGCAATGGGAATAATTTTTTTGAATCATAAAAGTTACATGATCAACAAACCATGAAGAAGACGACAGGAAGTGCCAAGAGGATCACAGCATGACATGGTTTTTTAATGACTTATTGTGTGAACAAACTTATTCATAATTATAAAATTATGTTTTTTCAATGTTGCAAAAATATATGGTCAATGGAAATGCAGCAATTGTAAACATTGGAATGCATATTATAAACACTGAACAAAAGTTGATCATTTTTTTATTTATCTTTTTTGTCTTGTTTTTTTCCCTTTCAGCCAATAAACCAGTGATTCTGGTTGTGTTGCATGAAACCAACGACAGAAACCCGGCTTTAGCAGAAAGCAGCAGACAAGTGCATGACTTGAACGTCGTCCTGACTGTGGATTTTCTGTTTTGTAACGAGCATCTCCTCCAGTGTAGCTGCAATAATAAATCATGGGCTCAGATCCAGAATCATCTTGGACGTTCCAACCAATTGGTATCTAAACTATTAAACATATTGGAAATGATCCATGCAGTAAACTGGAAGCTAAATATTGTCAATTTATCATTTGTTTCTTTCAGATTGGCTTTCAAAACGCTGGAGAATGTAAGTAGAAACTTTGTTTCTAGACCAACTGGTTATGCTCTGATTTTTCTGATAAAATTATATGTGAAATATAAACTGTATGTTTTTTTTTAGGGTTGAAGAATTTAGTGACAACAAAAAAGCTGAAACTTTTGTGTGTAATTCTCTTGATAGAGATAGTTGTGCTGGTGATTATTATATTGGTTCGTAAAAACAACCAGGTGGAGTGTTGACGTCCTGAAAAACCTTGAAGTAAAATTATTCAGATGCAAATGTTTCTGGGTTGATGATTTATTCACATTTATTCTGTTACAACATGATGATGTAAATGTATAATTATAAACAGAGTAAGAGTTAATTAAATGTTTTATTTAAAATATTTTAGGGAAACATTGAATATGTTTTAAAGACCTTTTTTATTTCTTAAATGGGATTAATGTCTTTGTTTTGTGATGATAAATAATATGTTGTACCAAGAAGTCTGAAAACTGTCTCTGCTGCTGCTTGGGTGAAGCTTCAATAAAAAGAGTTTTATTGTGAATAAATGTTGTATTGTTATACATTTATGTTGCACAGGATTTTATTTCTTATCTTTTAAATTATATAAACTAATTTGGACGTTTTTCTTAAGTTATTTCAAATAAAACATAACGTTTTCACTTAAAGCAGAAAATCATCATAATTAACAAAATAAATGCTTGAAAACATTAATCTGTGTGAAATAAATCTATTTGTGTTACTGAAAAAAACTAAATATTTAATAACTTAATGTATTCAATAGGTTTGTAATGCATTAAAACATTTTTCTTTTGGAGCTTTATGTTCCACCAACACTTTGCAGCTGTAGAATAAAAGATAAAATTATTTAAAAAACTATTTTCCAGTTTCTTTGAAAAATCCGGTTCTCTCCATAACACAGCAGAGGAGCTCAACCCACTGATGAAGACAGCAGAGATTTTATTGGATTGAAATAAAATGTAACTTGTTTTATTTAAAATGACATAACTGGACATAAATTGGATCTGTTTGTACATTGAGACATTACTATATAAATAAACTCAATCAGAATGAAGGTGTTAATGTCACATTTATTAAAGAATGACTTAGGCTGTAAATTTATACATAGAAAACATAAAACTGATAAAAATTTTATGTACAATGTTGAATCATGGAATATGATCCAGAATCATTTCGGACATCCCAAAAAATCGGTAGCAAGAAAATCTTGTTTCTAGGACAAACACAGACTTTGAAACCATTCAATTGTAAATATGTGAAATTTGATTAACTATCTCTAAACCTTCTCTTTTGCTCTTTCAGATTTAAAGAACCCATTAGTAATAGCAGCAATTTTAGGTGTAGCTAATGTGATAATTGTTATATTTACTGGTAAAAAAAACATCCTTAAGAAACATCGAGACATTCATGACAGTCTTCAAACTGAGCAGGAAGTGAAGGTGAGACGTAACCTTGATGATCTTCTTTTGTTTTTATCTTAATATCACTATTATGTAGTTGTAGATCTTTCTGGGTTGATGATTTGTTCACATTTATTCTGTTAAATAATAATTAAGTCGATGTCAGAATCAATTTTATGGTTGAATGCAAAATAAACTAGTAAACAAAATAAACTAATCAAGTGGTAGGTTATCTTTCCTGCAACAGTCTTATTGCCTCCTGAAAATACATTCAAATAAACTTCTGTTTTTCAGTCTAACGTGTCACAGGTTGTTGCTCCTGTTCAGGGTTGATTAACCAGCTTCCTGTCATGCCTGCAGTTTCAGATTAAAGGGTTCAGTCAAGTTAAGCTTAAAATGAAATAAAAAGAAAACAATTAAATATGTGTTACACTTTACTGCTGATAAAGTGCCGACCTGTGATGAAACAAAATCCACAATCCTGACTGGCTAATGGTGAACATAAATGGCAAAAAGATCAAACTATTTTGTTGAAACAAATTATTTTACTGATGATTGTCTGACTCAGTATGCATTTTAATTTAAGGAATAAACAGGGTTTTTTTTTTGCAAAGTATCTCAAAGTAAAAGGTCAGCAGAGCAGCTACAAGAAAAGAAAATGAAAAGGTGAAAAATAAATAGTTTTACAATTAGCATTTTTTCTAAAAGTGCTTATGATAACAATAACTTAGCTAATATATTTATATTTTTCCAGAGAGTGTCCATTACACATATTTTCTGTTATTTTCTTCTTTGAGGCAACTTTTGTTGCTGATAAAATTAAACTGTACATTAACTTACAGGTTTTTTATTAACAATGCAAGAAATCATTACTTCTCTGATTGGATGATTTCAAGTAATAAGTGAGAGTGACATGTTATTTATGATGTCAGATTTTATTACTTGTGTCTAAAAGTGTTCTGCAGCCACAGCTTCACTTCTCTTATTTTAACACCTGAATTAAAATATATAGAAAGGAAATGAGTTAGTAGAATGCTGCATTTACAAAAACTACAGTGCCACCTTGTGGCCGAAACATGTCTTGCTTCTTCTAAGCCAAATGCTTGTGGTTGTGATACTTCTGCATCATTTTCTATTCAACAAAAATCTATTTTTCATGACAAGAAAAGGTTTATTTCCTGGACCTGATTTGTTCTCTATCTTTTGAAACTTCACTCTGAGTCCAGAACCTTAAGACAAAATAATCAGCTGCTATTGAAAGTCCCTCGGACTCGACTTGAGAGAAAAGGAGATTGTGGTTTCGCCGTTGCTGCTCCTGTTCTCTGGAATAAACTACCTTTCCAGATTAGAGCTGCCCAGTCTGGGTCATTTTAAATCGCTTCTAAAACTTATTTTTATTTGTTGGCATTTAATTGAGACCTAATACTGTAATTTTTCTGTTGTGATGTTTTGTTTTTATTTTATTTACTTATTACATTACAATAATATTATTATTATTGTAATGTTATTTTGTCTCTTTCTCTTTTGATCAACTTATTCTATTGTGTAATTGTTTTTGTACAGCACTTTGGTTTAGTTTTCAACCTGTTTTTAAAAATGAAACATAAATAAATTAATGCAAACAAACAGCATGATAATGACAATTTGCCTCATCATCCAACACTGAGGCCAAACAATTCTCCAACAAGTCCTACATGAAGTCGGTATTAAATTATGTTCTTAAACAATAATGTCAAGAATTTGCATCATTGTGGTAAATTTCTATAGCATAAAAATATATGGAGAGAATTTTAATACTGTCTATTTTTCTTTTATTGCAGGAGGAGTTGAGTTGTGAGAAGGAAATGGAATAATAGAATAACCACATCAAGCATAACTTTACAACTTTCATTTCTTTTTCATTTAAGAATAACATTTAGATACGGATGAAACATTCACATGCTTTCTGGGTGTCTCGGCTTTTTAATGGAGCTGAGAACAAAAACTGATTATGAAACTCCTTCTACTTCCTGTTAAAGCCCAAATAATAATGCAAAAAAATAAAATAAAACACAGAGAAAGGTTTTCAGAAATTTTTATTTTTCAATCTTCATTTAGGTAAAAACCGATATAAATACTGCAGATTTCCACTTAGTTTAAACAAAAAATCTGCAGATCTTTGAATATTTACACATCCTAAAAATATGACCAAATCCCAGCTGTCGAAGGCGTTTAAAAACTTTCTATTTGTTCTTATTAACAAAGATGTAATGTGACCAAATGCATAAACTTTATGCATTAATAAAATCAAACTAAAGCAACATTTACATTAACCTACAAGGATAATTTATTTATTAGGTCATCTTTAGATAGAAATATGTGAAATTAATTAATTTTGTTGCGTTGCAGTTATAAAAAGTGATCAGATTTTCTGCCTTTACATTTCTTCATCCAACAATAAAGTTCTCATCCTATGAAGACGTTTCAGACAAACTAAAAATTTATTAAAGAAAGAATCTAATCAGGTCAGGGATATTTATGTGATGCAATCATGTAGATGGACGTCGTGACAACGGCTACAGACACAGCAAGGACAGTGACAATAAATATGGCATTTTTACGTTTCTTTATACCTAAAGGGCAAAAAGAACAAAGAGTTATTTGGTTTGATTCGCATTAAAGAAAAGCAGTTCCAATAAAAACATCACAAAGAATCTATAATATCATGTAATTTTGTTTTATGATCTAACTTCAACTCTTCACAACAAACCAGTGATAAAGTGTAAAATGAAGCTCCTCTAATAGCTAATTTTGACAATGTCACTTATCACTTCTTTTAGAAATATCTATTTTTCACACATCTGCGTTTCTTTCACTTCTCTTAACTCCAAGTGTGTTTGATGCTATAAATCTCAAGTTTTGCTCCTTCTTGATCAACATTCTTAACTGGATTGAGATTGAAATCAGCTTTGTAAGAACTTTTTAAGTCAAATTGTAATTATTATTAACTCTTTGCACATTTTAGTAAAGTACTGAAGTGAGACAGAAGAAAAAAACATCGTAATTAATGAAAAATTTGTGGTTTCTGCCGCATTTACCTTCAACCAGAGATCGCAGGAAAGCGTTCTGAAAGAACAGAAAACTGAGTGAGTAAAGTCATCACTCCACTGCACATTATTACATTAAAAAATATCAGAGACAAATATATTTACCCTGGAAATTGGAATGCCGAGAAACCTCTGGATTTCATGCCATGATATGTCATTACGGTTACAGTTGAGGATTTTACTCTGATAGAAAAAGTAATCCACGGTGAGGCGGACGTTCTGGTGCTGCACCTGCCTCCTGCTTTCAGCTATGATGTGGTTGGGGTTGAATGTGTGATGCATCACCACCAGAATGACGGGTTTATCATCTGAAAACACAGCAAACATGAACATAAAACACTTTTTAAATAACATTGTACTGTAGTTCCTTACGGACAGTTTTACTAGATAAATTTAACCCAGATTGGATACATTTTTCACTCATTTGATGAGTTTGATTACTTTGTTGTCATGCAGTCACATGAAATTAAAAAAGTATTACAAATTTTTGTTTTTTCCTACTTTTTAAAATGTTTCAGATCAAGTAAATTTAGAATTAGAAAAAGAAACCCTGAGTAAATACAAAATACATTTTTAATAATTTTACTTATTAATTCAACCTCACCCTTGTTTGCATTATTAATTTAGCCACATTGAAGGGTTTTTAGGATGAAGTGCTGCTTTAAAGCCATGTCACATTATCTCAATTAGATTTAAGACTGTACTTTGACTAGGCCACTCCTATTTTCTCTTTCTTGAGCCACTAATAGATGGAAACTTCTGGTGTTTTTTTGGTTCATTTATCTTCTGTGTAAATCAAGTCTGCTTTAGCATAAGGTCACAAACTGATGAATGAATATTTCCCATTAATGTGAAGCAGTCTTACTCGGAGCCTTGCTGAGAGCCTCTCTGATGTCTGTCTGGACGCGTGAAGCGACTGGACAGATCACCAGGACGTAGTCACAGTCTGTAGGAGAATAAGCTTCAACTTGGCCCGCGCTCTTCAGCTTGTCAACGATGGAGTGATGAGCTTCGTTGGTTTTACCTGCTACTAAGACATAAAACCTTCTCCCCAAGCCTAAACATCAACAGAAACAAGATTCAGTTAGAACCAACACTGATTAACACCAACTTTTTATGGTACTTTAAATTGTTTTTGTGTTTTTCACAGTTTGTACTCCAGAGCTGCAATGATTTCTTACCAAAAGTGGATTATGAAATAAGTTTGCAAACAAGAGAATTTCAAGAAACAAATGAGAAATAAATTTATCTTCAACCTTGCACCATCTCTGAGCTGCATAAGGCAAACAGCTAAGAATTTGTTGAGCTCAATTGATATTAAGTTTGCTGTGTGGAGACAGGGCGTTTTCCTCCTTGCATAATATTCCTAGCTAATCCATGTCTGCAAAAACACAGAAACAAACCTTTAAAGAGCAAACCTTTAATCTTAATTAAACACCTTTTCAGGGCTCGTTTCTGCTTGTGCTTCACTGATCTACTCATGCACTGAATCAAAGGGGAACTGAAACAAACGTGTGATTCTTTTTTGTATTTCTGCACCCATCCACAGCTTTCTAAATGTTTTATAATTTCCCTAAACTTCTGCTAATATCACAGATCAGCTTCAGTTTTCAATTATTGCTCAATTAGAAAGCAATAATCCAGTGAATACAAGCTTTTGTTTGCATTGACCTTCTATCCAGAAGATAGAAACTAAATTAAAGACGTTTTAAATATGTACTGTGAAAAACATCAGCAGGTCATAATCATATTTATAGAATACTTCTTCAGACATTTGTTATTTTTCCTAAATGAAGCTTTTCTGTTCAGTTTGAGGTAATCCAATCATCTGTTTCGGCTGCTAAGCTGAATACAGAATACTCAGTCATATCTACAGGTTGGATATTTATTTAAAAGTTCCTCGGTTTTTACAGCCGCCGTTCTGTGTGAACCTGCTGCCTGCTGTGGCTGAAAACTAAAGAGCTCAAACCCTGAAACCAAAAAACGGCAGAAGCCTCCAAAACAGGAAGGAAGCTGCACAGTCATTCATAACAACCTTGACACTTGAGTGCGTTTTGTTCCACCAACAGACGGTCGTTATTTGCATAAAACGTTGTGTGTGTTGCCCCTGTTCTGAGTTTAATCTGTAAACTAGATCTCCTCACCAGTTTCACGCTGCTGGGACATGTTTCTGGGTAAACAGAAACAGACAAAGTGTCAGTCAGAACTGTTTGACATTTGAAAATGAAAATATGAACATGCATAAGAAACTAAGTACGTCATTACAATCAAAGTACAACCAGCTGCTCTGCACATACATTCACTGAGTCAAACCAGCAGAAAATACCTTCCAGTGGTTCCTCTTCGAAGCATCCAAGACTCAGAACCCTGGATGAGGATTACCCTAAACTATTACAGATATTTAGCTAATAAACAGCCTGATTGTTTCTTGTTTTTCTGATTCGTCCTCACTGAAATAAAGCTAAATCTCCAACCTGTTAGAGAAGCACTTTTACTTTCACTTTGTCTTCTAAATAACTACAAAGGCAGAGGAGCTGCTTGGGCGGGCAGCCCGAGTGTGACAGATAAGAAACAGGAAGTTAGTCTGCTGTACAGTGAAGTGGAAATTATGTGTTGAAATGTGATGAAATCCCCGGGTCTAAAAATGTTCTCGGGGATTTCTCTGAGGAGAACATTTTTAGAAAAAGGAAAGCAGCAGGGAAGACTACAATAGTTATGACAGAATATGCTGGTTGATTTTTAATTCTTTACATCCACCATAAGTTGTTTTTTTAATATTCTTCTTCATCAGTTTAATACAATAAAAAAAATGTTATTTTAAACACGGCAGCAAAGTAAGAGCAGGTTCTGCAGAGAAGCATCTGAGAACCATGACCTCTGTGCTGCTCACTGCTGCTGCTGTCGTCACGATGCATGATCACTTTCACAAACCTTCTCAACATAAACACCACGTGAAGTTCTTTTTTTCACAAGTTCAGCCATTGAATGTTTTTCCCATCATGATTTGTGCTGTAGGGTTTGCATCTCTCTTGCAAATGTGCTACAGTGAAATAAGAAAGCAATGTGGAAAACAGAAGAAGAATGAAACCTAAAACAGAATGCATATCTAGAAAATTAACAGTATATTGAATTTATATCTTAAAGGTGACCTATTGTGCTTCCTTGAACAGGTTAGGATGGGCTCACACAAAACATGTTCATTACACTTTTTGCACAAAATCATTCTTAGATGAGGAGATTTTAATTTGCTCAGTTCTGCCTATTTTCTGCTGTTTTAGGGCCTCTGTCACTTTAAATCCAAATACGCTTCTGCTGGCCACACCCCCCAACTCAGCGTTTACACTCACACATGAAAATAACAGCAAACAGATGCACAATAATGCAACCGTACATCTTTGAAAAGCAGAACTAGACCCTTTGCACAACCAACAAGAAGCAGGAAGTGGTTTCTGAATGGTGAGTCAACAACAACCTGCTTGTTTTATTCCAGCAGCCATTGTACAGCACATATGGAAGTGAAAATCAGCTGACCAAACGTCCTAGAGCTCAGACTTGGGTTGCTAGGTAACAATTTGGGTTTTGCTAGGGTTGCTAGGTAACGGGCTGGGACATTACATTTGGAAAGTTTTTGAAACGGCTCATTTTCCAGACACCAAAAAAGAACTTTTTGGAAAAAATGATGTTTTGTTGTTTTTTTTTAAGTGCTTAGGCTGTTTTAATAAGCAGAAAAACCCCAAATCAAAGTACAAAAACAAGCAAAATGTGAATTTTGCAGAATATGGCCCATTTAAGACAGAGGATCTGAGAGATGCTTTTTCCTTCAGTCCAACATCAAGTTTTCTGCTAGTGATCCAAATTATCTGTCCATAATTTATTAAACCAACATGAGTTCTGAAAAGAAAAATAGTTTTTATTTGACAAGTTTTAAGTCAAAATAAACATAAAGTTTTAATATAAAAGTGCTTTACACAGACAGAAAATGATGAGACAGGATAGTTCTTGATTTCCTCTTTGTTCTTACATTTACAGTGTTTCCTTAGCTACTGACAAAGTTTTCTATAGTTTGTCTTAGCTTCTTCAGTTAAATTGAATAAAAACATATATATACAGTAGATGTAATATATAACCATCCATTATCTAAATCTGCTTATTCTTGCAGGATTGGGAGTGGAGTCCATCTCATGGCCATACAGATATAATAAACAGCCATGCATGCAAATACCCACAACTCAGGCTAATTTTGCGGAAAACCACTTGACATGAAAGTCTGGTGGTTTGTGAGGAACTAAACTAAAACTCATAATTCAGATTTTATTTTTTTTTTCATAATTTGGACTTTAATTTTCTGAGATCAAACGTCAAAATTCAGAGATGAAAAGTAATAATTCTCAGTTTGAAGTCAGAATGTATTTCTCTTTTTTGTTTCCGGTAAACTTAATCCTCCTCGTAGGATTTGCATTGCGGTATGTCCCGCAGGCCGTGAACGCAGCAGCAGATGCGGGTCTTATTTGTTCTCTCCAGCAGGAGGAGGGCGTTCCGCTCAACAACACACGCATCCAGTGGCTGCTATATTTCTACGTGTGAGTGCGCTGGTCCATATGTAGGTGCAGCCACAGCTTTAGGTTTTCTCCGTGTTCATCCAGGGACCGGGCCTGTCCTTGATGTTAGCCCGCCTGGCGGCTGCTCTGCCGGGGAAAAGGCGACAGAGGAGGCCGGGCTGGAAGACATGGAGGCTGGCCGTCCTTGCAGAGGGACTGGGCTGTAGGACGGTAGGCTCTCTGGTATTTCTAACCCCGTTAAGAAACAATGAAAGGCGGTCAGGAGTGGCGCCTCAGTATGGGGGGGAAACGCTTATCGGATATCTGACACAAGCTCTGCTTTATTCGTTTTCGTCGTCTGAAATCCAAATCTTTTTGTTTTTTTCTCTCTTTTATCCTCCCAGACACAGATGGTGGTGGCCAGAGATCATTTTTTATTATCAGCTTTGCAAAAATGACTCTCTTTTTTTTGCAGGTTTAGTGTAAAGCGTCATACTATTCACTTTTTTAAATTCATTAAGAATTTTTTTTACAATTTTCTTTTACATTTTAATCTTAGTTTTGTTGAAACGGAGCAGACTGGCCTCATATGCGGACATCCGTCACAAACAGCTCACATGTCAGATGGGATGCAAATGCAGAGTGTAAACAAAACAGGAGCTGAAAGTGAATCATCAGGCTTTCATCATTCATCACAACTTTTTCTGAAAGAAATATTATGCCTTCTTAACTCTACTAAATTTACATACAAATATAATTTCCGAAATACTAAAAAAATTAAATATTCTGAGGAAATAATTTGACAAATGAACTTATATAACGATGAATAGTGTGGATTTTCTAAATCTTTCTGCACCTCATTAGTGTCATTCAGCACTCCTTTTGAAATGCAGATTTTGTTTCAATAGAAATTGGATTTTAAATCAAGATGATTCTCAGTTTAAATGTATATCATGACAAATCAAATGTCAAGACATTAAAACATTTATTCTTTTTATTCTATTTTGTAATTAAATATTTTACAAACGTTGCATATTGTCATTTTTTTATATATAAAGTTGCACAGGTGCACCACCATCCTGGTAATCACACGGGGATGGTTAATGGCAATGTTAATAATTTAGGGGTTGTTTGTTTTAAATTATTTAAAGATTGAAAGAAAAATAGTTGATTAATTTATTCGAGTCAGTTTCTTGTTCATAAAAGAATGTATTTGCAATAATACAATAATAGGACCATTATATCCTATTGTATCGTAATTATATGTAAAATGTATTATCGATATTATTGAAATACTTCCAATATGTTTGTAGCCTAACTTTTGACATCAAACCTAAGGAATACCGTTCAATAAAGGCAACTTATTCCTAAAACTATATATTTTTAAAGACATTTATGTCTTTTATAATTCCGATCATAATAATAAGTGAAGCAGGACTTTTAAATTACTTGGATAAATGGAGATTGAACCTTTCATTTATCAGCAGGAGCAGCACTGTTTACAGATGGAGATCCTCAGGGTCCCGTCCTTGGACTTGATTTATTTTGTTAAATGTTCCTTTCAACTGTTTCAACTTGATTCTTTTCTTTCCTTATTCATTATTTAATTAATATTTGTTTTTACTATTACTATTTGTATGTGGGTGTCGAATTTTCATGGAACTATATTTTATAAGGTGCTAACTAAATAAAATTGACATTAAAAAAAATTATTCCTATTTTATTGAGTTTTCTTTTTGTTTCCAAACTGTATATTCTCTCTCAATAATGTTTCATTATTATTTAATGGTTCACAATTCAAAGTACATTTCCTGCCATATTTTGGGTAATAACAATTGAAGTCCATGAATGTTTCTTCCATTATTTCTGTTTGCAGTGCTGATTTCTTCAGTGGAGCGGTTGGCTCTCGTAGTATGGACCCCGCCCACATCGGAGGGGATATGTCACCTTTGTATGTGCCGAGGAAAAGGAAACCTGTCCAATCACAAGCCAGAAGTTCACCTCCATGTCCAGGTAGAGAGATAAGAAGGAATTTATTTTTATATTCCTACATTTTGTCCAGCTAACTGAACTTATTTTGTTTTTTAACATCAGCTGTTCAAAGGTTTCCTGACGGACAAGGTGAACTAAATACGTTTGAAAATCCAGAGGTAAGAAAGACAAACGATTGTATCACATTGTTTTTTCTATGTTATCTTATTTATGTTGAAAGTTCTGATTTATGAGTTTGTACGACTGTTCAGGCTTCATCCTCACAGTTCTGTTTGTTTGTTGCAGGATGAAGAGACTCAAGATCAAAACAATGTAAAGATGAAAAGAACTTGCAGCAAAAAAAGGCAAGACCTTTGAAATATAGCCAGATAGCAAATACAAGTGAATTTTTTGCAAGTATATATTTTTTATGACACAGATTATATTAATTACTCATCATCTAATTCAGCCAGTGTTACTAAAAGTGCTCACATTTATGTGGTTAGAAACTGAGCACCAATTGAGGAGCCATGTCTGAACACATCAGGTGTATTTTTCTCATACCATAATATGTGCTTGAAAAATTCTGGGTACAGAATATGTTGCACTTCATCACAGGTGGAGAAAGTGAGAAGATATAAAAACACTTAATTTATGCAGCTTATTTAATATGTTTATGTGAATAATAATTGTTTTTGCTTCCATTTGCGTCTCGACTGCTTCTAAAAATAGCTCAACCTGTTACCTAGCAACTCCAGCGGAACTCCAGTATGTTGCCTAGCAACCCTAGCAGAGTTCCAGTACATTTGCTCAGCTGGTTTTACTGCTGTATGCACAGTACAATGGCCGCTGGTCATGACAAGTGTTTTGTTGACTTATTCCGAAACCACTTGCTGCATTTTTGTTGGTTGTGCAGGAGGCTCCAATTCTGCTTTTCAAAGATGTACAGTTGCATAATAACACATTGGTTTGTAAATGTTGAGTTGGGGGGCGTGGCCAGCAGCAGCTTATTTGGATTTAAAGTGACAGTGACAGCTCATTCTGAAAGGAGCTCAAATTAGGCAAAACTGAGTGGACTAAGATGTCATTATCTAAGAATGATTTTGTGCACAAAAGTAATATAATGTTTTGTATATACCAATAGACATTTCCTAACCTGTTCAAGGAGGCATAATGTGTCACCTTTTACAAAAAAAAGAGAAAGCATGACATTGTGACAGGTTTGTAGAATATTTATTTTGTTTTCATACCAGGTATGAAGACCTGCAGAATGTTTCCTTGGGATCTGTGGATTATACGACCACCAGCTGCTCTGTGATGTCATCAGGTGGCCTGGCCAACGGCTCGGATGAAAGGTCCGTAAACATGCCTCCAAGAGAGATGGGGAAGGACGTTTGGCCTGAAGGATCGGAGGCGAGCCGGGAGCATCCACAGCCTGAGGAACAGACCTGGAGCTCCAGCAGGGAGCGAGGTACTGAAGCCTGGACTCCAGGCAGGGAAGAACCCCAAACATGGATTCCTGACAGAGACAGAGGCCATCCTGGACCGGATCAGGCTTGGCTCACGAGCCAGGAGCAAGGTCCCGAGTCTGGATGGGGGGCGGGGAGAAACCAAAGCCAGGATCAGGCCTGGAATGGTGGAAGGGATCCAGGAACAGACGGATCCTCCGGCAGACCAGAGCAAAGGTGGGGAAACAGCCGAAGCCAGGATGAGCAAGTCTGGAGCGACTCAAACAGGGAACGAGGAAACATCTGGAGACCCGGTAATCACTGGAATATGTTTCTCATATGACACAAGAGCTAGCTTGTTACATAAGGTAGCTCAATGTTATTTTCGTATTATATTTCAAAGACATGAACATGAAGAAGGTCCAGAGAGCAGAAGTGGAGCCAGGCCTTGCTGTAAATAACTTCCTTCCACCACCAGAGGGCAGCATGTCCTGTAGGTCTCCGTCCTGTCCAACAGGTTTAACTTTTTACAGAACAAAAGTCTGATTTGGATTCAGTTGAGAACACATTACATTATAAATTTGACGCAGTAATAAAGAAACTTATTTCATGTATCTCAATTTTAGATGCAGTCAGTGTTAGTAGGAGCTCAACTGTCCAAATGAATGAAGATCAGAAACCCATCATTCTTCCAATCAAGAAGGAACCTCCAACCTACCCTCCAGGTGAGAACAGCTTCATTAAAAATAATCAAATTTTTGGTTTTTTGATTAGTATTAAAACTAAATATCACCTGCACATTCAAGTTGCACTGGATCAAGGAAGTAGTCCTGCAGTTTGACAAATAAACTTGATCCTTAAGTGTTGTAAGTGTGTAAAATTATCCAAAACATTAATACTGTGCATTCATTAGATGCACAGATAATCTGTTAGTTTGGTATTCAGATATTTACGTCTCTGATAGTAAGACTTTATTGTTATTCTTGCTGTGCTCCGTCTCCAGGAAGCCAAGAGGAGCGCTGGCAGCTCCAGATTGTGGCCAAAGGGAGAGTGACGTGTCCCAAATGTAAAAGTGTGAGCAGGAAAACTGTGGAGGGGCTGAAGAAACACATGGAGAACTGCAGACTGGTGAGGCTTCAAACACCACCCTGAAAATTTTATATTATAAATATCATATATATTACATTTATATTCATTCATTCACTTCAAACTGTGTCCCATTCCAACTGAAAAATTCAGTGAATTTTATTGGGATTTCATGTGATACAACAAGAGTAGATCATAGCTGTGAGAAAGATGAGAATGAAAAGGATGTAATTTCTGCAAATAGAAATCTGAAATATGTGGTGTGCATTTGTACTTTTGAAACCAAACATTGCAGGAATTATTCACACCCATGGCAGATTTAAAATTAAAATGATTTTTTACTAAACCAAGAAGTTTACTGATGGGAAATGAGTCGGGCATCTCTCAAAATAAAATTATTACTATTTTACAAGTATTTAATATATGGCAGTGACTTTAACAGACTGATTTTAATTAATTACATAGATGTTAGTTTTTTTGTTTATTCTTTCCACATACTTGCACATTTCTAAATCTTTGCACAAGCAATATCTGTAAATAGCAATTCAGGATTGAACAGAAGTTTGTGGGATGTTGAGATGATTTTCTAACTTCACCCTTCTTTACATTTTTCCACTCGGCTTCCCTGACCGCTGATGATTTTTAATAAATAATGTTCTCTGACAAACCATTGAAGTCTTTACAGAAATGTATGACACACCTTTCAGGGTTTTTTTACTATTGTCCTTCCACTTTAACATGATGCACCAATTTATGTTGGTCTACCATATACAATCTCAGTAAAACACACTCCTAAGTATTTATTAAGATCATGTGGGGTATAACCACATTTATACCTTGTTTAAGTACTTGGTGTAAAGTATTAAGTTTGTTAAAAATGTCTTGTCAATCTGCAGCAACCTTTTACCTGTCAGCACTGCGGGAAGCAGCTTAAATCCTCCACAGGGATGAAGTATCACATCATGGCTGACCACAGCAACCTGGTAAGATCATTATTTATGTCCCCTTTATTTCTGTTGCAGTGCTAGCAGGGATGCTAGCAGTGCATAACACACAACTTTCCAATAGTAAAACCTGATGTTTTCTTAATTTATTGTGTATTTTAGGCCTCCAAAGTATACACTACATTGTAAAGTAAAACTGTTACTGTTCTGTTGCTCAAAAAATAGCATTTATGCTTGTTTTTGTTTCATCTGCTGCAGTTTTAAATGTTTGATTTAATCCTTTGTAATGCGTACATCATGTGCAACAGGTGTTATTTATAAGTGTGCTGTAATATCTGCAATGCCAGAATCCTGACATTAACTTTTCTAATCTTGAAAGCCATCAGCTGATGACACCAAGGGCCTTGACGACCGCGCCATCAAAGACAAACTGCGTAAAATCCTGAAGAGACTTGGCAAACTGAAATGCTCTAAAGAAGTGAGATGTTGATCACATTGCAGTTTGGTCTGTTTTAAAACCATAAAAGACTCACAAATACCTTTTATTCCCCAGGGCTGCACTGCTGCCTTCACCAGCATCATGGGCTATGTGTACCACATGAAGAAGTGTGGGAAGGAAGAGTCTGAGCTGGAGAAGTTGCTGCTGAATTGCTCCCACTGTGGGAAAGCATACAAATCCAAGGCTGGTCTGGAGTACCACCTGAAATCAGAGCATGCTCCTGTAAGTTGACTTTACACATTTACAGTAATTTGTCACTTCTAGTAATTAGCTAGAAACCTACTGCTAATGTTGCATTTTGATCAAGACTTCCACTCGTTCCTTCCAGACGCCCCAGAAGCCTGAAGAGGACGAGGCCCTGAAGGCCCAGAGGGAGGCTAACCCAGAGCGGACGCCCAGCGGCAGAGTGCAGCGCACCTCTGCACAGGTGGCCAACTTCCACCTGGCTGAGATCGCCAACAATGAACTGCCAAAGGACTGGCCCAAGAGGAAGTTTCAGTCAGACCTTGTGCCTGACGATAAGAAGGCATGAAGAATGTTACTGATCACAAAAATTGGTTTTATGAAAACTCCTAGGCTTTTAATTTTTTCATTTTGTTGCCATTTCCAGTTGAAATACGCCCGACCAGGCCTGCCGGCGTTCAGCCAAGAGGTGCTGAGGAAGTGGAAGAATGAGGTGAAGCTGCAGAGGAAAGTTCACTGTCCCAACCAGGTAGGACACACTTTTATTTGATGTTTACCGGAATTACATTTTAAACCTGAGCAGTTAATCTGATTTAAAATGAAGTTGATGATTTATTTGCAATCTATTTCGAGCTGCGGTTAGGTACTGCCAGCCTTGACATGCCTTATAGCCTGAACCAGACAATAGAAAGTGTTTATAGGGGCAACAGCATCAAATAGTTTTCTGAGTATACTTTGCGTGTTTTACAGACATTGTACCTCATATTAAAGTCATGGGTTCATTTCGCATGTGGTGTTTTTAAAAATTATTATTGGATTTGTATTAATTTAAACTCAAAGTTCCTCCATCCATAGAAATATCACCATGAAGTTATAGCAGACTTTTGGATTTACACTTTGAAAATGCTTTTTTTTTTCTACTTTACCTATACCAACTTAAAAAAAAGACAATGTTTCAGTATCAATAAAGTGAAACTCATGTGATGTGTATTCTTCCCTCAGGGTTGTGACTGCACATACACCAGTGTGTCTGGGCTGAAAGCTCACCTGGGATTGTGCACAAAGGTACATTATCTGTTCTGTGTCTAGAAAGATAATTTCCAGAAAATTCAGTTAAATCTTGGAACAAATGAAATATATCAAACCAACATATTTTTCTGCATTTTCTGTTTTCTATATCCTTAAATAAAAACATAAACTCTGAATTAAAAAGTAATAGGTGTAAAAGCAATTGTTTAGCGTATTTAATAACTTATATATGTGAAAATATTCTTACTTTAAGGTTTGTTTTGTCCTTTTTCAGGGTGAATTTGAGGCTGGAAAATACAGATGTTTGATCTGCAACAAGGAGTTTAATTCTGAAAGTGGAGTTAAATATCACATAAACTCAGTCCACTCACAGGTAATAATAAATTACCAAGTTTCTTGCTTTGGATATGCTTCTTTTGTTCCATTAAGGTCACGCTTTATGCTGATGACCCCATTGTATTAATTTATTCTATTATATCTGTTAATAGGCTCAGAAAGGTACAAAAAAGATTTTATTTCTGAATAAAACTTTATGGTCATGTACATATTTATATTTTTGGGAAAATAATACGTATCTTGGTTCTTGAAGAAAGCAGTTCTTCTAGGTAGACTGTTCACTGCAAGAAGCAGATGACATAATATAAAATCCAATAAACTGAGAAGCTTTAGTGATGCAAATTATCAACAGAGTTAATCTAAAGTTGATCATATTAATGACCCAACCAGCCATTTTCTTAAAATCTGAGTGTTTTATGGATTAAGAAGACCGATCATCTTTCCATAATATAAATTGCAAAATCTTAAATAATATGGGGAATTTAAAAATAAAAAAAACATCATTAAATTTTTACATTATTTTGTGTCAGCTGTATAACTGAATAAATAGAAAGTTGTGGCCACGAACAGAAAGATGTTCATATATAAATACCGTTTGGTTCCTCCTAAAGGAATGTTACAACTTTGCGCATTAACTCACCACAGATAAAAAAAAATTAATGTTTATAGGCACAATGATTTTTTTCCCATTTTACATTTTTTTCAGCGTTAAGCTGAAAAAGATGATCCCGTCACGCAGCTCAGCGCTATTAAAGTGAAACTTAAGGAACTTGTTTAGTGTTTCTATTTTAAAACAGAACCTCTTAAAGTGCATTTTGCATCCCGCAACGAACTCTGCTTGGACCGTTTCTCTTTCCCGTTCTGGGTTAGCCGCCATCTTTAATTTCTATAACAAAGGCTGCCTAAGGGTGACCATTGGTGCCCTCTGCTGGATGGCGGCCAAACTACAATACTATAAGAAGGCTTAAACGGATGTTTAATCGTTTGGAACTAATTTTAATCCAATAAAATATTAAATCAAATTGGATTCAAAATTTAAAATACTTTATTGATTCCAAATGGAAATTAAATGTTGTTGTAACTCATATTAATTCAGAATTCTTCAGACTTATTGCAGATAGTGATGTGATGATAGTCAACAGTTAATAGTAATTACTTCCATCCTTAGTTGCTTTACTTACCCATTTTATTTTCACTTATATCTTCGCTTTATGTCCTAACAGGACTGGTTTGTAACAAACAAAAAAGCCTCCAAGAAGTTTGAAAAGTTCCTCAAGAACCAACCAAAAGAGTCAGCCCATGCAAACAAGCAAACTGTTGACCAGTACCACTACCACCACCTGCACCAACAGCAGCATCACCATTATCATCATCATCATCACCACCACCAGCAGCAGCCCCTGCAGCATCCACTGCAGCCTCTGTATCACCTGCAGCACCAAACCCAGTTCCTCCACCTGGAGCAGCAGAACCTCCACTCACAAGATGAGCCAGAGCTCCACTACACTTCCCTAGAACCTCCAGCGGGACCAGTGTGGTTGGACATGGACCGCAAGGAAGCCGTGCTGGGACCGGAACACATCGACATGCACATGGTGGACGCGATTAAATCAGAGGAGAACAGCGATGAGATAATGGAGCTCAAAGGGAGGATTAAGGGAGAAACGATAGGAGAAACCGGGATGGTGGATGGGAAACAGACGGACTGCTTCGGTTTCGGCAGCAGTGAGGTGGAAGCCAGGCTTCATGGCACGCAGCGCCAGATCGACCAGTGGAACCTGAAACGGCCTGACATCATGGAGCCACATGCTGATGCTGCAAAATGATGGAGAAATGCCTGATAGGATCCTGCATCAGCTGCTAAAATAAATGATGCAACAGACGGCTACTCCTACTAAAGATGAGACGACAACAGGAAGTGTACTACAAATAAAACTTTGAGCTGATGAAGGACGTATAGCATGAAGTTGTGGACTTAACACTAAATGTAGTCACAACATTTATCTGGGCGTTTTCACCAGTTTTTAATTCTTTCTAATTCTTTTAAAACCTTCCTGTCTTTGTTGTTAACCGTAGAAGGTCAAGTCAGTTCTACACAACGTGAGAATGTCAGCATATTTTATTTGAGAACGTATTTTGTTCTCTCTGACAACACTGTGTGCCTCATAAGTTTGATCTGTCTAACCTCATTTTGTTTTATTTACATCTGTGGCTTCATCAGATGAAAGACAGGAGAAATATTAAAGTAGCACTAACTCAGTAACTGTGTTTCTAAAAGTCAAATGCCTTTCTCTTATGTGTAAAATAGACTTTTCCAACCTTTTCATCCCCAACAAATGTGTTATACTTCTGTTTGTGTGGATCTTAATAACAAAAAAAAACACATTAAGTTTTAGTCTTCAATATTTTCAGTGTCAAAAGCACAAAAAGAGATTAAATATGATTGGTTTCCTCTACTCAAACTGATCCTAATATTATATGAAGTCTACAGCTACATAAAGTTCACACACAGCAGAAAATCTGTTATTTTAAACACAAATCACAAAAACTTTTAGACTGCATGAATACATTTTGTCGACTGATGAAGGGAAAAAATTTAAAATGTCCTGTTTGCAGATTTGTTATTGTCTCCTAATGTATTCCTGATATTGATAGATTAATGTCCATGTTCTCTGCGATTTACATCCACTGTTGTTAGACATGTTTATTTCAGTTATTTCTAGCTCTCATATTTAACAGATTTTTTTTTCAGCTGATGAAGTGTTAATTAATGTATTTTCTTCTTGTTTTCTGCTTTTTGCACATTTTTTTTTCAAACCAAACTAAAGAATCAAGTCTTGAATTAATTTGTTTTAAGAGCTTCCCACTGAGCATTTTAATTGTTTGTGAGGTGTTGCTTGTGTTTCAAAAAGACAAACCTATCATTTTGACTTTTACATATAACACATTCTCTGCAAAAAGTTAACTTTTTTCCCCTCTTTCATTTTCAGTAACCTTCTGAATTTTTCATTTCAGATTGAATTCCAGATCTTGAAAACTCACATTTTGAAAGATATGGACCATGTTCTCTTTATTGTAACAACAAAAAAAATTCTAATGAGTTCCTGTGGTAAAGTGAAAAATAATAATTGTTCAAATTCTTATAGATATAAGGCAAACATTTGATTCTGATATTTAGTCATTTTAAGCCTAATTTATTAGGTGAAACTGTACAAATATAAGCCTAACCTTCTTCAAGTTGGTTATTAATATAATCTTTGATATAAGCACCAGGAAAAAAAATTAAATAGCCCCTGAAATGGAAAATTTGACTTGGAAATTCCTCAAAATCCAATATGTCTGCCATATGTATCAAACTTTGCAACAGCAGTAGTAATAATGTGTTTGTTTATACTTTGAATATTTTTACTACAAATATGCTACTACAGAAATTACTTTTTACCTTTACTTGAGCAAAAATATATTCAATAAGTGGCTAGGGACTTCAGAATAAGTGACTCTGAGGCTACTTGAGTACAACTTTTGGGCACCAGTGATGTGGAAACGAATTTCTTGTAATTCCACTTTGTCCTGACAGGGGGCGGTGTAGACCACCATACCTCTACAGTAACATGGCGGTCTGAGGTAATGATATTGTAGGTCTGGTTGATCAGATTCAGCGGGACCGACGCTGGAGGTATTTGCAGTTTTTTCTTTCTGACTAAATAGTAGGTAGTGTATCTTTTACGACGGTTTTCGCTCTGCGTAGTCCATCATCATCCACCTGTTTGTTCCCGAGAGCTGCGCTCGGGATTCGATCCGGTGCTGTTGGTGTCCGGTATCCCGAGTTTGGTACGAGGGATTCCAGGCTTTGCCACCGGGGTGGAAGTCCAAGACCCTCTCACGATTGGGTTTTAATGGTGGCAATCAGTGGTGATCACTGGTGATCTTCATTTCCGTAGTATCGAGGTGAAAGTAGCACCACACGCTACTACTATATTAGCCCGTTAGCTTAGCCGTGTGTGTTAGCCAAAATGCGAGGCTCAAAGGCGCTGACTTGCTAGGAAAACAACCGACTTTTATACTTGAAATAGCTTTCTGTTTTATTTATTTTGCGAATAAAAATTTACCGAAACAATGGGAAACGTGATACAATGCAGCGTGATGATTTTTATTTGTTAATTTCTTGTATGAACTCTGCTAATACTCAGTAAACGCAAAGTATAATTTTTTTCAATGGAGTCTGGTGTACATAGTGACAGCATATCTCCATAACGCCAGTTAGCATCTTGTTCCTATCTTCAGTAAATGTCTATTGTATTGCTTTTCTCTGTCTGTACTGCATTTGATTAACTCTAAATTAGAATCTGAACTTGATAAACTATTATTAGTTTTATATATTTTTATATAGAGCTATTAAACCGCGAACTAGTCCTTTACTTTTACTGAATCGGATGCAATTTGGATTGAATATCTCCATTATATGTGTAGTGAATTGTTTTCTGCTTAAACTCATTGTAGTTATTTCCAATTGTTCTGAAAGTTTCTTAAAAACAAACTAAAAAAATGATGCAATATTACTGAATTATCATGCTCTCATCCAGTGTACAGTAAATCGAAGCTGAACAATGTCCCATAGATGACGGAGCTTATTGCAGGACAACCCTCACATAAATAACTTGGAGCCAATGGACCCCGATGACTCTGGACAAGGTTTGTTAAAGCACACCTCATGTGTTTTAGACACATAAAGCGTTTAAAAACACAACTTTTCTTTCCAAAACAGTGTACATTTCTAATTTACTTCTATTGAAACACGCTATCTTGCACTCCTCGAACTGTTTTCACATTATAATCATAAAGGTTAATGCATTTTAATTTGATTTTAAGAAGCAGAAGCAAAAGTATATATATGCTTTTTCAAGGGTCTTACAAATAGACTCATTTATTGAATCACGTAAAATTTGTCAGATGGGATGGAGAATGTCTTGAACATAGTTTTGGGTCTTACCTCAGATTCTACATAATATATCAAATATTCCAGTATTTGATATATTATCAAATATGTCATCAATATCTCAAATGCTATATAAAAATGCTATATCAATATCTCAAATGACTGGAAAGCAACATTTGTTGGTTATTTCAAGTGTCATGAAATCATGCTTTTACTGGATTTTTAAAAAGTCTTAATTTGCTGATGCATAAAAAAACATTTTCTAGAAAATTAAAGGTGTTTTTAATCCTTTACTGTCAAATTAGAACAGTTTGATTTCACAAACAAATAACATTTTGCTTCTGAGTTGTAGGGAAAGTTAATAAAAGGGATTTATTCTTTGCTAATTATGTTTGTTCTCTGACCCTGTAGCATAATCATTGTGTTTTACAATTGGAATGGGGCGTGAACACCATGATGGAAATGTCAGTTTTTCACAATTTTGCATGTGGAGTGCACACCGTTCAGATTTTTTAATGTTATTTTTTGGAAAAATTGCTTTGCAAATCACTGTAAAATAATTCAACCTCTCCTTGCAGGGCTGGATACGCCATCACAGCAGGATATTTGTTTGTCTTATAGCTTAAGAGGACGACAACGAAAGAGAAATTCTAAATATGTTAATTTTGAAACCGATGACAAGGATATTGTTAAAAGGGTCAAACAGAAATCCTCTCGAAAGTCAGTGGGGAAAGGAGCAACCTCTCGAAAGACTCCCACAAAACAGAGAAAAACTAAAACACCTGAACAACAGACCACAAATGGAGAAAAAGAATCACCACAAACAATTCCTGCAGACTCTGTTGATACAGTAATAACTCCTAGAAAACCAAAAAGACCCAAGAAAACACAACCTGCAGAAACTGCCTCTGCTGCTGGGGACCTGCCAACTGGAAAAACTGGAGGCAGTGTTGTAGAAAATTCTGTCCAGCAGGAAAATGGGTCACTGAAGCCGAAAAGAAAGTATGTCAGAAAGAAGCCTAAAGAGGAAGTTAGAGACCCACCGGATGAAAAGGAACCAGATCCTCCTGCTGAACCTGAAGAGGAGGTCCAGTCAGGGGGCCGTCGCCAGAGAGGAGCTGCTAAAGCGTAGGTCACATGATGTCACTACGGTAGACACAGTTTTGAAAAGTTTTCAGAGATCTGGACAGTTTGCAGAAATATCCGAAACTCTTAGTGAACTCTTGAATTTATACATAACACTTTGGGGAAATTTATGAGAATTCAGGAAATTTGATGCAAAGTCTGCAAGGAACCATATCATCTATTAGCCATGTGGATTCTCAACTTGCAAATATGAAGTTCTATATTTTTCCAGTGACTCTACAGTGTTTAATACTCAACCAAAAATCTTCCAGGGCACTGAAGTACCTCCAGCTTTTAGCCAAAGAGGTTTTCTCTCATCCCAGAGATGAACTCGGCTCCGACCTGCACGAAGACGAAGAATCTGAACAGAAATCTTCCAAACAGACAAAAGGTACAGTGGATGTCTCCGTCAGACATTATAGCTTCTGTTTGACTAAAACCAGATTAATTTGTAATCAGTGTTGATGAAAAAAACGGGTAAAAGAAACTAAAAAATGTGAATTAATGTGTGCATAAATAGAAAGTTTGGTTCCCAAAAAAAAGCATATAAATGTGAAGAAAAAATGGCGACTTTGTGTGATGCTACATTTTGTGATTTTATGTTTGTGCTCAAGGTCGAAAGAGAAAACTTGATGACGTTGAGAAAGACTTTGTGCCAGATATAGAAGATGAAGAAGCCGACGAGGAAGAGGAATATCAAGAAGTGTCAGATGCTGAATCAGATTTTGGGGAACGAGAGAAATTTCTTCCAGTTTTTCACCAAGTAAGATGATGTCTAATATTTACTTTCATTAAATACACTGAGTTTGACATTGTAATTTTAATTGTTTAGATACTACTGACTCATTAGTTAATATTTATATTAATTTGACATTGAAATAAAATCGGAGATGGATAGTTTGTCTAAATATTGCTTACTGCTAATTTTACTTCGTGGAAACAGATGAAGGGCTACAGTACTTTAATCAAATTTTTGTTTCTTAATAAACCTAAACTTAATTATCAATAAAATAATCTCTTTTGGTGAATTACGTGAAAAACTCATTTTGATTGTTTATGTTCCCCAGCAGAGGAGCCAAAATGGCAAACCTCACAACGGAATCGACTTTAGTATCATGAGAACAATCCTGGATTCTGCTGAGATGACAAAGAAATTGTAAGATTTTCTCACCATGTTTCAGACTTGAATGTTTTTACTTCAATCACAAAATGAGTAGAAATTTTTTTTACTGATGCAGCTAGAAATAACATTTGTTTTTGTATATTTACTAAACTTGTTATTTTCGAACATGTTTCTGTGCTTTCAGCCGGGAAGAGAACTACAGCAGCTGGGTGTTTCCAGAATGGGCTCCTTCCGCTAACAACTGGGAGCCTGTACCAGAAAAGTAGATTACTTTCATCTGTTTGCTTTTTTAGCTGAATTATTTACTTGCAATAATAAAAAAACTAGTGGAGGAACTTAATTAAAAGTTTTAATCGAGTTAATTGCAGGGTCTGAAAATAATTAATTAATTAAATTCTCAAATAGACACACAATTTGTAGATGGTTTAATCAACCAACTGATTTGCAGATTATTCTGGACTGGAGTATTTTTTTTATAACTATGCAGTGTTTATGCTGAAATTTTGCCCATATTGTACAATATTGTTATCTATTTTATTTGCTGTTATTGCATGTCACTTTGCTACTTCTGCCCAGAAATTTCCCCATTGTGGGACAATAAAGGATATTTTTGTTCTATTCAATTCTTTAAATTAATAATAATTAATTTATCATTTATTTATTATTTTTGAAAAGGAGCAGCAAAAGCAAAGGATGTAGATTAGCAGTTCTTGTCAACAGCTGACGATGTGATCCAGACCATGTTAATGTGGAAATTGTCTCTTCTGCCTGGATTTTAAACTGTTAGCATGTCAGGACAGTTATTAAACTGTGTCATACAGCATTAGCCTTCGCTCAATCTAATTCATTGATTTTTCAGTGAATTAGAAAAATACCTTCCTCAAGAACTGGAGTCGGCTGCCTTCAAAGTGTCCAGAGACAATCTAAACCAGGAAGAGTCTCCTCTGCTAAGACTCAGCAGGTGAGACTGATGAGCCTTTCCGTTTATTCAGTGGTTTAAGAGATGAAAGGTTGAGTGAATGTTGAGTTAAGCTAACTTGTTGCTGAACCTGTCAGGTTTGAGGCGATGGCAGCTCACCCGTGCCGCTGGGACATGTTTCTGTTTGCTGGTGGACCCGTCTGGGCCCTGGAGTGGTGTCCCACCCCGGACGGCGCTCCGGCCTCCCAGTACATCGCTCTGGCTTGCCATCGAGGGATGGACGACCTGCACTATGTGAACCAGACCTACTCAGAACCCGGACTGGTCCAGCTGTGGGACTGTGGCAAACTGGAGTACAACAAGAGGTAGATATAAAATATATACATCCAGACTGAACTCAAATCTATTTCCTTTTTCAGTCTTACCGTTCATTAAAAGTCCTCTGTAAATATAGATTGATTGATTATTCTTTGTGTAAATCCTGTGCAGACCAGACTCTCAGCCCTCCCTGGTTTACGGTTTGGCTCAGGACAAAGGCTTCATCTGGCAGTTAAAGTGGTGTCCAGCAGGAGGCTGGGAGCTTCCTGACTCTGTCAGAAAGGTAAAAATAATTAGCATTTTGTGTATTTTTCAGCTACTTAGTTTATTTCAAAATGTATTGTTTAGTCAATATACATAATATGATTTCACTAGGCATGCTGTTAAAAATAGATTCATTTTACCAAAAGTTAATGTACAGAAAATGTACTTTATTTAATTACCAACTGGTATTATATTTAATAATAGTGAAACATTTTAAAGGACAGATAAAACAATATTATATATTATAACAATAACAGCCAACAATATAAATACTTGGTTTCATACTAGAGTTAGTAATGTGTTCAACCTAAAACAAGGTATATTCTGCCATGTTGTCTTCCATATTGTTGTTTTGTTGTTTTGTTTTTATTTATGTTCTAATAATTGTTGTAATGTTGTCAAGAAGTGATGTATGGATAACTGTAAAAATAGCATTGCTGCAGCTAAATGTGGATCCCAAATAAAGTAAACTGAACTCAACTTATATGTGTTACATACCCTTAAAAACATGAAATCTCATCTTTCATTTTGCCTTTAGGCTCCTTTCTTGCCCAGGCTGGGTCTGCTGGCTGTAGCCACGTCCAGCGGTGTGGTCACCATCTACAGCCTGCCTCATCCTGATGCTCTGCTCTCAAACTCAAAACTCACACACTCTGGTAAGACCTGCTCAATTCAAATTTTCTTTTCAATGTAAAGGTGACGTGTTGGAAGTTTGCTTGGGTTGCTAGGTGACAGGCTGGGCTTCTCTGCATGCTGATTTGAGACGTTACATTTGGAGGGTTTTTGAAGCGGCGTATTTTCCAGACACCAAAATAATATTAACTTATTGTAAAAAAAAAAAAAACAGCCGGGTGGTTTTGTTAAGCACTTGGACTTTTTGTAGAAGCCATAAAAACCCAAATGGAAGCACAAAAAGGTGTAAAATGTGAATTTTGCATAACAGGTCCTCTTTAAAAAGAATTTTGTCAGTGTTTGGAGAGATTTAAATTTTTGCCTTTAGCTTTCTTTTAAAGAGCATCTCAATAGAGGTAACATTTTGTGGTGGGAGGAAGCTGGAATCGAACCCACAACCTTCAGATTGTCAACTGATAACTCTTCCCATTGACCCACAGGAAGGAAAACTTTGGTTGCCCACAACGTTTTGTTGCTTAGGATGTTTCCTAATTAGGTAGAACTGTTCAGAAGTTGTTTGCTCATTTACAGTGAAATGGAAAAATTTTTATATTTGTTACATTTTAATTTCTGCTAGATGAAACAGAAACTCAGTTTTTGTGGCTCTTTCTTTGAAATACATTTGCAGAATCATTTCAAAGTCATGTTACTCAATAAATTGAGGCAGAAAGTGTTGAAAGATGAAGAATTTTCTTATTAACATAACTTCACAAGATACGAAACATTTCTCATTTTAACAGAGTAAGAATGATTTTTCTCATAATATTAGAACTTTATTTTCGTATTATTTGGTTTTTATTTTGGTAATATGACTTTGTTCTCATTTTCTTCTTTAACCAGATAATATTATGACCTTATTCTCATATTGCATTTTCTTTAACTAAGCAGGTTAAAAAAATGAAGCATGTGCTGTGTCCAGCAGAGGGTGCTGTTGGTTTACTGCAACCTTAAATTTCTCTGACGTCACTTTAAGTGTTGCAGGACTGCAGTGTAACACCTGATGGATAAATCGCACTAGCTCTGCAAAAAATGTCCCAGGAAGCAGAAGATTTGACTCAACATGAACCAGAACTTGATTTTGATGTTAGCTTTTCCTGAGAAAACGGTACGCATCAAAACTAGGCTAATGTTTAATTAGAAGGAATCTGTGAGTCATTCAGTCCAGATTTATTTCTGCTTGCTGGAGTTCATTCATTTTTGTCTGTGCTCCACCAGGTCCGTTAACCAGTTTCAGGACCCGACCAGAACCCCTCAGTGTAAATTACCTTGAGAAATAATGAGATTTGGTTATATATAAAAGCAGGCTTTAATGCTGAAAAATCATCAAATGTTACAAGCCATACATGTCATAGAAATAGAGCCAATACAGAGTTACATTCACCATCCAGCCCTGGGGCCACACTAGCTCACCTTATGGATGGAAGCAAGTGAGGCAAAGACTGTAGCGCATGTTTAGCTTTTTATTCTTTTCTGCAATCTGTATCCTCCAAGGGCTGTCTAATCAGTGTCAGTCTGTTTATGTGTGTCTGGCATCAGTCATACAAAAACATGGTTGTAACTGTGGCGTGTGCGTGTCAGCAGATTAAAAAGTAGGCTAAGAGAGATAGAGAAAAAGATAGAATCTACAACATGCTTGTTGCCTCAAACCTTATTCATGATGTGCTGGAGCATCAAAAAATGTTGTACCATTTTCCAAACACCCAATCTTACCATGAAGATAAGCAGTTTTCCTTCAGGAAATCATAAACATCAGAATAATTATTAGAAATTATCCAACATTTTTGTTGATGAAGTAATTGATGAATAGCTTAACCATGTAAGAAGGTGATGTCAGGAGGCTTTCATAGGCAACTAAATGAACTCAATAATTATTTAATCAATCAAACAGCTGGATTATCCATCATATCAGACATGGAGCTCATTAACCCGAGCAAATCTTAGTTAAAATGACAAAGCCCTCCGGGGCACTCAGTCTTTTTGTGCCATGCAGCTTTAACGGTGACAGTAGTTTAAAAAAATCTTGTGAAAAAACCGAGTCCATGCTGAGATTATCGATGGTGGAGCCTGTGGTCCAGTCCTGTCTGCCGCCTCTGGGGCTCTGCTGGTAGAACGCTGTGTGAATGAGATTAATGACCGCTTTATCTGCAGCATCCATCATATGCAGAATGCCGCTTGTGTCTGCGTGAGTTAGTGTTTTTTATTCCTGTCAGGCGTCTGCCCCGCCGCTAATCTGATTAAACACAACAGCAGTCTGGAATCATCGCATTTCAGAACAAGAGAGACTTGAGAGTAAATGGTTTTACACAGAAAGTATATTAAATTCATGTTTTACTGCAGATAAAAGAATAAAGTTTGACTACGGTTATTCAGTTGGGAAATCCAACATGAAGACACATCTGTTTTTAACTAAAATATTAACACAGTTAGAGTATTGTTAGCCTTGTTGTTAAAACTGTAACGCTGCAGTATGTAACTTTTATTAAAAATCTATTTATTTTTGCATATTTGCTGAAATTGTTACCATGTCATGACTGTTTAGATGAGACAGGTAATCTGTGAAATATCAAGCTTCTCTGCGTTCTCCCAGTGCTATTTAGAAACAACCAATCAGGGCCAGGAGGCGGGTCTTAGTGCTGTCAATCACCTCTCCGTGTGACGCTCTTTGGTAAGCTGTCATGAATGCTCAGGCTAGTTAGCATGGCCACTGATGACGGCAGTTTTCCTGTAACAATAAATTCTTTCTCTGTCATTAGCACATTTAGCAACAAGTACATGAGCTTGATTGACATTGGGGCCAATACATTGATACATCTTGGGCAGGTTTAAATAATAAATTGAAATAAAATGTGAAGTTTGTAATTGTCACTTTATACACCATCACTCACCTACCTTTCTTGAAGAACTTGTTCTCATGTCTTTCCTATTTTGAAGAGAGATTAAGAGAAATCGTCATATTCATTTCCCAAGAAAATGTAAACATATTGCTTAGCAAGTCAAGTTTATTTGTGTAGCAGTAAATAAATGTACTCAAATTAAAGGTTTGAATTTACTAAATTATTCATTGTGTAATTATGCTGCTTCAATAAAAGCTGAATTTTAAGTTTTTTGTCCCATTTTTGCATGATTAATAAACATAAAGGCACTGTTTATTCTATATTAGCTGATAATTGAAAGAATGATGCAAAAAAGATTCATTTTAAATTTTAAACTGTATTTGTTTCATATGTTTTTGTTCTTAAAGGAAAACCAATTAACTGCTTGGTCTCAGGCTGGACTCTATTACACATGACTTGGTTTTACAACTAAAGGAAATATACGCGACTCTAAATTTGGACATAAAAAGCTCTATAAAACCTGACATTTCATTTTTTTACTCTCTCCACTGGTTTCCATTTTATTTTCTTATCACGGATCATTGGGTTCGGTTTCCGAGATGCTGCTTCTGACCGCTGGTTATAGTTATTGGATAAAACAGTTTCCAGGTTCTCACATTATAAAATAGCAGCAAAACATAGCAGGGGCAATAACTGAGGCAATAACTGAGGCAGACTCAGTGGTTTAGTACAGTAGCTTTACCTGTTTCCTAGTATGTGATTTGTATGTTTTAGTTTTAAGATCCAGATGAAACTAAAACATTGTGTTTTTGTCTCACTGTCTGACTTGAGATCCAACCAAACTTTTGCCTTTCTAGATCAGTTTGGATTAATTAATTTCTATTTCCTATGGGCCAGAATAATAAGAAAGAGAAATCCTAGGTAGCAAAATAACATTTTCAGCATGAATTCAACTTGCACCAAAGATTAGAAGGTATAACAATGAGCAGTTTGAAACCTAGCAAAACCCAGCCCGTCACCTAGCAACCCAAGCTGAGTTCTAGCATGTTTGGTCAGCTGGTTTTACCACTGTATGCACTGTACACTGGCTGCTGGAAAAGACAAGTTTAGTTGCTTACTTACCATCCAAAACCACTTGCTGCGTTGTTGTTGGCTGTCCAGGAGGCTCCACTTCTGCTGTTCAAAGATGTCTGGTTGTAATGTAGAGTTGGGGGGCGTGGCCAACAGCAACTTATTTGGATTTAAAGCGATAAAAGACCCTAAAACAGATCAAATTAGGCTGACTAGACTAAAATCAAAAGAATGCTTTTGTGCAAAAAAAAAATGTAATGAACATGTTTTGTATCGCTCATAAATCCACCCCAACCCATTCAAGGAAGCATAGTAGGTCACCTTTGCATAATTGCAGTGAAACATCCATCATTTACATGCAGAAAGCTATCTCACATGGATCTGGTTGGACGCCATTTCTGTGGGGAAATTGACCCAAACGGGTTTAAACAGAACCTATAAGTGTCTCTGCACTTCTGTTTGCGACAGATAATTGTAAATGGCTTTTGTCGATCCAGTCGCCACAATGACTGAGAGGAGGAGGCCGTTAAAAACTGCAGGACTGGAGCGGGTCGGTGACAATGAGCAGTGAGAATGTGAGGTGTTGTTGGGAGCTCACATAATTTACGGCGCCTTTCTCCATCAGACAAGGATCTATAATTGAAATGACAAAAAAGATGCATCGCCGAGCGGATTATTAGTGTTGGAAGCTATGAATTTTAGCTCTTGTAGCTGACTCGTCTCGTATCGCTGTGCTGTCATTCATCGAGGACTTACTTTGGGCCGGGGGGCGACTCAAACTGCTGCGCTTTGCACCGGCTTTTTATTCTCTGCTGAAAGCAATCGTTGACATTCTTTAGCTCTTGGTCAGAGTTTTTAGTGTCTGAATATTTTTAGATCAAGGTTTGGAGTTTCTCTCCTTCAGAATTTTTTAATGGATTTAATACAGATTTATTTACATAAATAATGATTAGTTCAGGGTTCAGGTCTAGTCTTGAGATTTGTAAAGGAGTAGTTTGTGTTTTACTCAGGTTGTGGTGAGGTGATGGATAGTTTGGGTGAATTAACCGGACACTATTGATCTGAACCGCTACGAATCCAAACCGGAGGAGGAGGGAAAACTAATGATCTAGAACAGCCTGATACCTTTTTTCTCCAACCACTAAACACAGAAATGATCACTTAGAAAACCACTGCTGGATGAGAGCCATGAAATCCACAGACAGACAGTTTTTATTTTCACTTTTACCTTCAGTATTTTAATACATCTTGAAGACTTTTTTTTCATCCGTGACATCTCATATTTTCTCGCAATGTAAATTTGCATCTTAAAGATTTCAAAATGGAAATATGTAACTGAATGTGTTGATGCTTTTGTGTCTTCACAGAAAGAAACAATGAAAAACCACCAATTTACAAGGTAGGCCCTGTTTATACGTCTGTTTGTCATTTAAAGCACCAATACAAAGTCATGAAACTGGTTTGTTTTGTGTGCATTGCATTGTTTTCTTCTCATTTTCTGCAGGTGAGAGGTGTGATAACGTTAAAACTTGGCTGCATCAAATCTCTTCGTGAAGAAAGGAGCGGACAGGTTCTGTCTATGGATTGGCTTCCTCAAAAACCACACAACATAATGGCTGTTGGATTCTACGATGGTACGAATTGATTTTAAAGATTCTGGAAGAACAAATAAATAACCTGGATCTCTCACCGTTGCTGATGCATTTCTTCTTTGCTGTATTAAATATTTTTCGTCTTTTGCATTCTTCTGTTTCTTTAATCCTTTTTTCTCCTTCCAGGTGTTGTTGGACTCTGGGATCTTTGTACAAAATCTTCCCTGTTGCGAGTCAGAGAGTCAGACCGATCTTTGACTCTGCTGCCCTATCGATCGATACTCGCTCACGACAACGCCGTCAGAGCTCTGGTCTTCTGTCCTGCATCCAGGTGAGCTCTTCTCCCACTGACTGTTGGAGGATGCAAAGATTTTCTAGTTCTTATTGTGCCTCAATGTTTGGGATGCAGCAAAAGTTCAAACTGTCTTTTGATTTTCCTTTCTTTCAGGGGGTAAATAACTTCAAAAAATCAAGTTTTAGTTTTTTTAATCTACTACTTTAAGGCAAAAGTTGGCTGCTAAACCTTATTTTACACAAATTTGGGCTCTTTGAATCTGCTATTCTATGTTCTCTGAACTTGTTCAGCACAATAGCGCAACATCACTCATTGTTGACAAAATTAGCTTCCTAGAATTGGCCTCTGAGGTACTCCAATGTTAACTTATGTTTACATTAGAACCTTATTATAAGAGTCTAATAATAATCTTTTTTAATAGGTAACATGTATTTTCTGTGTCCATGCCTGTGAAATATATGCATATTTTCCAGATAAGACTTTTCTTTTGTAAAAATTTTAAATGCTATCAAATTCTGGTACAATTGACTCCCATTAATAGCGAGAGTTAGCAAGAACTAGCGCCTGCAAATAGCTGAAATCAGTAAATATGTCAGATCTCCTTTAAAAATGCTTAGAGCTGCCTATTTTAGTTGTTCAAACACCAAATATACTTTAATATCTTACCACACTACCAAAGACGCTAACATCTTCCTTATTTGAGAGGTACAGCCAATCAGTGCTTAGCAAAATGAATAGTGTTCCCCTATTGGCTGCTTTGGAAACGGCAGCCATTATTGTGTTAATTAGCATTGTGCTAAGGTATTTCAGCTTCCCAAGTTACCTTTTGTTTAAAAATATGTTAGATATGCACTACAAAAAATATACAAATATTAAAATGGTCCACAAATATTTTTTTATAGAGTTAAATTAGACAGAGAAATGCAAAAATACTGAAACGCAATTCTACTTAGAAAAATACCACTCCAGAAAAGATAAAATAAACCTTAATGTTTAGATTTGTAATGTGTTACTTGAATAATAATAACTGTGTTTTGTTGGAAATACAGCAGCTATAGCTGATGATGTAAACAAACAGATCTGTGGATATCTTTCAATATTTCACCTCATTAAGCTGTGCTGCTATTTTCCCATGAAATTGAATCAAATCACTCAACCGCTTTATTTGCAGTGGAAGGAAAGAAATATTTTCTTTATACAGTATGTTAGACACTTTATCTGCTGTCTTATGTTACAACAAAAATGTGGATTTACTGAGATTGCAACAAGAATTTAAGTAATATTTTTCTCTATACTGTCTTCTGACTCTTTATTTCATTACAACATGATTAAGATCAACAGATCTTCTGGTTAAACACATTAATCTGCAGTCGCTGCATGGGAGCAGCTCGCTCCATCAGTCAGTGAAATTAGTTAAAATTTCTGCAACTGCTCAGTGTGACGCTGTAAAATCTTTCATTCTCAGTTGCTCAGTGCTAGAAGTGACAAAAAACGATCAAAACTGATGATTATTCAATAAAAATAAAGGGCAGTTTAACTTTGAAGTCTTTTTTCTGTAATTTCTGTTTTACTAATTAGTAGTTAATTTGGCCTTAAATTTAAACAAATTCCAGATACATGATGTTGATGTTAAACGTTTACTAAAATATAGCATATATAAAATATATACCTGTTTTTTTATTTTGATTTTTATTTCTTGCATTTGCATTATTTGTGTGTCGTTTTAGATCAATCTTAGCAGAAAAAAGTATAAAAAAATTATGTTATATTTTACTGTGATTATTCTGTAATTGTTCAGTAACAAGAAAAACATAAGAACAATTTAAGGTTTTAAAGTGTATTTGTTTGTCACAATGCAAAAATATTTAGAATATTTTGAATTCTAACTATTTTAACTATTTTATTACCGATATTTTTGTCTAGACTCTTATGTGTTCATTCCTTTAGCTTCATTTTTGTCCTTAGCTGTTAACCTGCGTCCATGTTTTGCTCACTATTGACGATATTTCATATATTTTAGTATTAAATTACTTTCTGTATATTCAGTAATCCTAAAGGAAGTCACATTGAAACTTCTGCACCAGCGAATCTAACTTTGTATTCATGTTGCATTACTGCAGCAAGTATGGAAGCGTCTGAATAATTAATGGTACCATTAACATCACAGCAGCACCATTTATATGTGGACACATCTACAACTAATTAGTTTTGTCTTTAAAAAATCCTAATTTTGTGTTTTTGCACTTCAACTGCTTGATTTATGTTAACAAACAGGATATTAGTTGGATTAAAATTAATAGAAAATGTAAAATTGAAAAAGAATATGAAGAATATTGAGCTTTGTTAGTTTGAGTCAAGCTTTGCTTTTCTCTGTTCAGATTCAAAAACCTTTTTTGTTCTCAGATATGAAGTGAACAGATTTTCTTTGCAGTCTTTGCATTAAAACATATTGATTTCTGTGTCATCAGTTGTTTACGGCAGACAATGCTGGCAGTGTTGATCAATGGGAAGAAAAACGATGAATTCCACGTGAAACTTCACAATATAAATCAAATATTCAGACTTTTTTTGTGTGTTTCACCCAGTAAAAATGCATGGATTCTTCCAAATGAATCATTAATTTCCCAAACTGTTGACAGATACTTGTTGACATCAGCGGGTGAGGACCGCTGCTTGAAGACGTGGGATCTGAGGAGGCTCAGTAACATGGTCAAGGTCCAAAAACGCCACCTGACCACTGAGCTCTGCTGGCCGCTGGACTCACCTGGGGTTCTGGTTGGCCAGGAATCTGCCTTCGTACCGTAAGAAAGCTTCTAACCCAGCTTTTGTAGTCATGGAAACACTGGATAAGATTTATTATTGCATGTAAATACATGATGGCAACATAGTTCATTTATTATTATCATGAACATGTGCATGTGTCTTTTTAACAAACTGAGTCATTTCTGTTCCATAAATAGATGATAAAACATTTAAAACTGAAGTTCAACAAAAATTCAAAAAGTTTTAGCTCAAAAATTCAGATCTTGTCAACTTGAGTCACTAAATCTACTTTTGATGACTGGATCCATATTACAGGTATATTCATCTATTTATAAAAACACCGTTTCTTCAGGTAAATAAATGCAAAAGAAATGACTTTTTTTTGTTTTCCAGCTACATCTGGAAATGCGAAAATAACAAAGAACAGATTATTTACTCTGGACAAAGAATATGGGATTATTAGGCTCTTTTCAAATAAAAGAGTTCTGAATTTTTATTGTTTCATCTTTCCAGATGAGAAAGTAAAATAAATGTCAAAAAAGGGAAGAATTTGCAAAAATGTTTGGGTTTCCAGACATTATCTCACTTCAACTTTATTAATCCTTCCATATTCACCCTTAAAACCCTAATATGTATATTATATAAATAGGCTAAAAAAGACTAAGAAATCTGTGATTTTAAGTCTAGAAAAATAAATGCACATTTAGGAATGCCTTGTTGATTTAAAATTAAATGTGTACCTTCAGGTGAAAAATCTGCAGTTCACTGAAAAGCGTAAAAAACAAGAGAGAAAATATTTTATCCTCCAGAATTTAGATGGAAACAAAAACCAGAAGGCTAGATATTTTCTACTCCTCTTCAAACTTAAATAAGATCATTTTACACTTTAAAGTCCCAAAGAATACAGTTTCATATCTTTTTTCTTCAATATTTTAACTAAGAATTGTTTTGAGTCGTTCTAAGCCAGTGGTTAACTACACTTCTTAATAAATATAGGGCTAAATTTATAGCTTACAAAAAGGAAATGAAAATGTGTGTTTTCATAACAGGCTAAATGTTGCGCTTGTTCTGAACTTTCATACATCAGAATTTACTTTTATCAAAATGTCCTGGTTGATTTCATGTTTTGCTGATGTTGTTTTAGGAGAAGTTCAGTTGGAGTTCATTACGTTGATCACTACCTGCGCTCCTACTTTGCGATTCCTCGGAGTACATCTGTATGGGTGAGAGAAACTTTCCTCCAAAGAGGATTTGCATCAGAAGAGAAAAATATGAACAGCAGTTGTCTCAGATACTTAATCCATCCACTTTTAATTTTTATCTTTAATAAAATCTGTCTGGAGCCATGAAACATACTGGGCATGTGGAAAAAAATTACTTTACAACATTTCCTGTACAAAATTGTGGAGGTTTTCTATTATGGATGTTATAAAATTCTAGTTTTATCTTTATTTTTGGGTTTTAGAGCAAAGAAAAACTTCAGACTTTTAAAATGTTTTTAGAGAAACCTGAGGAAGGAGTCACATGCAGTGAGGATAAAAATCTAAATATCTGGGGCGTGCTGTGGGTTAGGGGGGTTAGCACACCCCACGTTTGGAGGCGTTAGTCCTCGACGCGGACGTCGCGGGTTCGACTCCCGGTCCTGGCGACCTTTGCCGCATGTCTTCCCCCCTCTCCTCACCCTCCTTCCTGTCTCTATCGCAAAAATACGAGCCACTAGCGCCGCAAAAACTCTTCGGAGAAAAAAAAAATGGAAAAAAAGAAATAAAAAATCTAAATATCTTAAAGTGTATGGTCTAAAACGTGAGTTAAGAAGACTAAATTTAACCCACATCATGCCCAGTTTAGTTTGGCTGAGAAAAAATGACTTTAAAAGAAATTCCCTAAAATGGGAAATTGGCTCAGTGTTCCTGCCAACAGCTTCTACTTTTCCCATTTTATTGACTGCTCTTAAAGGGAACCATGACTAGTTCAACATGTTGACCTAAATATGTTGTAATCTTCCTATTAAACTCAAAGTTGTTGTTTGTGATTCATGAAAACTCATATTTACTATATTGGTGGTCACTGTTTGTTTGTGAACTTAAGGGTATAAACAACACAAGAAGCGAACAAAACGTCTGGGTTGAGGCCCAAATGTTTTCATGAGCCGATGTACATAAAATATCTGTTGAAACAGACAAACGTGATCGTTTTGTGATATGCTGTTTACTATATTAGCAAGAGCTAATGCTGTTAGCATGAGCTAACACAAAATCACAAAGCATCTTGGTGTAAAGCTCAAAAAAATCTATTTTACATAATAACCCCTCTTTAAGTCTTTGTAAAACGTCATTCTAATATATCTGATAAAATGTTTTCATGCCTATTCTAACAGTAAACAGGTTGAGTTAGAAATTGGAGCTCTTTCATTGTCCCAGTTTTTTCTGTATTGCACTTTTATTTCTTCACACTTCGGATCAAATTAAAGGAGCTGAACTTTATTCCATATGAATTGCTGTTCTGGTTGGACGAAGCTAGCGCCTTATCATCTAACATATGTCATCTACCCAGAATGCTTTGCATGGTAAAGAGCCTGGTGACATTTGTTTGACAATATTTAATTTATTTTATAAAAACTAAGCACATCTGTTGGTACAGAACTGTTCAGTTCAGGATATTTTATTTCTTCCATTTAAAACTGACCTTCATGGCTGTGGATTGGTCTGTTTGTGTCGCCGCAGTCCTTGTCTTACTCTGATTGGCTGCACACCGTGATGTCATCAGATACGCTCGGCGATCTGATTCTCTCCATCTTACCGCTGCCCAACTGCTCTGTCAAGAGAACATCCTTGAGACGTTTTGTAAGTTCTAGAAAAAAACAATTTTTCCATTTTGATTTTTTATTGATTTTTCAGTTTTAAAGGTGTAGAAAGTTTGTTTTATTAATTACTTTCCCTCAGCCTGCCTACATCACATCTAAGGAGCCTTATGAAGCACAAGAAGGACAAAATAAAGTTGAGGAAGAGGAAGGACAAGAAGCAGGAGAGACAGAAAAACCAATAAACAATGAAGACGAGGGAGGAAGAGTTGGAGGAGATTCTGGTCTTCACCGGCAGTTTCAGACGTACAAACAGGCTGTTAAGAAATACTACCTGCACTTTAAAGACTTGGATATGGTAGGTTGGTGGTCTTTTTATCACAATAGTAATGTTTATTGATTAAAACCAGCAAAAATAACTTCATCATTGAAAGAAAAAGAACAAAGTGAGTAAAAGTCATTTGAATCAGATTTGAAAACTTTTTATAAAGTGATATTTTTATTTTCTCAAATCTACAACTGTAGAAGATTTTAGTAAAATGTTTTCTTACATCCAGTTTTTGGTTTTAACTGCCAGATTGTTACCTAATTAGTCATATGTGTGCAGTTTCTTTATAAATATATTCAATATTTGGGCAATTAAGAAAAGCTTTGTGCAAAGACAAACGTTTGCATATTAATCTATGGATTACATGTGGCTACTTGAGTCGCCGCAATGCTTAAACAGTGAAGACGTGGATAAAATCTAAAAATAAAAATGTTTTTTATGCATTTATTCAAACCTGGAAGACTCAGAAGTCAAGTCCATGCTCCTGCAAATCGTATATAGGAACATGTCGACTCTTTATTGTAATCTTCAACCATCCTTCCTTTTATCCATTTTTCTATTTTTCCATCCATCCAATCTGAAAAGTTACTTGTAAGTTAGTTTTGTCTTATTTCAAGTGTAATAAGAATTTGGCACTATAATTACTTACAGGAGTTCCATATTTTTCTCTAAAAATTAAAAAAACACAAAATCTTATCAAGTATTTTTGGTCTAGTTTCTAGTGAGAATATCTTAGTACACTAAATAAAAAATAAAACAAAACTAATTGACAAGTAACTTTTCATCAAAATATAGGAGTTTGTTTTAAGTCAATAATTCCTTAATATTGGGTGGAAAAGCACTATTTCCACTTCCAGATCATTTCACTTATAATTTGGGAAAATGTTTTGTTATAAGTGAAATAATCTGCCAGTGGAATAAGAACTTTTTCTTCGATATTAAGGAATTACTGACTTAAAACAAGCTCCTGTAACATGAAAGTTAGTTTTGTTTTTTCTTCAAGTGTGCGAAGATATTTGTAGTAGATAATAGATCTAAAATACTTTGTAAGATTTTGTGATTTTGCAGTGCAGTGACATCAATAGCCTGGTTGTTAGCTTAGTTAGTCCAAGCTAACTGCAGGAGAACTGAGCCAAGAGGGAGTCATTAATTTTTCATGCAAACCGTCTGAAGAGTTTAGAAACTCGTACTGTTGGAGTAAAGCAGTTTATTGTTTCCATTATTTGAATATTTTGTGCTAATATTCGTCCCTTTGATTTCCAGCGACGCCTTACAGGACTCAATAAGCACGCTTTGTGGAAACACATGCAGAGCACAGAAGTAACAGCAGTTATGAACCTGGATGACATGCCGCTGGCTGCACTCTACAAGGTGCGTTTACAGCACTTTATCTGTCTCTTCACTCTCATTCTGCAGCACATATAGGGAGGAAATGAACAGATAAGTGCCAGAATGAGAGAGAAAGAAATCAAAGGTGGGATCTGCCTCCTTCTCTGATGGGCAGCTATAAAGTCAGGCCAAATGTAATGATGTGGAAAATGAGAAAAATGTCACTCCCAGCAGGAGGAAGGAGGGGGAGATGGAGAGCGGCCATTTGAGGATATGATGTGTTTAATTTTAAGAGGCAGAGTCCAGGGAGCTGCTTTGCCCTTCGGGGTGAAGTGATCGACAGACACTTTATGGGTCAAAAAATCCCTCACAGCGTCTCACTAGTTTGTTCTTTTTTCATCTGAAGGGAATAAATGGTTAAGAATGAGTCAGCAGTGAAAGAAAGAAAGCAAAAGTTAAAACCACTAGGAGGATTTATAAGTGAGGCGTTTTATTCACTTCCTTAGAGCGACGGCTGAGTCATTCACAGGGGAGAAAAGTCATAAATAACAGTGTGTTTACTTAAAGAAGAAGGATTTACTATAAATAAAATGAAAGTTTAGCCTGAAAACAGGTTGAAGGTTTAACTCACACTGAGACATCAGCCTTTTTTTTTTTTAATAGTGCGTACAGTGCAGACAAATAATGACAAAAGCTTAAATAATTAAACAGGGAAGCATGGATGGAAGGAAATAATAAATAAATTGTTACATTACTAAGAAAAGAACTAAAAAAAGAAATTAGCAGTAAGGTAAATAATTAGGGATGGAAGAAAATAAGTAGATGAATTAAAAAAGTAATTTGATAAAGTAAAGTACATTTGTGCATACGAGAAAAGTACATACACAAAAAGTAAGTTAGCAAAGTTCAAAAGGAAAAAAGAAATAAATTAAGTAATGGAGGAAAATGTTAAGTAAATAAGGAATAAATTAAACATCATATGCTAGAAAGTAAATAAGTGAAATAATTTGCCAGTGGAACTAGAACTTTTTCGTCGATATTAAGGAATTATTAACTTAAAACAAGCCACTAATTCTAGTTGAAAAGTTATATGTAAATAAATTTTGTCTTATTTCAGCTGGGCTAAAATATTTGCTCTAGAAACTAAAATACTTGGTATGATTTTGTATTTTTGCAGTGTACATAATAACTTATGTTGGTAAATAAAGAAGTTCAGAGGTAAAAAAGTAAATACATAAGAAGATTAGTAAATAATTAAGTAATTTAACAAATACAAATTTATTGAAGCTAGATGTCTCTGCAAAATAAATCAAAGATGTCAAAAACATGTTTTGTTGGGGTGTCTATATTTTGACCCCCTCAGCGTGTTCTGAGAAACTATGGAGATTTGTGTCTTCAACCAAATGATTCAGTCCATTTTGGTTCCTTTTAAGAACATTTTCTGTTGTCTTCACTCTCCTCTCCAGGCCCGGTTCAACCCGAACATGAGCAGCCATGTGTGGGTTGGTTCTGCGGGTCAGACGGGCCTGGTGAGGCTCCACTGTGCGAGGACTTTCATCACCCCACAAGTCAAGACCATGATCAGTAATCATCAGGCCCAGTTCAACGTTCTGTACTCAGTCCAGAACCGCAGCGGCGGCGTCCAGACGGCAGCGGAGCAGCGAGAGCAACACAGTTTACCTCACTGCACTGCCACAAGGTGAAACATTACATCAGCCAATCCTGGATCCACAGCAAAACCTCAAATAAATCTGGTTTTAAATGCATGTGTGAATGTTATGAATCAGTTTGCAAAAAATGTCCCAAGCTACATAAATACATGACTACAAATTACAGGTAAAAACAATGGAGGAGGATTAGACACAGAAGAAAGAATAAAACACCTGATTTTTATCTCAGAATTTAGTTGTTTTTTTTTCTCTCTGAATTCTGAATTTTGACTTTTCTCAGAATTCAGACTCTAATCTCAGAATTCTAAAATGTTCTCACAATTCTGTCTGTTCCTCAGAATTTTTACCTTTTTCTTATAATTCTGACTTTTTGAAACATCTCAGAAGACTAAAGTCAGAATTCTGAAATTCTGAGAAAAAAGTAAGAATTTTCAGTTGCCGTAATCCTCTCCCAAACAAAGCAGATGAACACAAGTACAGAGTTTAAAGGTCATGGCTGAAATCAAAGAATCTTAAACATTTTTCGGTGCTTATTTTAAACTAACTCTTCACACAAACAGCAGAAATCATAACTCTAAACTCAAAAAACAATCAGTTTGTTGCCCTGTCGCATCAACAAAGACAAATGTTTTTGGGCTCCCGATGTTGACAGTAATTCAGACGACGGTTTCAGTCAGTTTCGTTATAAAAACGCTGCCAGCCTGCAGCTAAGTGCCTTTTGTCCACTTTTTTTTTTTTTTTTAGCAAAAACGTGTATTTTATTTTGGAATGTTGTTTTTCCTGTGGGGTGTTACTATGGAATATGTGAATACTTTTATATTCCAGTTATTATGAGTTGTACAGAAACATCAACTTGAACGTAGGTTTTCACTTTCAGTTAATTTTATCTTGAGCCAAAAGCTCAGGCCTGATGTTTGTATTTTTACAGATTTATTTTAATCTTAATTTATAATTATAAATATGTAAAGCTGTTCATCAATTCTATTTCTACTGGTATTTTTGAAATGCTGCCTATAATAAAGCTTTTTTATATAAACTACTGACTAAAAAAAATTATTTTCTCCTCACAAAAACAGCAGGTTTAATCTCTAAACAGAAACAAAGCAGCCTCCGTTCGTCATATACAGTTTTATTCCACTTTACAAAACTTTTTCTGCACATAAAAATGAAACGGGAAACTTCACAGTTATGACATGTTTTATGCCATTTCGCCAGATTTCACGAAGGTCGATTGTACAAGGAACAGAAAATTATTTACACATGTATGCACAAAATTATACACTGAAAATACGTTTTTGACATATTTACAACACGCAGGCGGAGCATAATCGCCACAAACAGCAACAGCACAAAAACAGACAGTAAACTTCCATAGCAAACAGACCCAAAGTGCTTTTTTTTCTTCAATAAGAAACTTTTTCAGACAATAAAGCTGCACCAGAACCTTTACTATGCATGGATATAAAACTTTTCATACATTGGTATCTATGAAATCCAGTGTCATTTTTAATTCTTCATAAAAATAAAACGATGAATTGTAAAGATTTTATTCTTTAGTTAATCCTCCACATGTGCTGAAATATTCTGACTGGCAGTTGAACAAGAAAAACCTCAGCATACTTCAATAACAGCGAACAACCATGCAAGCGTTTGCAATGAACAAAATGTTCACAAGGTGCAACACTTGTGCGAAACATCAACATCTAACGGCTTACATTTAAATCGAAAGTGTTACTCAGTGCAGATTATGAGTACTATGTAGCTATTGTGTTTTTTTTAAACAGACTGACAGTAGTGGGCACACTTATGCTAGCGCACTAATTATTTTTTGATTAGCGTGTTAGCTTCTACAAGAGCAAACTTAAATTTAATAAAATAATTGTTTTGTGGTTTGTAATTCTCTTGAGGTTTAAAGAGTCTTGGGAACTGTTCATCCAATTGTCATGCGAATTTGGAGCAAAATTTTTAAATGTCACAAAAAGGAAATGCTAATTAGGCATGTTTCCGTCTCCTGGTTTGGTGCGAAACAAACAGTCCGTGCAAAATTTGACGCTATGCATGGAACAAACAAGATGTAGAGTTTGCAAACTAGCATGGACCGCACATCTCAGAAAAATGTAGAAATAGAGATTTGGAGTTTGAAATTTTTCCAAGTTTCATGCCTCTGGTAAGACACAAACCCTCTGGTGGATGGGAGCCTTTGCTACATCAAAACCGATATGATAATTGAGTTTCCTTCTCTTCTTTAACACATTTCAGAAAAGCCAAAAAGCACCTCAAGCCAGCGTAAAAACCTTTTTTTGCAAAATTATGGAAGCTAGTTTGAATGTTGATGCTTTGATCAACTTTTATCCGACGCGATACTTCAAAATGTGTTTGATGCAACAGTCCTGCCGAGATGTTTGATTTATACGGCAGGATAAATTTATCAAAATTTACACAATTCCTACTTTTGGGTCTATTTAGACTATTGTTGTGTCTCTGTGTTACAACAAACTAGTAAAACTCTTTCAACTTTGTCACAACTACAATGAAAATTGTACCAATTTTTATTATTTTCTCTCAAGATCAAAACCACTGCATTAATCATTTCTTGGATTAAAAAACGCAGGAATCTTGGAGGAAGATAAGGCATTCAGAGTTCCCCGTTCTGCTCCTCCTTCACAGAACTACATATGAAGTGACAAACATAGTGAGATGCAGAGACAAAGAGCAGATAAAAGCTCACAGGATGAAGGAGCATTTTGTAGATGGATGAATGCTGGAGCGATGAGCGATGGCTGAGATGAATGTTGGTGTGAAGCTGAAATTAATTGTCCGTTTGCAGAACTAAATCATTTCTGCCCTCCGACCTCATAGGAGCCGACTGGATGCTACCACAGCGTATCAGGACAGACAAAAACTAAAAAGGAGCAGTAAGTTTCTGTCAAAAAAACCTCCAAAATTATACAGAAAAAAACATGAAAATTTCTCAGTTTGAAAAATTAAAAAAGAAGAAAATCATAAATCAGATTATGATTTTTTTGCAGAAAAAACTAGGAAATTTCTAAGTTTGAAAAGTCAAAGATTTCAACTTCTCAAACTCAGAAATCTTGTTTTTCTAGAAAATCTCTGAGCTTAATCTCAGAAATTATTTTCTATTTTTTCTGCAAATCTTTGTCTTTTTAAAGTCAGAAATTTTCTTATTTTTTTCTAACAAATTTCTGAGTTTAGTCATAACCTTTTGGAGTTTTTTGACAGAATCCATTCTTTTTTGATTCTTCAGTTTTCACTCCTTTCCCTGTATAGTTCAATGAGCTCCAGAGTATTAGTAAATATCAGGCTTTTAAACTTTTCATTGCTGGAACTTAATTAATTGTCAAATTTGAACTAAATTGATTACAAATTGCCACTAAAATAACCTAAATTAGCTTATAATCTCTCCTGAAATGTTACATTTTAGATGTTAAGAAGTACTAGAGATCAAATTCTGAAGCCTTAAATAACATTTTCAAATGTTATTTAAGGAAAATATTAGGCAAAAAAGACATTTAGGAACTTAGAGAGGGATTTAGAGAAGGGGTCATTACTTCTCTAAATAATGAATAGTTTATATAAAAATCTTTATATTAAATTTTTTTACACACATTCTGTGATGATTACCCAAAAAACTATGCTCTTAGCAAAAACTGGGGACCAAGGACTGGTTCTATGGTTACAGCTGTGCATATATTCAAAGTTTCCTCAAATAGATAGTATTCACAGTGATTGATCTCAGGAAGGTATCTTGATTTATATGGTACCAACCACATGTAAGCAATAAGCAGATTTAAGCTTTTCTTCCTCATTAACAGAAACTTTGGATGCATTTTTGGTCACTGCCATTACAATGCCAAATGTAAATAAACATTTATGAGCTTTGAAATTGATTTTTGACTTTGCAAATTTTGTCCAATCTGCAGCAGAAAGCAGGCAAAACCAGACATGATGACATTATTGTTTGTAGATGACTCTTGGTGTTCAAACATCAAATTCATCCGTGAGTAAATCTGTCATCAGAAGCTCCATGCGATGAATAACGTTTTAGGTTCATCTTCTGGTAGCGAGTTTATTTTGCCAATAACTTTTCTATTTCTAATTATTTCTTTACTCTACTTTGCTCTCTATTTAAAAAATAACCTTTGGAATCAGCACTTCGTATGGCTTCTGTTGGAACTACGTATGTAGATAATAAAATATCAGTACAAACCATAAAAGATAAAGATATTTTTCACTGTGTTCTCCAAAATTTGAGAGCAGGTTTTACTAATGAACAAGCAGATCTCCTGGGTTTTATTTTTCTGGAACAATAAAAGCTTATTACAATGATTCAAAGCAAAGGAAAAAAGTACTAATGACATATCAAAGTCTGGAAATTAGTGGTACCTTCAATCCAACAATCTATGGTGTATAAATATCATCAGGCAGTGATTTCCATTGACGAGAACATTGTGTCTGCAGAGTTGGCAGTGGAAAAGTGACAATCATAAGAACTACATACATTTTTTTATATTTGATAAAATACATTCTGTTTCTCACACTAACAGGTTGTTTTTTATAGACGTATGCAATAAAAGCTGTAGATTCTTTACTTTCAATCGATGCATACAGCTCAGCTAGTTAAAATTATTCACTGTTTTCTTTCTACTAATTCTTTTTTCTTATGGGATATTTTGAGCAAGCATGCTTTCTATGCTTTATTATTAGTGTTTTGCAGTGGTGGGCACACTTATGCTAATTAACTAAAGCACTAGTAATACTTTTTTTGTTTAGCTCTTTAGCATTTTTGCTAACTGAAAATATTTAGCACACTTAGTTTATGCTAAATACATTTTTTGGGAATAAATTCTAAAGCACTAATTTTTTGTAAACTTTCAGTTGAATAATTGACACGTGTTGAAGTTTTAGGTTAGTTTAGTTAGTGAGTGAAGACTGTTTACGCAGCAGTTAAGTTTAGTGCTTTCTTATTAGCTTCTGCTAAACAATGTTTTGGTAGCACTTTTGCTTTAGGGTTAGCATATTTTTAGTTAGCTGTGCCCACCACTGTGTGTTTGTGAAGTTGTTTTTTAATGAAGTGAAAAGCAAATGCATCACATCTTTTGTGAAGCTATAAGCTTTAGCACTGCCCTTCAACGTTAGCATGGAGCCCCATCACCATGATCTGCATGCTTTTACAAACACATGGATGAGTTGCTGTCTAATTTCTTGTAACTTTCTGTCCAACACATTGATCTGCCAAAAAAGCCGGTTCAACTCCTTCACCAGGAAGCTGCATGATGAATGTGGCACAACTGTCAGCAGTGAAGCCCGACCTGTGGAAAATGTTGTGAGCGTGTCTTTGAGTCGTTCCAAGTCCGTTTGGGTCCAGTTGATTCGAGTCTGGATGTCAGTCCCTGGGGTCCTGGCACTGGGAGCAGTGGCTCATCTCTTCAGAGTGAAGCTCCACCTGGACGGTGATGTTCTGGAAACCAAACTTGTTGGAGAGCAGCTCTGTGGCCTCCTGAAGCACCGACTGAGTGTCGGCGACTTCCTCTGATGGAGAAACGGAAACAGTGAGAATATTTTACTTGTGTCTGTGACAGTGTATTAGGGACATTGTAGATAGAAATAAAGGAGAACATTTCCACCAGAAGAAAAATCTGAAATTCATCTCAGGAATTTTCTAGAAAAAGCAAAGAAATTTCTGAGTTTCAAAAGTCAAAATGTTTTCATTTAATTACTTTTGAAAATTTCAAAAAGTCAAAACTTTCAGACTTTTGAAACTCCTTGTTTTTTCTAGAAAGTTTTCTGAAATTAATATAAAAATGTATGAGTTTTCAGTGGAAATTGACTCCTCCCTTTTTAATTCCTATATGCAATTGCCCTAATATGCAATTGCCCTAATATGCCATCGTAACAAAAAGTCACATTAACCATCAAACAAGTGCAATTTTTTTTTTGCAAATATTTCTAAATTAGCCTCAAAATTAGTGATTTTTATTGCAAAAAATCACAAAAGAAATTATGAAATTCTGGAGGGACTGGTTAGTGTGAAAAGATACTGAATATTATTTCATTTTAAGGAATTATTTCTGAGATTAATCTCAAAGTTTCTGATTTTTTTCTCACACATTTCCAGCTTTTGAAGCTCAGATATTTTCTTGTTTTGTCTAGACAATTTTTGTAGATTAATATCAGAAATTTCTGATTGTTTTGACAGAAATCTATACCTTTTTGTCCATTTACAGTGGCTCTTGTACGCCATTGTACGTGTCTCGCAATGATGTGTGTGTACTTTGTGTCAGAAGTGTGTTAAAAATAATACATGTTTTTGATTAGTCCCAATATTCCCAACCCTTTAAATTCGTATTTCTCTCCTTTTAGTTTCACTTTCACGTGTTTGTTCTGTGTTCTGCTACCTATTGCCAGATGAACAGAAACCAGCGACTGTCCCAGAGTCAGGACCCACAGGTGTAAAGAGTGAACAGACTTCACAGCTTTCACAGTCAGCAGCATTTCCTTCACAGAGTTGAACTCGATTCCTTTAGGCGATCCTGAAAAACAGCAAACTCCTAATTACTGCGATTCCCTCACCGCATAGACCAGTCTACTGTTCACAGTCGGTGTAGTACAAGATTTGGTTTTTTTAATTGTTGAATTGACTGCAGCACCATCAGCATGTTCTTGTTGAAGTATCAACTTTTAGATTATTTATCTTAAGGTTTAGCGACGTGTGAAGACATTTTCAGTCTAACTGCTTCCTCAGGATCTGACCATCTGCTGTGGCTCTAACTGCTTGATGCTGCTTCGCTCTTAGTTTCTTTAATATTGTTTTATAATATCATTACTGAGGACGCAAACGCAGAAAAAAAAGATAGAATGCGATTAATTAAAATAGGTTTTAATTAATAGAACTCAGGAAGAGACTACTGATAAATAACAGAAAGATAGACAGAAATCAAACTTAAAAGACTAGAATTACCAGAAATACAAACACAAGATTTTCTTAGTTGAGTAGAAAATTTTGTACATAAGTTGCCAAAGTTGAAAGATTGTCCAGTTAATAAGTCTTAAAAAATTGCTTTTCAGTTGCTTTTTTCTGTTTTGTTAACCTTTTGCTTTGTCTTAATTTATCGCTTTTAGTGGCATAAAAAAAATACATCTTAGGATTTTTAAAGGCTAGAAAAATGTGACAGGTACTTAGTCAGACAGTCTAGTCTCCTAATTCAAAAGTGATTATGTCTCCTAACATGTTCCTCTACCTTCCATGAGTATCCTGAAGACGTCCCTGAGGATGGTGAGGGTGGTGAAAAGGACGAAGATAGAGAACAGGAATGTACAGATGGGATCTGCAACTTTATATTCCGGCTGAGAGAACAAAAAGAAAAAGGAAAAACGCATCAGATGGCGTTTCCTGCTGACGTTAGATATTAACACGCTGAAGGCAAGAAAAGAAAAACAAACACTGCTCTGGAGATTTTCCATGCTGTTTTCTTGGCACATAACATCTAATTTGTCACAATACTATACATCTTTTGCACAATATTAACTTTTAATGCATGAAACTTTAGTTTAAAACACAAGGAAATGTTTTAAAGAGCCGACAGGGTCAAACTGACGTTTCAGTCTCACCCTAACAAGAATCTACATCTGACCCGAAAGTAGATGACGGTCGCTGCCACCGTGACGCCGATGCTCTGCAGCAGGTCGCCAAGCACGTGGATGAACGCGGCACGGACGCTCGTGTTGCCATGGCTACCGAGGAGCGCGTGGGAGTGGCCGTGACTGACGGGGCTCTGACCGTCCTCGTCGATCTGCTGATAACCTCTGCCATGAGGGTGGAGGGTGGTGGAGTGGTGAAGGATGTAGGCCATACTGCAGAAACACAGAAAAATCTGCTGTTAGTGAAATCATTTCTAATTCAGCTGTGATTCGGTTTATTTATTACTTTTGCAGTGAAGAGATGTGGTGAACAAAACGCCATTTAGTTCCACAGTTGGGTTGTAACTAGTTACATTTACTTAATTGAATTTACTTTGGTAACTTTTTGGAGAAAAAAAAACTTATTGGAGTATTATAGTTCTGTAGACATTATACTAAATAACCATCATGCTGATATATAACTAGCCATCATCAACCTCATTAACTAGCCATCAAAATTTGAATATCTGTCTTGAAAAATGCATATTAGTGAAAGTTATAAACCATTTAAAATGCTCACCCTGAACAAGATCAAACAAGCTGGATGGGTTTATTTTAAAAATACGTTGATCTTCCAAATTAAGTTAAAATATAATGAAAAATAAGAAATGGTTTGGATTTTATGTTATTTTTATGAGAACATTTGTTATATTAAAATGTCCAGACGATAGTCTGTTTTGTTGAAATTGTATAAATTATTACTTAAACAAACAATAAATTAAACAAATATGTACAAACTCAATTGCTTCCTATTAATCAATTAGCTGCAGACAGACAAAAAACTGAATTTTGTGACGTTTTAACAGTTTTTTAAAATATATTTGGCTTAAAGCTATTAAACAACCAAGTACTTACACAATATTTACAATGACGGCGAATCCAGAAGTGACCAGCATTACATGGCCCTCGATCTCATAGTCGTTGCGTACGATCCTTTCGATGGCTAAGTAGACGAGCGCTCCTGTAACGATCCAGATGGACATGACGGAGATGAACGCTCCCAGGATTTCTGTGAGGAGAGCAGAACCGGGAACCGATCACTTCACTGCACAAAAACCCAAAACTTTACAGATCAGCAAGCTTCTGCCTCAGACGGAAAATCTGGAATATACTGTAAATTAATTTAAATGTGACCTGTTATGCTTCCTTCAACAGGAACTCAACACGTTTAAAATGGCTGCAAACAGATGCGCAATTATAAAACCGTACATCTTTGAAAAGCAGAAAAAGAGCCTCCTGCACAACCAACAAGAATGCAGCGAGTTATTTCTGGTTGGTAAGTCAACAACAAAACAATTGTCTTTTACAGCTTCCATTGTACAGCAAATTCAGCGGCATGAAACATGCCAGTGTTCTACATTGGTTGCTAGGTAACAGGCAGACTTTTGCCTTGGTTGCTAGGTAACAGGCAGTTCCGGAAATGCCTCATTTTCCAGACACTAAAAATATTAAGTAAAAGATGCCAAAAAGATGTTTTTAGAAGCGGTAGATACACAAATGGAAGTACAAAAATGTGCAAAATGTGAATTTTGCATATTTTGCAAAATGTATAAAGTAAGTCCTCTTTCAAAGTTCAAGAATATCAACTGTATTTATTTTTACATTAATATCTAAAGCAGCACATAATCCTACGGTTGTATTTTTTGCTTCCACTCTTTATTCTTATCACCTACTGTGTGTCAAAATCATCATCATCTCCATTTCCAATGAAATTATTATTTTTTTAAATCTATTAAAGATTATTCTGACCTGATCTGTGCCAGCCAAAGGTCATGGTTTTGGTGGGCGGTCTGGAGGAGATCCACAGGGAGAACAGGCTCACCATCATGCTCCCAAAGTCGGTGAGGAGGTGGGCTGCATCGGTCATGATGGCCAGGCTGTGAGCCAGGTAGCCTCCTGTTTAAAACAAACTCAGCCTGTAGATGCTTGACAGAATCCTGAGTAATAAACGAAACTTTAAACAACGGCTTCCTTTGGTGATTAAACATGCAGTTTAAGAGCTTCATAGTTAGGATGTAGCCTCAGGTTTTACTCTTTTATTGCAAGTCATTTTGAATGTTTCAGCAGTCAGCAAAGGAATGTCAGCCAGTTTACACCCTTAACAAAGTTAACTTTTTACAGTATTGCACACACTATCACCTTTAAAATATGTATTTTTCTCATTTTGTCACACAATATGTGCATACATTTAGCTCATATTAATAAAATGTGTGTGCTTACGCAGAATCTAATGCACTGAACAGTTTGTGCACAAAATAAAGATGATTGGAAGCCGTTTCCTTTTGTAAATCAAACTTAAACTCCCAGGTTTAAGTGGGACCTGGTGTGCAGAAAATTATGGCATGGATTTGATGCATCTGTAAAAACATTTTGTATTTTATTTTACAGAGAAAGTGCTATTTCCAGTCATATTCAAAGACACTTTATCCTGTTTGGTTACTAACACACAGCTGCTAACACACATAGAAACAAACAAAAACAGCCACAGCCAGCTGTAATTGAAACAACACCAGGCCAGATGGAGCAAAACCAGGAAACCAGTGAAGCTCAACCAATTACCTGTCTGTCAGGACAAGTTCTTTTTGTTAGATTACAAAGATCTAAACCAAGATCATGAAACAGCAAAGTGTTTCTGGACTCCAGAAGCTATTACTGCACTGGGTTTCCACTGGGAGGCTGTCAGGACCAATCCAGCTTTCAGGGAAAGAAGATTTTCGTCTGCTGTGTTTTTATTGGAGAAGAACCTCCACTATTTGTGAGCTAGTAAAGTCAAGCTAGTAAGTAAAGTCAGATTTTTTTTTTTTACTAAAAAGAAAACAAAATGAATTAAAGTAAACCTATTTCTATTTTTTGTATAAATATGTCTTAAAAATAAAATAAAATCTTAACATTTATATACGTGATTATTTGGACACCGAAATTATTTAATTTTCAACAAGAAGTGACTTCTCTAAAAATATGTATCATGTATTTAAATATACCTTAGCTTAAATTAAAAATTAAAAAGTTACACACCTGATTATTTAGACATCAAAATTGCTACATTTTCATCAAAATCTTTCAGTGTAGTTTCTGAAATTGTAAACTTTTTACCGATGACCTCTCCGATCATGAAGACGAGGCAGACTGCAGAAGCGATGTAGAGTTTCTTCTTGGCCAGCAGCTTGTCACCACTTTCCTCACCAACCAGAGTTTTGGGTAAATGGCAGTGTGCACCAACGTGCCGCTTCAGCTCCGTAGCACCCGACATTCCTCCGTTTTTTAAAGGGAAGTCTTGGTAGTGCTCTTTGGAGTCTGCAAAGGAACTAAAAGGATGCAGAAACAGAGTCAAAGCTGTTTGTCTATATGTTTTTGTTTTTAGAAAAGGTTTGGAAAACATCATTTTATATCACAGTGAACCTGCACCAACCTTTGTTATAATGTGTTTGTCCTGTAATGGCAGCAAATCTACAGTGTGTTAGGTGTCGACACCATTGATTTTCTTGAGTAAATGTTGCAGCAGACAGGAGTATCATTTAGAAGAGCTACAATGGATTTCAAACTGGAAACCCGACAGAATCTTCTGCAATCAATGTTTACTCAGATGGATGAATGGTGAACGTAGTTATTCAGGGAGGAAACGGGTCAAATCGACTGATGTTGGCCTTGAATAATAGCAAACGCTCACAGAGTTTGTTTTTCTGAATAAAATTAACACACACACTCAGGAAATTAATACCACCAAGCTGGGAATACATTTAAGACTGATTGAAAAAAATGTGCAGACAGAAAATCAAAGAGTTGCACCAAACATTCAAATGAATTCACATTTTTTCCAGTTAGTTTATGTCTTAGAGCTTCTGCCAATTTTCTGAATGACACATTTTGAACAATTTGCAAGTTGCTCATGTACAGTCTGTGTGTCTGGTACGGCAGTAGCACATCTGCGGACAAGAAGGCGCTCCAGAGGGTTGTTGGGGCAGCAGAGAGAACCATAGGCTGCCTCCTCCCCACTATGGAACAGATTTACACTTCCAGGCTCCACAAGAAAGTTTTGGACATTTTAAATGACTCTTCACACCCTGGCCATGGTCTCTTCCAGCTGCTGCCATCAGGCAAGAGATACAGAGCAATAAAAACCAGGACAAATCACCTAAAAAACAGTTTTTACCCGATGGCAATCATGGCACTAAATTCAAAGGCATAAGAACTTCTGCTCTTGACACCACTTTGTTAAAAATGTAAATTCTGTTGCGACACCTCCAGGCGCTGCAACCATCTTCTGATGTCTATTTATTTCTCATTTTGTACTATTTATTTCTTTATCTTGGTATATTACGTATATACACGTAACCTGCATTTTAACTCGAGTCGAGTAAATCTCAATCTCGTTGTAATCTGTTGATGACAATGACAAATAAATCTTATCTTATCTTATCTTTTATGTTTCCTCATCTTGGTTTTGCTACTTTATATTATTAATTATACTGATTAAACTTTGTCAGATTTTACTGTGTTGCAAAGTTTGTAAACAATATAAAAAAAATTTTAGCTTCTTTACAAACAAATATCTGAAAAGTGTGTCTTGCGTGTCACCCTCTTTCATTGGTACTTCTAAATAAAATCTAATGCAATCAACTGCATTCAGCTGAGATTAAAATCTGAATTATGAGAGAACAAGTCAAAATTTTGTAAAAAAAAAAAAGAAGCAAGAATTCTGAGATTAATCTCTTCTGTATATATATATATACACTCCTCCATTGCACAGACACACACACTCTGGTTGCTGGTCCTACCAGTGATGGGGGTGCAATGATGTCGCTAATGAGGTGGAAAAAAACTAATTTGGCCTGACTTGAGATAACCACACACACACTTTAATCCACACACTCCACGTTATCAGTGCAAGCTTTGCACGATTTCCCTTTATCACACACACGCTCCTATCAGGGGATGTCCTGAATGAAAAGAACTAGTCAAGCAGAAAACAGATTCTGTTCAAAAACACCCACGGGACAAGAACACACACACTCCATAAACACACACTGAGCTCCACTTGATAGGATGTTGGATTTATTTAAATTATTTTTTACATATGGATGATTTTTCAAGCGCATAGCACTCTGTTTTGCAAATCTGTTTTGAGAAAAATGTGATCTAATTAGCATGCTTATCTTCCTACAGAGTTTTATTTAAAGAGACAGAATCTTTTGTGGTTATTTATACGCTTAGCAGATTCTGGTTTAAATTAATATTTTAATTTTACAACATGCTTCTTCTGACTGGAAGTAATGCTAATATTTTTGAGCAGTCCAACCAGAGTCCTGACTTTAAGTGAATAGAAAAGTATGACTTGTAGCTGAAAGATTAGGGGAATGGCATAGAGGCCCTCCAACCTCCAAATTGTTAAAATACCAGAGGAAACTTAATTTAAGAAAGGCTTAATTGCTGTGGATAGTTTTTTTACATCAGTAAATTAAATAACAACTTGAAAACGACTCTTTGTATTTGCTATGTAGACTATTTGTCTTTTTTTAAATTCTGCTTGATGATCTGATATATTCAGTCAAAAACAGAGGAGGGTAAATTCTTTTTTATTGAGTTGTATATAACTTTACATGTCTACTGTTGTGTCGTTGCATAACTTGCACTTTGGTATTTTGCAGCTGCAGTGAGGCAGCTCTGGCAAAGCCTGCAGGATTCTGCAGAGTGGTCAGAACCAGAACCAGAATTTACCAAGCATCACTTTTTTACAACCAAGAAGCAGAGTGGGAGAAGCCTGTTCGATATTCAATGGTTTTATATCTTTTCAGAGGCACATTTAGGTAAACTGAAGTGTTTTAAGTGTCACATATTGTTAGTTTGTGTCTCAAATCATTTGGATATTAGATAAATAAACAGTAATCAAAAGATAAACAGTATATATGGTCAGCAATGGCCAAACAGTTTCACTCTAAATACTAGTATCCAAAACTTTCTTTAAAACACAACAAGTTGAGCATATAGTTGTAGCTTGACTCACAAGTTAATGACCTTTTGAATTAAGTCAAATTACAAATTTAAATTAGTTGACTTGAGTTGGGATTGGATTGCAATGAATAGATATTGCTAGAAAGTGGGCAGATCAATCCAAAATATCGATAATATTGATACCAAGCTGGTATCAGTATCGGATGGATGCTAAGATAAAAACTTTAGTTTGCATTTTGTTCATTTAGAAAATGGTAATTTAATAAGTTACAGGGTTTACTTAAATTACCAAAGAACCATGTGATTGTAAAGATTAAAAACATGAGAATCTCACAGAAAGAAGATTTAAAAAATGAAACATTGACATGTTTTTTTAGTTGCTGCTTTATTTTTAATTGATAGCTGAAAAGGATTTTCATAATAAACGTCCATTTAAACCACTTTGTATATAATTCATAAAGGATGTATTTAAAGTTTAAACAGCAGCTGTAATTAGGTATGATAATCTTTCTGCTACTGATTGAAAGGTTGTAACTTAAGATGTGTTTTAGTTTCTAGGGTTGGTTTTGGGACCAGCCCCACCAAAGCTTTCAGAAGTTTTAACTTTGTGCATTTAAACCCGAGAAAAGAGAAAAAACTGCTAAGTTTTCCTTTACTCCAGTCTGTGTTATTAACACATTTATTAGCACATAAACTTTCTCTGAAGTGAAATGCATCTTGGAACCATTATTGGGTTTTGATAATCAGTTCTGCTCCAAAATTAACACAAAGTCAAATAAAAGGCAAAACACAAACCAAAAAATACTTATTTAACAACACAAATGCTAACAACACAAATGCTAACAACACAAATGCTAACAACACAAATGCTAACAACACAAATGCTAATAACACAAATGCTAACCCTGGTTTATTTTTGGTTGCTGGTTGTTAAAAACTGAACCTTCTGATAAACATTGGTTCTTTTACTTTGGTTTCTTTTACAGTTCATCTTAATGAATTAATTTACAAGGACAAATTAGAGTCTACAACAACAACAACCTGCAATTCTCTTAATTTCATATTTATAACAATTTCATATACAGAAGGCCCAGAAAATTTACAGATGGTGTTAATTAAAGCACATTTTTTCCTGTTAGACTTATTTACAGAAAAACACAAAGTTTTTCTGTCTTTCTTATATAATTATAACGATAAACTACATATTTTTGGGTTTTGGACGACTAGTCAGACAAAGCAAGGGGTCAGGCCTAACTTATGCTAAATAAATTTCCAATTCTCAAAAAATTTATACTGTAACACATCTTGTATTAAGGAAAAAGTCAATATGTTTCTTTTTTCTTCCGTGGCAAAATAATGTCTGCCATTTTTTTCCAGCTTTTAAAGCTGGAAAAATGACTATTATGACCATTGGTTGATCTAAATGCATTTACTATCAGAAAGCAAAAGATTTTAGCAAAAAACGAGCCAGTTTGCAATATGTTTTCATAAATACAAGTGACTTATTGTAGAAAAAAAATGTATCGATTTATTTATCTGAATCATTTTGAAAACAATTTGCAGGGGCTATAATAGCATGTGCTAACTCATAATCTCAGCTGGTTTTGGCTCAAATATATATTTTTTTATTTAATCAGACCTAAATTTGATCCTCCCACCATAATAATATTTCTAATAAAACTCTGGCTTTTGGTTTAGTTTTGCCACCTTAAAGTTGTTAGTGCCCCTCTGGCCCTTTAAAAAACCCTCTAGAACCGCCCCTGATAAAAACCTTACAGTTTGTTCACGTCTCTGATTCCTGATAAGATTGTGGCCATAATCTCAAAATGCTGCAACGTTTCCACCTAAATATTATAATAGTTTTCTGTTCTGCAAACTGGGCCTTGATGTAAACACATTAACTCGATTAAAATTTTTCTTTATAATTTTTGTCCTTATTTTCCAGGATTTTCTTAATATCATGAGCAGAATTCCGACTCAAATATTTTACGTTTGTTTCGAAATAGGACAGCTTATACGCATTTCCACATCAAAAAAAAAACTGTTGGTATTTAAGGATCACTACCAATAAAAGTCAAATATTTGACCTATTGAAGTATGTATTTTAGTCGCCCCATGAACCTTTTTCACCTAACTAAACAAAAACTACAAACGATGACTCAGTAAAGGCGCATGCAAGCGCGCAGGAATGGCGCAAATGGTGCGTGAAATTCCAAAAGCGGCGCCATATGCTCAACTGTCCACCTCTCTGCACCTCTGCTTGATGTCGACAAACAAGAGTTGATTCCTCTTTTGGGGGCCTCAGTGCTTGCAGAAAAAAATGAAGGGTCTCCTTGTATTATTATTTTTTTTAGGGTAACACAGTTTGTTTTGGGGAAATAAAAAAGTTAACCGCAACATGAAATAACTGAGCAGGATTTACTTCCAACAAAATAAAACATTTATTGATCAGATGATGGAAACGGACTCAAGATGAGGCCTGTCAGGAAAAGTGATCGAAACTTGTATTTCGCATTCAAAGATAAACATATTTAAATTAAAATCTCCAGAATATTCTCCGGTTATGTTGAAAATTTTAGGCCCTACTTTCATTTTGCGCAGAACAAATCTGACGCTTCTCATCTTCAAAGTCAACTCATTTAATTTCTCCCGCCTCTTTATTTCTTTGTGTCTTTACATCTTAAGCAAAGTGTGGATTTGCTCCATGCAACCCCCTCCTGCAGTTCTGGCTGACATGCGGTCTGGACGTGCACGGATCCGCCGCATGCAGCGCGCGCCCTCTCTAACGACAGATGATGAGTTTTTAGCACTGCTCAGTGAACTGGCCCCCCGGGGCCATTTGTCACAGGCTGTCCAGAAACAACTCAAGCATGGAAATGAATTTGCTCATTCACATCAAACAGCCCGCGTCAGCCATGCTGAACATGCAGCACAGTAACAAACTGCGCACGTTACGCCCAGGCTGCGGGACATTTCCGAACCACGCGCGTGGATTTGGATGAAGTTTTTTTTTTTTAAATATCAAAAAACTCATTCGCCATGTCTCACATTTTAAGCAAGTATTTTTCAACAAAATGCGTGTAAAATTGGAAATTATTCTGTGGATATTCAGTTATTGTCTCACCTTTGTAATTTTAAGGAATACATCTTCGCGCTCTTCTCGTCTATCAGATGGGATTTCTCTGAATTAGTCGGAGTATTATCCATTTTTCTAAGTTCAGACTTATATTTTTTTAATGTAAAAATGTTTCTTCCTCCTGCTTAGACGAGAATCCGATTTCCCCTGATTTTCAGTCGACGCAGAAAGTCAGCCAACACCTCATATTCTGGGATCTGCAAGTCTTCAGGACAAGTCCGTAAATTCCTTCATTGCAGCGCTGAAGCACAAGAGAAAACAAATTTAATTTTGTTTTCTGCGAGTTTTTTTTTTCTCCTTTTAAAAGAAAAAAAAATCTTGCTGGACTTGTATCCTGTAGAAAAAAAGCCGCAGCAGGACTGAGGAGTGAGGCTCAGCGCGCTGAAGCTGCAGCTGCTGCTGTTCTGCAGAGCCTGACTGATCGCAGGACACCTGAAGTTAATGGGACAGGCGTCAGCAGGCGCGAGCGTCACTTCTCCACACTGTGATTGGACAAAAACACATCAAATCTACATTCAAAATAAATATTTAACAAATTGCTCAAGTGGCACAAATAACTCAAGAAAATCTGACTTACATTTATATCTATTGTTCCATCAAATGCATGTCATGCTGCATAAACTTAACCCTATTTTTTTGTTTAACCCCGATTAAATCACCTTGTTAAAATTAAGACAGGGCTTAAAGTATGTTTTCAATTTCATTTAGATCGAAAAATAACCATTTAATACAGATCGACCCTATTGATTTGTGTGTATAAAATTATAATTGCTTTGCATGAATAAAAACATTTTACCAAATGTTTTTATGCCTTCTTGAGATGTCAATCCTGATCTTACCGTTGATTTCCTGATCACTCATCAATCAGTCTTAATATAAATCTCACTCAAAGTCCTTCTTACCAAATCAAAAATCAAAAAAATGACCCAGCATATAAGGCAAGTCATATTATCATACAATAAACTGCAATCTAAACCAGTTTTTCAAAGTGAGGGCCGCGGCCACATGGAGGAACACTAGGGAGCGCTGTGGGACACTCAGAAAGTTGGAGGGAAGATGAAAAACAAAATAAGAAAAAGAAAAAAAATGAATTCCATAATGTTTTTGTCTTAAATTTATCATAAACATTTTTGTTTTCTATTATTACATGATTTAAAAAAAATAAAACATAAGTTAAAATATTTGATTCAAATGTTATTTCTGATGACCATGTTTTGATTGGTAGTCAGTCAATTTCATCAAGTTGCTTTGCTCTTCAAGCAAGTGTAGCAAGCGAGAAACTGAAAAGTTTCTGACAGGAAAAAAGACCAAAAGAATTGGAAAAAAGCATAAGAACTGTGGGAATAAATACATTTTGTATTATGAAGATAACAGTTTTTATAGCAAACCATAATTTTATTTTAAATCAGAATTTTTTCTTTTTTTCCAGCCCTATCAATTATGGAGCCTGGATAGTATTAATTTGTTTATTTATCTAATAAAACACTTCTATAAATTAATTGACTGATACTAAACTTAGACCTCATTAATATGTAAAACCTGAGTCAACTGGTTGTGTTGTATGTTCTTTATTAATAAAGCTGATTTGATTTAACATCAAGTCCAGCTGGTACAAATATATAAAACTCTCCCTTAAACCTCTCAGACATTTTTATGTAGAATTTTTTTCTTGAACAATATCAAAATAATGCAAGTTGTCATTTTGATCAGGACCACTGCTATAACTTACATTTACGAAATAAAGAAATATATGACGGTTATTTGTATGTTGCAAACATTCATTATTAACATTTCTGCCGCATAATGGATGTAGTTTACAAAATAAATGTGGGGGAAAGTCTTTTGTTTGAAAACCCTGTAAATTGCCTTTTTATTATTGTAGTTATTAAAGTAAGAAAGCTTTTATAATTCAATGAGCATAATATGTTTCATTCTTACAGTTGAGGTTAAGTTACCGACGTTCTCCGACTTCCATAAACACAACATCACTTTACGTCTTCTGACGTCATCACGCACCCAGTGTTTGGTTTCCGCGCCGAGCTGTTATGGCAGCAGCGATTATCCTCGACAGTAAGCCGGGCGAGCAGCCGTCAGATGGGGGAGAGGACGCGGATAGGTCGATGTTGAGGACCGACAGGTGAGAAAACCCTGTCGGGAGGATGGAGTGCCTGCTGCGGCTGTTGGATCCCTGAACGGATCGTTTTTATCCTGCTAACGCAGCTAGCTAGCTAGCTAGCTTTCCTTCTCCGTCAGACCCACGCATTGTGTCAGCGTGGCTGCTGGGAGAACAAAAGAGAAAAAAAAACAATAATATATTTAATATCACTGCAAATATTCAATAAGGACGTGTTAATTTTTTTTTATTTTAATATCTTTCAAGGTACTGTGAAAAAGTATTTACCTCCTTACGTTTTTGTTTCAGATCAACTAAATTATAATCAGACAAAGGTGACGTGTAAATATGAAAAACCACTAATACTATCATCCATTAGAGTAGACCTGGACATTATGGCTGAATTAACGCATTTCATATGAGTCGATATATAGATAATTGTTGATTAGTATTTTTTGTTTTAAATATCTGACATTTTGCCAAACTGGGGGTGTAACCTTTTCTTTTTTATCTAGTTTTCTCTCCACACCATTGTTTTCTTCTTTTTAAGCAGTTTTGGTTTCACATTGAACTGTGACAACAACTTGAAACAACAACAACCTGCTGTCACTCAGCAGGTTGTTGCTAGGTAACCAAAGATTGAGTGGGTAGGCTAGCTTAGCTCACTGTGAGAAGTTGAGAAGGTAAATCATTTTCTCCCAGAATGCCTTGAGGTTCTGGATCTGAGTTCAGTGAATATTCCATATATAGATTATTATATCAGATGCATTATTGATATTAATCACATGCTGTAGACACTATCTACATATTAGGAGTAACATTGCTTCTGTCCTACCAATCCAAATATAAACATTGGGACTTTAATTGGAAACATGTGCTTTGGTTTTGCTTGCTTCTCTTCCAAAGAGAGAAACTTTTCACTGAGGATTGGTGAGATATCGTTCCACAAACCGAGCCAAATGATGACAGCCTTACTCATGTGAATGGTGATCTCCCCACTCGATGTCACGCTGTTTCCTGGGCAACGGTGTGTTTTCCTGGGGAGGATCGGCAAGTTCTTCCTTCCTCTCCCTCAGTCACACCGATACCAAAGGTCTGACTGCAGAGAGTCCTCATGGAGACATTCCAGTGAAAATGTTTCTTCCTTCCTCTCTGCAGAACAACAATTTATGTGCAAGTCCACAATTTTACAATGTTGTAGTATCAGCTGAACCTGCATGTATATTGTAATACTTGAAATGCCGTTAAGGGAGCAGCAGGGGGTCACATATGAACCAAAAAGGCATCTCTGATGGCAAAAACATCCCATCCAATCCTCTTAATGAACTGTACAACCACTGGTCATGTTTTGGCGAGCTGTCTGCTTATCGATGCCTCTCCCTCTAAACGCAGCGGGAGCGGAGAAGATTCCATGGACGGTCTCTCCAACCGGGTCCCCTGCTGTCCTCTGACCCCGTCGCTGTCGCCACGTAAACGGACCACTAGCCAGTCCAAGACGGAGCCTCCGCTGCTGAGGACCAACAAGAGGACCATCTACACCGCGGGCAGACCACCGTGGTACAATGTCACCGGGACCACCTTCAAAGAGGCCTTCGTCATCGGTGAGGAGAACAAACGCCGTCTGCTTCATAAACCAGAGTTCTCCTGGTGGTTGGTTTGTTTTCCATCGTCACCAAAGACCCATTTAAATGTGTTTAAAATGAATAATTTACGCAAATATTTAGTACTTATAAACTACAATCTATTCACCAATCCGATCTTAATATCTGATCGGCTATCAAGCATAGAATTAGAAAAAGAGCATGTTTAATTATTTATTTTATATTATATTTAACATTTCTAATTGCACTGTCTGAGCCATTTGAAATGAGGTTTGTTGCAGGTTTTTTAAGTTTTACCGTAGTCAAACTATAGATTTGATCATTTTCTTATGTTTTACTGTCATTTGCACTGAGGATTAATCGATTACTAAATTAGTTATGATTATTTCAATAATTGATTCATGACGATTAATTTGATTAATTATTTTAGCTCTAGGAGGAAGTTGCGCTCATGTCTTCTTCAGAGGTTTTTGTGTTGTTTCCTTCAGTGGTTCTTGGTGCAGCGCCCCCACAGGCGAGGAGGAGAACAGGCGTTTGAACAATTTGGTTTGCTTGACCCAGTTCAGTGTGAAAGCGAACCGCAGTAAAAATGTAACATATCAGGTGTGAAAACAACCTAAGATTATTGAGGCTGATAAAACCAGAACATTTCAGTTTTATTTTCCTTGCAGGTGTCAAACTCCAGAGCTTTAGGGCCGGTGTCCTGCTTAAACCACATAAATTTCTCAATAAAAGAAACTCAGTTTTCTTCATATTGAGTTTCAGAATAAATAATACCATTAAAGGAACAAACAATATTTCTGTCATGCTCAAACCTTTTTTGCTACAGCTGTAAGTTTAGCCAACCGTAATCTAATGGTTACTTTCTGTATGAGCATTTATGGCGACACATCATACTGATCTGCACAGTAAAACATCCAAGTCAGCGAGCTTCCCAGCAGCTGTGGAGTGAGCTCCAGGTGTGCGTGTTTGACATCCACGGAGCGCCGTAGCGTGAATAAACTCATCAGACCGGTGGGAAGGAGAGGTGGACGTTCTCTTCAGTCTGCAATCTGTTATCGCCAATGGAGCGTAGTGACTGGTCCCAATTTCACACACTGCTGAAAAGAGCAGCAGAAAACTGGTCAGACCTGCGCGGAAGAAGATGTAGTAAAATTTGGTGCAAGATGGAGAAGGGAGCGAAAGAGGAAAAGAATTACAACTAAAACGATAAAATGGGAAGAAAATAAAAGAAATGGAAATGGAAGGAGGTAAAACTCTGTCTGCCATCTTTTTTTAACAATTGGGTTTTTATTGCTAATAGAAAACAGGGTTTGTTGTGTTGCAGCAGAGCAGCTTTCACAGCTGGGTGACTTTAAAACATGTTTAGGTGAAATAAAAGGAAAAAGTGTTTCTGTAACACAGCTGAACTTAAAAATAGAAACAAGCAGCATTTTTTTTAATCCGGTAAAATAAGTGTTTTGCTTAAAGTGACTTATTTTATGTTACATATTTTTATGTAATTGTAATTATTTTGTAGAAATCTGTTTTAATTTTTACTTTAAATGATTTTCTTTGTCAAAAAAGCCAAATTTTGACTGATTTGTAACAGCAATAAAAAGGGTGAAACATCAGACAAGTTGAATAGTTTTTGCAGACGCTTTACTTCGCTCCAGCTCTACCGGACCGTCGTCCTGTGAATCTGTAAATGAAGACAGCCCAAGAATGGAGCCTTGCAGGTCACTTTAAACAATGGAATTAACATAGTATTAGCAGTCTATGCACAATTTGGAGATGTGTGTGCTTGTCTCAGCTGGGAGCCCTACTCTCCTGGAACCCAGTCCATTCTGATTTTTGTGTTAACTGGGGTCTGACCATTGCTATTTTTCACCTCTTCTGCTTTTTCTAGGGTCGGGAGTTTAATTTGTTTATTTTGATTGATTAACGTGTAAAAAAAAAAAAAAATTACGTAATTGTTATTATTATTATTATTTTTTACATACAGGTACACCTGTATTTTATTTTTTGAAGTGATATGGCTTAAAAAATAAAATCAGTTTTTTTTAAATACCAGATTCAATTTCCAATTTTCATTGATTTATTTTTTCCCTCAGTTTCTTTTTTTTTTTTAGAAAAAATACACAAATTACAGAATTTTTTTTTTTTTTCATCACACGAGTCACATGATCAGGAAGTGGAGGACGAAGGTGCGGCGTGTTTTTTAATAACGGCACATGAACAAACTTTATTTGTGTTTCTTATGTAACGGAAACAACACAATTGTGAAACTGTTTCGTCGACATTAGCGGAATATTGACAAAGTGTTGCATGCATTCGTAATGGAAATGCAGCCAATCCCTCGTTTTGGGCCAAATAGTACAAAGGAACATTGCAAGTCTAAGGAAATTCAAATTTTAGCGAATTTAACATCTAAAAATCTCTCATTATACCAGTTTGTCATATATGGTGTCTGTTGCTGCAGAACAATTGAATAAAGAAGTGATATGTCATATAACTATATGATGAAAGTGTTGTATTTATTTAGTTCTTGAACTATTTTTCTAGCAGCACATTTGTCTTCGTTAATTAGAGCTGCTGCTGTTTGTGTTTCGTGCTCCTGCAGGTCTGTGTGGAGGAAGTGCCTCAGGAAAAACCACAGTGGCCAATAAGATCATCGAAGCTCTGGATGTTCCCTGGGTGGTTCTGCTTTCCATGGACTCCTTCTACAAGGTAATTACACTCTGCGTAATTAAAAAACAGAACGACAAGCTTTGATTCATAGCGTCTTCAGCAGTAAATTTGCAGATTCACTCTGAGCAATAAGATGCCTTCGATAACCGTTTACCCCCAGTGTTCTCTGATAGTTCATTAGCTTTTGATTTGAAAACAAACGCAGATGATAAATCATATTCCACTGAATTGATTCACCCACCTTCCCTGCCCCTTTGCTGATTTCAGCAAGATGGAGTGAAATCGATGTTTTTTGGTTCTTTTCTCACTTTCTTCTAACACCAAGTAGAAAATGTTTGTTAAATTTATCCCTTTAATATGTGACTAAAGGTTACAAAGAGGAATATTGAAAGGAAAACATGCAGAATATTTGTGCAGCAATTCCTGCAGCTCAAGATTAAACAGTCAGTCATTGACTGTGTGTTCAATAACTTTGTATTTTAGTGTTTTTATGATATAAAGCACTTTGATCTGCCATGTTGCTGAAATGTGCTTTACAAATAAACTTGATCGATTGATCTGCAATGCTGAGTTCTATAAATGTATTTTTGTTTTGTTGATTTGTAAATATAACTATATTTTATGTTTTTCAGTTTTTTAATGGAATAATTTGCTTTAAGTTTCCAGTAGCGTTTGCTTAGACTGTTCAGTTTGGAAAATATTTGCTTTTTCATCATTTTCGACCAAATGTACGACGGCGTGTTAGGGCCATACTAAGAAGAATAAAAAAGTTATGAGAATAAAGTAATAAAATGACAAGAACAAACCTGCATGAGAGTAAAGTTGTAATGTTATAATTTTGTAATATTACAACTTTATTCTGGTAATTTTATGACTTTATTCCAATACAAAGAAAAATCCTTTGTTCCCAACACTTTTCATAAACAAATAATTTATTTTGTACGATAAACTTTTGTGAATTTGTTTCGTTTTTCCAGATCAAGTGAAGAAAAACTATTTCAATTGTTTATGGGGACAATATTGTGAAATCATAAGACTAAAATAACTTCATTGAGCCATTTGTTGCGCTTATCCTCAGGCATTTCTAACAATTTGAAGTCTAAACTTCTTAGATAAAGAAAAACATTATCGCTTGTTCTTGGTATTTTTAGTAAAGCAACTTTTCAGAGGGCATCCCTACTTTCTTTTTTTACATGCTACAGTTAAGGAAATAGTATTTTCACATTATGAAGTCTGAACAGGTGTGAATGTGAGCTGATCAGAGTCACCTGTTTTATTGCTGCTCTGGTTTGTTTGTGTCTCAGGTGTTGAACAAAGAAGAGCAGGAGCTCGCTGCTAAAAACGAGTACAACTTCGATCACCCCGACGCCTTCGACTTCGATCTGCTCATCACCGTCCTCAGGAAGCTGAAGAAGGGGAAAAGCATCAAAGTGCCAGTGTACGACTTCACCAGCCACAGCCGGCGCAAAGAATGGGTGAGAAAATAACGACTGTAGTAAAAATACTTTTTGAAATTCTACCAGCCAGTTTGCTGACAATTAAAGCTTCATTTTCCCCAACAACAACCACAGAAAACACAGAAAAATCTCCATCTGAGAGCGTTTCTGTAGCATTGCGTCTCTCTGACATCTACTCTTTATTTTGTCGCCGTGTAATTTCATGGCTGACTGGCACAACACCTCATGGGAAATCGGCCATCTCGGCCGGCGACTCTGGGATCATTTTATGGCCCTTTTGTACGCAGCTGAATGTAATTAAGTGTCGAAGTGTTGGCCGAGCTGCTCTGCTGCAGCCTCGGTTACAGTTTCTACTCCTGAGCTGCTTCCTGAATTTCCACATTTTTACTGCTATTTGTTTAAACTTGACCTTCTGGGTTTTTTTTGTTGTTTTGCTACAAACATTAAAGAGATTCTAAATCATTCTTAAATCAATGTACACTGCTGGGTTCCTTAGTCATGAGTTTGTGACAAACAGTGATCCTAAAGTCTTCTTGCTCCTCATTTCTTGGTATTTTCTGCTGTTTTTCCTTCAATATTTTAGTTATTTCCTTGAACTCGACCACATGTTTACAACATCTATTGAACTGTACCTGCAATAATACCAATAATAAAATCTCTTCCCTACATAGTCTGGAAAACTTTGGAGTTTATTTATGTTTTCTGCAGAATGTCACACGGCCACTTATCTCTGATATCTGATTATTTTCTACTAAATCTGAATTACTGGTTAGAAATGTGCAAACGTTAAGGGAAAAATACTCTTATCTGAGTCGTATTGGACAATATTTTGTCTTGTACTGAGTAATCATGAAATATTTTCTTTTTATCTTGTAACATAAAGCTTTTAAATATCTGCTTTGTAAGGATAAAAATCATAATTCATCTCCTTATCTCACCTCAGAGAACTGGGAGCAGACAATAAATAACTGGAAATCATCTGAGTCTTGAACAGCTCCAGTAAAGCGAAGCTGCTTTTCATCGTCTGCACTTTCAGTTTTATGCTCAGTTTTTAAAATTGCAGAATATCTTCATTTGAACAACTTTTAGGATTTCAGCTCCTTCTACAATTCAGAAACTGTCTTGTTATCTTTGTGGACCTTTAGACTGACGACATAAACAATAAAATCTTTATTCTTCCTTTTATTTTTCATCTCTGTGACAGAAAACAGTTTATGGAGCCAATGTGGTTATCTTTGAGGGCATCCTGGCCTTTGCCAACAAGGAGCTACTGAAGGTAAAGAAATATATATATTATTCTTTACTTTTTTCTTTTTGTCTGTTTGCATGTTGCACATATTATAGACGGTAAACAGATAAAAGTTTTTGGAGTTGATTCAACTTCCAGTTTAGATTTCTTTGTGACACAATGAAGCTGATCAGTTTAGTTGATGCAGAAATCATGTTCCTGTTTATTAGCTTCATCTAATTATTGATTATAATATTTTTGCAGGTGTAACAGGATAATAGGCAGATTATCTACTAAGAAATGTGTAGTTTAAGGCTGCATGATGTTAGAAAATCTTGTGCTGTCAGTAATATTGGTAAATATTTGGCATTTTGAAACTCTAGTTGACCAAGTATTTCATTTTGCACAAGAATATATTGCTCTCTAAACGTGGATATGCACTCACTGATATTGCGATGACGATATATTTACGATATATTGTCATTGTCATAATTTTGTAGCAATATTATCTTCTGTCCATTTAAACTCCTTTATTTTCTTGGGTTTTTCTTTGTTTGACGTCTTATTGCAGAATCAAAGTGAAGATTGAATCTGCTGCCTGAAGCCTCTTTATGTGAAGAGATTTGCCTTTAAACAGAAAATTGATTTGCTCTTTTATTGAAAGCCTGTTTATGGTCATTGAAAATCCATAAGAATTAAAGGGACGGCGCTCCTAATGGTAAATAAGTCCTGCTGCTGTGCGTCGGCTCCTCTGTGTGTTTGTGCGCTGGACTGTGGTGATAAGGCGGCCAGCCTCCCTTGAGACCCGTCTCTGTTGCTGATTACCCTCTTATTCAGTCAGTAGCAGCCATTGTCCTCTGTGATTAATTGTGCTTTGTGTCCTTTCTAGTAACTGAAGCCAATTATAGCTGCTAATCTGTAGAGCTAATATACAGGTCTGGGTTCAGATCCCGTCCAGACGGGCAGGATGCCAGGAACTGGGAATGTAATGGAAAAATACCGACATTAATTCTCTCTATTAAAGCAGAAGCAGTATGGTAACTAGTTAATTCAATTCAGAATCTATAGGATGACTTTACAACAAATTATCTCTGTTTAGTCTGACTGGGATTGAGTTTTGTTGTAAGAAATAAGAGACAAAGATTTAAATTTCTATTAAGTTCTGTCAATCTATTTAAAAAAATCATAAGATCAATCACGCTCTAGCATTGGAAGCACATTCAAAAAATCAAAAAGTGTCATTTCTCGTTTGTTTTTAAACAGGTTAGAAGAGCATGCAAACCTGCTGTTTAACTTCACAAATTTTGTTTTACAAATTGACAGAAACAAACTATCAATGTTCACAAATTATTTTAAAACAGTCATAACAGAGCTACCTCAGATTATTTTGATCTAGATGCAAAAACATGAGTAACATAATTTATTTCTGAAGCAATTCAGGATTTTAAAATGGAAAAAGGAGAAATCGGAGCAGAAATGCCAGATAAAATCGAACTGAACGTCTTTTTGTGACCTTTTCCCGGCAGCTGCTGGACATGAAGGTGTTTGTGGACACGGACTCGGACATCCGGCTGATCCGCAGGCTGAAGAGAGACGTCACTCAGCGCGGGCGCGACATCAACGGCATCATCAAGCAGTACAACAAGTTTGTGAAGCCGGCCTTCGAGCAGTACATCGAGCCAACGGTGCAGGTGGCAGACATTGTGGTACCCAGAGGTTAGTAGTGATGTCACTCGCCTTTATGCATTCAACTGTCCTATAAATACCAAATATTGCCTTTTTTCAATAAAGTTACTCATTAGATGTGTTTCCCTTCAGGTGGAGAAAACTTTGTAGCTTTGGATCTGATTGTTCAGCATGTCCACAGTCAGCTGGAGAAGGTAAGGATTCCCAATAAGGTCTCTACTTGTTTGTGTTTTGCTGACTCGGCTCAAGTCACAGTTTCTCCCGGTGTTTTAGTACGTTTTAGTTCGATCTGCGGCAAATTGTTTGTTTGAAAAGAGCTGCCTCAGCTCCCTGCCCTGATAAGACTCGCCGCTTACAGATCCTGCACTTCTTGCTGTTTTCGTATGAGGAACAATGTAAACAAAGTCAGCTTTATTCAGATCAGATCAACATTTTTAGCTGCTTCCGTCTGCAGTCGGTGGGAAGCATTGTGACGGGATTTTGCTGCGTCGCCACAATAAAGTGATAAAATGTGGATATGTGAGCATGGCTGTCAGGTTTTAAAGCCAGAAAGAAAAAGATAACCTGCTTGAAAAGCCAAAAACACTTTTTTTAAATGGGATTTTATTAATTATTCCAAACCTGGCCGGATGTACGACAGGAAAACCACGACACAGCATTTCTGCAAAAACTGCGGAACCATTGTCTCCAAAAATTAGGAAAAGTTTGATCCATTTATCGGTTTTCTCATCCCTCTGTTTGACCCCCATATTCATGTTTTCAAGCATTAAAACATCTAAATCATCCAAAACTCGGAAACCTGAGGACCAGAACTGGGCATCTTTTGCTAAATAGTGGCAAAAATCCCAAAAATATATTTTCCAAAACATCTAGCAGTGAATATAAACAGATGTTATTCTGTTGGTCTTATTCTCTTCATTTTCTTAGTGTATTAGCAAACCTTACTCATGATATCTGCAATACGAGGTGCAAAAAAAGTCACTTTTTATTTTGTTTTCAAATATTCTGCAGCATGAAATTTAAACTTAACTGTTTAAACATGTTTGGAAGATGTACGTTTTGTGTTCAAAAAGTTTCATGGCAATAGAAAAACAAACAGAATTTGGTTTAGTTTCACCCTCAGCTTAGATTTTAATCTAAAGTAATTCAAGAAAAATTTGATATTTCCTGATAATAATTCAAATGTCAACAGCAAATGCAGCAAATAATTTCCGTATATCAGTTTAAAAAAAAATCTCCTTCCATTTTCATTTTCTGCTATTTTTTAAGGGAAAGGAAACAAAAGAAAACACATAAGCGGCAGTTAGCCAGCTCTTCCTGTAGCATAAATAAGATTTTCCCTCTTAAGAAAATATTGATTGTTAATCATTCCAAGCAAAGTGCAAAGTTTTGGTTATTAAAGCGTTTCGTGAAGCTCCTCTGTCTGCCTCGTCTCGTTCCTCCTTCCTTCCTGCTGCACCTCGCTGACCTCAGTCCGGCGGCTCTGTAGTCGTTAGCTCAGATTAATGGCGCCGCGCGGAGAGGAGAGGTGTCCTCCATCTTTCTTCTCCTCATTGTTCTGCCATCCATTCACTTTTATGACCCACAGCTAACTATGATCTGTTCCACCTTCAACATATTCATTCACGGCCATCAGCAGAACACATCAGTTACACTCACTGCATGACACCTGCAGTATGCAACGTGAATGGAACAGGAAGCTCGTTGACTTTCCTTTAGTTTCAAAATGTGCAAAATAAAAATTATTAGTAAATTACATATCTTTACTTGAAAGTTACATGGTTTTATTCATCACTTTCTTAAAAAGTAGCTTTTACTGCTATTTTCTTTCCCTTTAGTTTGTATGAGTGAACGACTGTGTTCAAAAATACTTTATTTATTCCAAAAAGAAATTAGATGTTGTCAAACTCATATAACCCAAGTATCTTCAATGAATCAAGATCTCTGGTAGCAGTCAGTGTTGCAGTGAGTCTGAAGAGGCCTCTGACTGAAGATCACTGTTTGCTAGCAGCTCAACTTCTTGGCAGTAAAGATGACTTTTCATAGTAGCATGTCCTGGATGGCATCATCAGTTGTTGCTAATCCACCTCATTTGCCTTTGCTGCTCCTCTTTAAATCGACAGTTTTAGGTAAAAATCGACTTTCTTTTTAGTTTCTATCATTTTATAAAGTTTTTCTCTCATCGAAACAAAGCTGGAGTGTTGCCTTGATTCTTCCACGCATGTTTGAGAAGTCCTTTAATCTCCATGGCAACCATTCAGTTGTGAAAAACGCCTGAGTGGACCTAGCCCCGCCCTCGAGGCGGCAAAAATCCTGGCAAACAGCAAGAAAAAGCTCTTAATAAAAATCTTTGACACAAGATTTTTATTAAATCAGCTCATGATGCTAAACACTAAAGATAAACCAGCAAAGTCGTTTATCTCCTAATAAAAAAAACAAGAGAACTCACTCCTTCAAACTGACTGGGTTAAAATATATCTGTCAAAGATTCTTCAGTTTAACTTTTATTCAATCCTCTGGTAGCAGGAAGACTTTCTCTTCAGTTAAACCGTGGGGAAGGGTTTACTCCACGGTTGAGTCATCTGTTAGTTTCTGCTGCATCTGAAATTCAAAGCAACCTTTATGGAGAGTTTATCTGCCAAAGCTTTGGCTCAGTCTACCAAGCACATTGTTGAGCTAACTGATGAAATCATTCGCGGTTCCAACCCCGTTTTACACAATCAAATAAAATGGTCACACTCACTAAAATCTGATTTATGACACTGTTGAGTTTTTGTTCAGCCAGACATGAAATTAATATTCATGGCTGAGCTGTCGGGGTGTGTGGAGCCGCACATTTCAGCTGAGAATGTTTTTGCTTTAAAGGTTTGAGTGTCTTTTATTTTGCTCACTGTGTGTGTTTCTGTGTGTGTCCTTGTATGTGCCTGACCCCTCCTTGCCTGGCTAAATGCTGTGTAACCATTCCAGCGTGAGATCAATGTGAGGTATGCCTGTAAGAGCTTTTTATTTCACAGTTTCGTTCTCATTACACCCAAACCTTTACTCCCCTCTACTTCCTGTTTCTCCATACGGTCAAACCTTTTTTATTTTTTAATAACTGGGGTTTTAGTATGTAAAAATTTAATTGAACTGGCTAAACCACCGTCACACCTGACCTCTCTTTTACTTATAAACCTGTTAAAGATGTAGCTAGGTTGAACAGTGTATAAAAATTTGGATTATTTAAAGCAATCTCCAAGACACAGCCTCTCTTGACAGCCGAACTAACAAAACACTACTGCTAATGTGCTAAAGGAGCTCATTTTTGCTCAGCGCTTTTGCTAACTTTGAAAACGTTTAGCTCACTTCTCTTCCCCTTTTTACTGATAAATTCAGCTGCACCAGAGCTGTCAGTCAGTTTGTTCGTATCATATGACACATAAATTAGCTTTTTGTCAACACTTCATGCCAGTAGATGACAGAAATGCTTCTTTTATTTTACAACTGCCATTACTTATTTTTTAAGAATGGAACATTTCATATTAAACAACATTTAAATGCAAATGCATTGTATTATTGCAAAGCAGCTAATTTCTATTGCTGGTCCCAATGGCAGGTTGAGGCTTATGATGTTTAATAATAATAATAAAAAAGACTACTGCACAAAAATATCTTTATGAAAAGAGAAAATGGGTAATCAAACAGTTGTTTGCAATTTGTAGTGTACAATGGTTCAATAATTTTCACTTTAAGTTGATAAAATGAGTAGAGTTAGCATAACGGCGCTAAAATAGAGTTATATGCAGTTCAGCTACGCTTAGATAAACATTTTAATCATGTAACAAACAGATCCGTGTGTTTATTTAAATAAATAGTTTTGTTTTTCAAGTTGTGGCTCGCTGTTCATTGTAATTTAAGACTGCAGATAATTTAGATGCAGTTATCATTTTACTGTGCCATCCTTTTCCACGAGTAAGGACAAAAATCTAAACTCGCTGCTGGTGTTATCAGATGCTGCAGTGACGTTTAGGATCAGAAGTTTCCATCATATTTTATCATAAAATTCAATGCAACTTTTTAAAAAAATTATTTAAAAAAATCTTTCTGCTGGACAACAAACATAAAATTTTTACTTGCTGCCAAACTAAAAACAACAGTTCACAATATAACGTTAAGAATTTCTAATCAAGGCAATTTAAAAAACATCTTGATTCCAAAGTTGGGACCAAAATGTTTGGTTTTTCATTATCAAGCAGCCGTTGTTTTTTCTACTTGAAAACAAACAAAATAAGTTACATCATAAATTACCTTTAGCATTTACTAATGATATATATACCTGCTTTAAAAGTTAGCTTCCTACAGCCATGTTTGCTCAAATCAACACCAAAACACAATCAGCCCGACACTGAATCTGCTTCTATACACCACATCAAGTTGTTTTTGATTAAAAAAACAGCTTTATGTTAGAAATCAGTTTGAAGTCCTGCTGCAACACAAAGCAGACACAGCGATGGAGTGAACTCTTAGTTTGCAGGAAAGCCAATATTTGGCAGAAAAGGCAACAATCGTGACTCTTAAGGTCTTTTGTCTTGGCAAGTTATTCTGATTTAATCTGCGTGAAGCCCTGTTAATAAATGCTGACATAAATCAGATTCATTTGTAAAACGTGGAGGAGCTCTGCTGCTCTTTCAGGTGTGAGATCTCAGCAGAATAAAAACAAAGAGAATCCAATTTAAACCCACTTAGATGAATTGCTGCAGCGTTTTTATTCAGTGTTGCACAGCGCCGATCTGTCAGAACTTTCCACCACTCAAAATGTTCTTTCTCTCCCTTTTTTGTGTTTTTTTTTTTTTTTTCCTGTACTTTGTGGCGTTCTGCAGAGGAAGCTTCGCTGGGATATGTGAGGCCCGACTTCTGCATCTTTTGTTCAAATATAAGATGCACAATCCTGCCGTTTCCATCCACTCCGAACTTACTAACCTGTTACAATAGTAGTTGCATGTTTTATCTGTAAATTCAGGCAACATGCTTTCTTTTGACATTTATCTATCAAGTCTTGGCTGGCAGAATACTTTTCCTAATTTGCATTTTTGTGAAATAAAACAAATGCACGACTTATTTTTTGCAGAAAGTGAGCACAATTTAAAATACAGTGTAAAGAGAGCAGCAGAAACAGACAAATAGTATTTTTGACGCTTTGCAGCACTTTGCATGTGTTTGAGGATATTCAGGGTTGCTTTTATTGTTTTGCATGTAGATTACAGCACAATTAGAGAAGATGCTGTTCTGATTGAACAAAGGGAATCTTAAAATCACAGCTCCTCTACTGTTCTTTAGGATCAACATGTTTTTCCACATTTTATGAAACAGTTTGCTGTAGTTCACATTTTTGCCCTGCTCCACTAAATAAAAAATTCTGTAGATCTGTAAAAGCTGCATGACCATTTATAGGGGGAGAAACAGAACTTATCCAGTTTTATAAATTCATACTTTAATAATTTAGCCTCTTTTATCGTTGAAAAATAAAACCACTGCTTTTTAATTTACATTTTTAGATTTTTTTAAGAAACATAATTAATGTACTTTTTTCACTTCCATAAAATGAAAAAGAATAAAAACACAGTATTTGACCTAAGTTAAGACATAAATAAAAGGATGAACAAAATAGTTTTTCTTGCATGTGCATTAAAACACACTGAAGAATTTTCCCTTTTATATTTATTTATATTAAAAAAAAAACTGGTTGGTTGTTTTATTGTTTGGACAAAATTTTATTTAGCTCAACAGGAGGCCTCAAATATGTGGATCAGGAGCTGCAAATTTGATATTTTTCACTTTTCAAACTGAATATTTGTTTAATAGTTAAATATTAATGGGGTTTATTTTCCATAAATAGTCCATGATTAAAATGTGTTTGTCTTATGCATGAAATGCATAAAATAATATTCAACGTGACTGGTAATTATGCACAAAAATAGTTTCTGTAATCCTGAACTGCAATGTTTGGTATTATCTTCTAACTGGCATAATAATTACCCATATTCACCTAATTTATTTATATTTAAACAACTTAGAAGTCATTCAGTTACACTTGCAGTTTATGCAAATAAACTTTGACACCATGTACTTAAAATGTCTGCACTGGCTTTTTATATTTCCTTTAATTAGTTCCTATGCTGCTGTTGAAGTATTTTACAAATTTGAATAAGTTTGGGGATGGAAAAATATCTGTACTCTTCATCCATTCATTTGTCCATCAGAGCATCCGTCCGTCCATCCGTCTGTTTGTTGTTCTGAAGTCTGAGTCTAACTTTGGCGTTTTCACATTACCTTGTGCATAAAGAAATCTCAATGTTTTCTGTTTTTTTCTGTTTGTTTCTTGCAGATCGGCTCTGGCGTCGGCCCATCAGGGTCAGCCTTTACCCAAAACCCTGAGCGTGATGGAGAGCTCGCCTCAGGTCCGCGGCATGCACACCATCATCAGGTCAGAGCGCGCCGCCGCACACTTTACAGGAAGTACCTGCTTCTGTTTGACCAAACAGTTTGTTCCTGCAGCCCAGGTTCATGCCTGATGCAGGAAAACGTTCAGGAGTTTTAACTGCAGGTCGCACACTTCCTGTTTGTGTTTGTAGGAACAAGGAGACCAACAGAGACGAGTTTATCTTTTACTCCAAGAGATTAATGAGGCTGCTGATAGAACATGCGCTCTCCTTCCTGCCTCTCAAGGTGAGGCTTTTCAGCATCAACATTAGCCGACCTTCTTGGCCACTGGAGCAACTAAAGTGTAAAATAACATTTGGCTTCTAGTTGGAACTGATTTCGGCCCGTTTTTGTCCCGTCCAGCCCGTTTCCGTGGAGACGCCTCAGGGCACCGTCTACGAGGGAAAGAGGCTGAGCGGTCAAAGAGTAAGAATCAGAATCTCATCGACTCTCTACTGAACTGATTCAGTGTCTGGACCTCCAAGAAGAGAGGAAACTTTTAAAAAGGTTCCGGTTCTTTACGCTGAACTGGAAAGTACAGAGCTGAACTATATTGCAAATTTGGAGAAGTTCAATAAAACAACATAAGATTAACTTTATTCACCATCCCATTGTTTCCGATCATCTAACACAGAAATATCTGCTGTAAATTCATATCAAACTTCAATTTTTATCCTTCAAATTTAACGTTAGCATGAGTCAAGAATCAATTCAAACCATAAAATGAATGAAGATGAAAATCTTTTCTTTCTACAAGTTTAACCTGAACAGAGAGACATTTCCATCCTTTTACAGCTCAAACCTTTTGTGTATAGGTTTGAATGTTAGGACATTTTCTGCGGTGTACCACAGGGTTGTGTGTTGGGGCCATAATAATTTACTTTTTCATTCTTTGTTTTAACCTGTCCTGCCTTGACATTTCAGGATAGGGCCACTGAATAAAAAAACTAACGATGTGGCCGAGGTACAAACTAATTTGTACTTTAAAATTCTGAGAGAAAAAAATTCAGAATTTTGAGAAAAGTTGGAATTCTTTTCTTTTTCGTTTATCATGGAATAAAAATAATCTTTCAACATGTTTCAGTTTATAACTAGTTTTTATAAAGATTTTCTTTTACAATTTACTGGCTCTCCAACTGATGCAGTGAATGTTTGTCTTAATTATGAGTTTCTAACTGTATATCCTGGCATATATGAGTTATTATGCTTTTATTTCTCTAAAAACTACATTTTATGTGTCACTTTAATCATTTAAACTGGTTAGTAAGTCATTTACAGTATCTGTTCACTGAACCAGATGTTGGATAAAGATCTTCCTGAGGCTGCCCCCTAGTGGCAGTAGCTCACATAGCTCTGCTCCATTGCAGTAGATTCAGATGTTAAAGCTGCAGTTTGACCTGTTTCCTGTTCAGCAGGAGCTTTCAGACTAAATTATTGTTGTTTTCTTACTTTTTGTCCCGTTAAGATCACCGGCGTTTCTATCCTGCGGGCCGGGGAGACGATGGAGCAGGCTCTGACGGCCGTCTGCAAAGACATCCGGCTGGGGAAGATCCTCATCCAGACCAACCACGACACCGGGGAGCCGGAGGTTTGTGTGTTTGTGAGCAGCGTCTCGGTGGCTGCGTCTTGTTCTTACCGAGTTCTTCCCGCAGCTTCACTACCTCCGCCTGCCGAAGGAGATCAGCGAGGACTACGTGATCCTGATGGACAGCACCGTCTCCACCGGAGCCGCTGCTCTCATGGCTGTCAGAGTTCTGCTGGTGGGTCCAGTTTAAACTTTTTAATGTTTTTACTTTTAATTCTGATCAGAAATATTCAGTATTTTTTTTGATTCACTTTCAAACTTCTGAGAAATAATAAACAGATCGTTAATAAGCAAAAGAATAGCGAAGGACGAATTCATCAGATTTCTCACCTTCCATTTTAACTTATGTTTAAAAAACGAAAATAAATAACTGAGTCTTTAACATTCTTTCAACATTTTAGTGAAATAATGTTTAACCTACTTTATAAAGCCTCTTGGTTGCTACTAAAATAATTTAGTCATCTTAAAACATTTCAGGTTCATCAGACTTTTGTTTTTTTTTACTTTTATTTAAAGTCATTTGCTTATTTTCTCATATTTTTCTTTGATGAAATATAAATATACTAATATATCAAAGGTTGAGAAGATTTACATTGTTTTGGACGTTTAATTAATTTTGTTAGTATTCTACGTGTAGAATTTTGTAAAATGTTTAATGTTCACTGCTTTGTTCCCAGGACTCTTTCTGTTTTTACCCTAAGAAAAATTATTCTCTTTTATTTCAAAAATGGTAAAATAATAGAGTAATAATAAATACAAGATAAATTATTTTTCTTTTTAATGAGTATGAAAATTACATTATTTAAAAAATATATATTTTATATCAAAAGAATTAAAATGAATACAATTTTTAAAAAAGGAAAACTTTTTGTTTTCTTTTTATAAAATAAAAATATATTTTATATATTATAAAATGTATTTTTTTTAAAAAGAAAAAAGCCGTTTTTGATCATTTGTGATTAGTTTTTCTTTCTGTTCCTCGTGGAGGACCACGATGTGGCCGAGGATAAGATCTTCCTGCTCTCCCTGCTCATGGCGGAGATGGGCGTTCACTCAGTGGCCTACGCTTTCCCTAAAGTCCGCATCATCACCACCGCTGTGGACAAAGAGGTCAACGACCAGTTCCACATCATTCCAGGAATCGGTGAGGAGCTGAACTTGTTTACTTCTCTGAATTCAATTTTCAAATTAAATAATGGGTTTCTCATTAAAAATAAAAATAAATTTTTGAAAAATATCATTTGTTTGGACTACAGCACAGTGAATTCTGGGTAAATTCAACCTCTTGGCTCGATTTTTACCAAAATCAAAATCCTCTAACCGCTAAAATCTGATGCTACTCTATTTTGTTTAGATTTTGTGAAAAATTAAGTTCCATCTAGTGTCTTTTTCTGAGGTTTTTATGTTGTTTCCTTCGTGGCACAGCGCCACCACAGGTGAGGAGGGGAACAGGTTTTCAATGAGTTTGGTTCGTTTAGCACAGTGCAGCGTGAAGGAGAACCGCCGCAGCTGAAATTATAGCAAATGTTGCAACTTTGGTTCCAGCTGAATGTGTCTGTTGATTTTGCAGCAACCCTTCATTCAGAAGAAGCATGTGGCAACAGTGGACAGAAATCGCTCACCTTTAGCAGGAAAGAAACAGCAGAGCTAGCTAGATGTTTTAAAGGATGAAGAGACACAGTCAGGAGTTCTTTCTATGAGAATAAAAAAGTTTTAAGGAGAAATCATGGTAAACATGTTAATGTTCTTCTCTTTTTCTCAGGTAACTTTGGGGATCGTTACTTTGGTACCGACGCTCCATCTGATGTCTGTGAAAGTGATGAAGGAATGGACTTCTGAGGACAGACTGTTACAGGAGCACTTCGCTGTGAATCTGAATAATAAATTTTTACTTTATCTGCTCGACTTTCTCCCACCAAGACGCTCTGAACTGGTTCCTGTTGGATCCCACAGAGCGGCCTTTATGTGACGGCAAACTTGTAAGTTTAGGGAAACGTTTGTTAAGGGGACCAGAGGTAAACGTTCGCTCTGAATCACGTTCCACAATCTGGAACATTTCACTAATAGACACAAATTAATTTATTTTACTGTGTTGATAATTTCTCCTATGATGCTTTAAAGTTCCTTTTATGCACCATTAATTTCACTGCAAAAACACAAAATCCTTCCAAGTATTTTTGGTCTAATTTCTCATGTAAATAAACTTGAAATAAGACTAAACTAACTTACAAGTAACTTTTCAGCAAGAAATTGGAGTTTGTTTTACATAAATAATCTCTTAATATTGATGAAAAAGTCTTAGTTCTATTGGCAGATTACTTCACTTGTAAAATGGGAAAAATGTATTTTTATAAGTGAAATAATCTACCAAGATGTTGTGTTTTTGCAGTGTCTCTGAAGAGCCTTTAAATTGACAAACATGTTACTGGAGTTTTGCACAGTTCGAAGCCAGATATTGTAAATAAATTAATTTAATTTAAACCCAGCGGAGATCAAACTAGATCTGGGCTCAGTTTTGATTGGATGTTGATCTATGTTTTTGCACTAAGACGTTGCATGAAAATAAGGCAACGTTTTCATCTCTGATGATCATCGTCCCCCACATTTCTGTCCGACTTTAAGATATTAGTGCATCGCTAGCAGAGTGAAGATTTCCGGAAGAATTTGGGCACATTACATTTTGATTTTCTACAAAGTAAATGTTCTTATCTCAGGCAACTTTCACCAAAAGGGACGGCAATCATAACTACTTGAAGACGATTAACTGATGAGTGAATGAAAAGGTCAAATATTAACTTTTTTTTTTGCCTAAATATGTTTTTTTATTATTATTTTTCTCCACAAATTGTTATATTTCTTAGGTAAAATGTTTATCTAAAAGAATTTAATTGTTTTTTTTAAACAATGCAACAGGTTTTGTTAATCCTCTACATTGAGCGCCATTTTGTGTTTGTATGAGATTTGGTCAAATATAATTTGTCACAGCCTCAGGTCGTGCATGTAAACTGGCCCTTAAAGGGACCCATTTTTGCTGCTGTTTAGCCAAGTTTTACATGGTTATTTATTTATCTTATTTACAGGTAATTACATTCATCATATCACACATTTTTAACTTGTATGAATCAGTTTTTTCAGAAATATATGCAATACAAGTTAATTTAAGTTTGCTCATTCAGCATTTCTACTGTAAAAGTTTTAAAATCGAATATTTCCTCAGTTATTCTGAGCTCCTTGTCAATTGTTTTGTGTCACCATGTTCATAGAAAACAGTAATATACATTTATATGAAGCATCTAAAATCAAATACAACCGACTTGAAATAACTTTCAGCTGTTACTTGTATGAATGATCAATACCTCATACTATAATTTTACTGAAAAACACTGCTGCCAGTATTCATCTGAGGCAAAATAATAAATTTATGTACTCTGTGCCATTTTTTTCCTAAACAGTTATCATAATGGGTATTGATTCTGTTTCTGTAAGTGTCTCTTTGCTTAAAGAGAATAAATAAATACTTAAAAATGAGAAACTTTTCGTTGTTAAACTTTTGTTTTGGTGTATACCGTGGCTGTCAACTAGAGGGCAGCACAGGCTGTATTTCATTGTTTACAGCGGAACTTGCGTATTTTTGATGATACCTTTAAATACCATAGGAAATTAGATTGGTTAGGGCCTGTTTTGACCAAATGCTTAGTAAATATACCGAAGTGTACATTCAGCTACTTTTTGATAGGTTCGAAACTGTATATTAAAAATTCTTTTTATATATCAATCATATGTAATCTGTAAAAATAAACAAAGGCTTTCGCATTAAAAAAATTAATCCTTAAAATACATCACTTTGTTTATGTTCCTCTGCTTAATTATTCTAATTTACTGATATAAAGTTGTAAATATGATATACTTGAAGTTCCTGTCATACTTTATAAATCGTTTTAAGGAAATTTAGTGAGTACCAGAACAGTTTTTGTACGTAGCTCAAAATTCCGAGCTGAAGTGAGCACGTGAAGGCATCGTTAACTCTTCACCTGCTTCAGCCGGACTCACCTACAGGCATGTAACACATTTTGCATTTACTGCTTTTCCCTCCGTAAATTAATCCACGTTATTGCGACGTGTTTAGCGGTTAAACTGAGCTGTAGTTCGGGAAGATATACTTCGATGTTCAAGGTGTTTTTATTTAACGGAAAACCACTAAAAAGCAGACTTTAAAACTTCCGAATCCTTGTCTGGCCAAACTCCGTTCAAAAAGAATGAGCTCCTACACTTAATTTGAAAATTCTGAAATTGAATTTTAACTAAAGAGTAAATCGTTGGTTAGTTGTATTAATGTGAGTATAGTCTTTTATTCGGCATTGACAAAATCTATGAATATGCTAATTTGGGATCCAGTTGAGTATATGTAATTTAGGAAAAACGTACAGGCTAATCTTAAATTGATGTAATGTATTCAATGCATCGTTGCTTCATCGTTGGCAAAACTAAATATGAGTTCAACGGTATATCCTAGAACAGTGTCGTTACCATTTTTGTTCTAATTGTGGACATAAGGATGCTTATTTGCAGGTTTACTTAATTTGGGTTTCGCTGCTTCTGATTTGGCTAATTTTGTTTTTATCAACATTTCCTTTAAGGAGGATGGCTAGCCTATGGAGATCCTATCAGGCCTTGATGACCAAATATCCCTGGTCAGTCCAGATAGTCACAGCTGGTAGGTAATATGTCTCACCTCTGCTTTCATTGGAATCATTTAAATATGCTGTAAGCTCTTTATAAATGGAGCAATTGTTATTTATGTACATAGAAACTAGTTTTTTTGCTTGGAATGAGGTTAAAAATGTTGGACAGCAGGTCAGTTTTTCACCAAGCCTTTGCTCCAGTGGACAGTTCACCTCAGTTTTAGAATCAACAAGGGAAACCTTTTGACCTTTGTTCTTTAACAAGTGACATTAATGAATCAATATTTTTTGTGACAGTATGGAAGACCAAAAGTGCCCCAGTAAATTGCTAATTTGTTAAATATAAAAAAAGTTTCCATATCATATTAGATAAATATATTTCCTTATTAAATATTACAATTGAAATGAATGAAAATAAAAATTGTAGTTCAGTGTATTTTTTAAATTCTACTTTTTATTGAATGACGTCATGTTTCCCTATCCCACAGTCATCATAAAATTATTTAACATTTGTGTTATTGATTAGTAAATCTGCTCAGCAACTAAGTTTTGTGTTAGATCCAACTCGCTTTGATGGAAATGAATTAAAGTCAGCAACATTAATTAAAATAAAAGATACAAATAATAGCTAAAATCTTATTATTACTGCTATTTTATATAAAATGTTAAAACATGTTTTAAAATATTAAAAAATTATTTTAGCATTTAAATCATTTCAAATACATGTATTTATTGCATGAATTTCCAGTTTTATATTTGACCTGTTTTTTGTTTTTTTTGTAACATTGAACTAAATTGCAAAGTAGTTCAGGTCTATCGCCACTAGATGTCAGCAGATACTTGTCATGTTGCATCCACCAGGAGAACATCAGACTTTCTGAATAAATCTTGCCTTAATTCAAATTAAAGAATCATTGTCTTCAAGACTATTTCATTCAGAAATTCAGATTTAGAGGAAAATTTGCTCAGAAAACTTTTACTCTGCAAACCTTATCGTGTTTCAGAAATGACAATTTTTTTATATATTAAATCCTAATCAGGAATCATAAACAATATTTTTGAATTGCATTTAACTTTTAAAGTGTTTCTTGTGATAGTTAAACTTTGAACAACAGAATAAACGGGACATAATGCTGCTAAAGTTATGCAATTTCCTTTGTAGAGGTTCAGTTTGCATATTTTTTTATGAAATCCAACATTTCTAATTGTAATATTTAATATTTTGATGTTTTTGATCTTTTGTATGGGGTTGTAAATAAATAAAATCTGGCTTGTGCAGTTTTCTCTTACAGGACATAAAATGCATTATTTTCTGCAAAGGTTTGTTAAATGAACAAATATTTGCATGTTATTGGGGCCCTGCAAGGTTCTTTTGTCACCTCAAACTTTAATAAATGTTAATAGTATTTTATTAGATGTAACAAATTCAATAAAAATAATAAAAAAAACTTTATTTATCCCAAAGGGTAATTAAAAGTATCTTGAAATAACTGTTTACTGGTTATAATGCTGTGGATCTCCAGTAGCAGTCAGCCTTGCAACAGATTTTGTAGTAGCCTCTGACTGAAGACATTTGCTGTAGCACTCCTGACAGAGACAACGTTTCACATTAAAATGTCCTGGATGACATAATCAGTTGTTAGCTAGCTCTGCTAATCCACCTCATTTGCTCTTGCCACTGCCCTTTAGATCTTCGTATTCTTGGTGCTTATTTTGGGAGTGGAAGGAAAATGATTCGTCGTTTTTAAATTAAAATCCTAAAAACTATAGTGTGCATTTTTAATGAACAAAAATCAAAATATTTTGCAGCAAAATATATTAAAAAAAACCCTGATGGAGTCTGAATCTATTTGCAAGGAAACTGTGTGAGTCAAACGTTGACATTTGATCTGACCACATTTAAAACGTGTTATAAGCTCCTCTATGAGGAAACCTCCCCCTAAAGAAAAGGTTACCTTTTTTCAGCTGCTATTAGATTCATCTCTAGCGCATCGGCTGCAGCAGCTGCCGTCATGCTGCTGTCCTTCAGCCTTTTACTACTGCTATAAATACATTTTCAATTCAACAGCAGAACATGGCTGTAATTTTTCAAATATATATGTGTATGTACTGTATATATTCAATATAAAACAGAATTAAAGTGAATTTATTACCTTTTCTTGTCTCCAGCTATGTTTATTCGACTACATTTTCACTACTGGTTGTGCAACCCAAAAAAAAAAAATTTTTTTTTTTGAAGCAGCCTTATTTTTTAATTAAGTAATTTGATATCTACTAAATTCAAATATCTATTTTACTTTAATTAAATTTGATCTACTTTATTTTATGCTTAGAATTTATTGGTGTTCAAAATCTTTAAAGTAAGTTCATCTTTAAATGCAGCAACAATAAAATAAATGTGAAAAATCTATTCTTTAAATTAAGAACATTTATTCAGTTGTAAAAAAAAAAATCCCACTGTAAGAAATAATTATTTTAAATTCATATAAAATAATTTTAAAAAATGCAACATTTTATCTAATATTTTGGGTTTTTAACTTGATCAAAGAGTGGCATACAAATGTAAGAAGATGCAAAAGCCAATTTCTCTTAAAAACAGGAAAGACAAGAAAACATCCCATTCAAGTATCAATGGAATATTCATATTTGTATTTATGCCTTGATAAATTTTACACCTTTATTTAATTTTGATGGGGGGTTTTTAAATTGGCTCTATGTTGGAAGCAAATTAAGGACATTTGTTGTTGGTAATGAGTCAAACTGGATAAATCACGTCCCGATTTTAAACAAAAAACAGATTTTTGCTACATTACAGCTTCAGTCATATTATTCTATGCAGCGTTTTCTAGCTTGTTTTTCCTGTAACTTTGTGATTAAATATTAATTCAGACAGGGTTTTCTCTGTGATGTTCCAGCTCAGCAGCATGGTGGAAAATTGAGCAAACATCTGGAATACATATGTTCCAGGATGAAGAGCAGTCACGTGATAACAGGAAGGTCAGGGGTTGTTTGTTTCTCTGATCCAGGTGTGAAGGTTTCCTCTAGCCTTCATTAACTCCTGATATGCCCTGTGGGTTTGATAAACAAAACACTGATTGCCTAAAAAATCTGTATTTACTAAATCCCTACATGAGAAAATCTAAATTAGTGTAAAATATGAGAGGTTTCTTCTCATATTTTACACTAAATTAGTGCAAAATAATGATCAGTTTCAGCCATGCTGTTGAGGGGAAAACGCCATAAGCTTTAGTTATTTATTTTGTACAGTAGTTTAGGTGACTGGTTGCCTACATTTCTTTGAATTCATTTTGGTTTTGAAGTGCAACCAAAAAATCACAACTTTTTTTTGTCTCAGCAATCTGCTTTTATGTACAATTTGGAGGTGTGCATGCCGAAGCATATCGCAATAAGCAATTCATCGCACGACTAAAAAAGGTCTTAAGTCTTAAATTTGACTTGCTAAACCTGGAGTCCCAAACATCTCCTATTATTGCTTTTTATAGGCAACTTTGTTAATATTCAGCAAGCCGAGGTAGCTTTTAAAACACACTTTTTAAATGCCAGAACATTAAAAATCAGACAGATTTGGAAATGCTTTCTTCCTGCGACCTGCGATAGCTACCCGACCATTTTTGAGTCAAACATTGAGCATCACCGCCTGCATTCTGCCATAATTCAACAAAATAAATGAGCTCCGTTCATCCTGCTCCTGTTTAACAAAAGCGCTTCGTACTGAAAACGTCTCTGCAGCTACAAAACGAATCTGCGGGGATCGCATTCATATAACACCATGCACAGTGTACTGACAGCTTTTTTGTCCTTCAGGGTCTCTGGTGGGTGTGGGTGATGTCATCTCCCAACAGCTGATTGAGAGGAGAGGATTAGCTCATCACAATGTGGGACGAACAGCCCGGATGATGAGTATAGGATTCTTCTTTGTGGTAAAAGTGGTTCTTATTTATCTATTGTGTCATTTATGATGGTTTGATGGGACTCTTTTATTAATGTTTACATTCAACAAAAGCAATTTCTTCTCTGTCAGACTCTTAGTAGTTTATCCAGTAAAGCCCGGTGACAGCTGTACGATTTACCTTTAAAAGCTGCATATTTGATTCTTACGTCTTTGTGACGAAAGCATTTATTTGAGCTGCAGTAATCGTCTTAAATCCAGAATTTATCAAGCACTTGATCTAAAAATATATGCAGAGATTTAAATGGGATGAGGTTTAGAGATATTTTTCAGTTTATATTTTTCCTCTGTTAGGTCTAAAATTACACCAGCCATAATTCTAGGGTATAAATCAAATTCATAATTTGCTGGAGTAACATCAAAGATTTGTTAAAAATCCAGCTATTCAATTAAGATCTTTGCAAATCAGTGGAAATGTTTGTGGAAAAGAAAACCAAAAACTTGTTGCAATTGTTGTCTAATCTTTTAGATCAATATAGAAATTTATATATGTTTATAGAAACAAAACTGAGGACAAAACATTTGAAGAAATAGAAGAAAAGTTCTATTTCAGTGATTTCTTGATTAAATATTGTATATCTGGCAGTAATCAAAAAATTTAATTTACCTTTCATGAAATGTAGCAGCTGGTTGATGATTTAATAAATTTTTTGCCAGGTTGGTGGTGTCACTCTTTAAAAAAAAAAATTATCCTTATTTTCAAACTGAAGTTTACTTTTAGTCTTTTATCTTTGTCTGTTTTTAGAACTAATTCAAAGAAACTCCTAAGTTGGTAAAAGCTTTTTTCACAGAACTGACTATGTATTTGTTTTACAGGATTTGCAAGATATGCCACAAAATGTGTTAGAATATTCCAAATAAATCTGAAATAATTTTAAAAGATACATTTTTGTTCAGGTTTTTTGTACATCTGCATTTAAGTTTGAGGAGAATTTTCTTTCTTTCCACAATAAAGGGTCCGGTAATCGGCAGCTGGTACAAAGTTTTGGACAGGATCGTGGTTGGAGGGTCTAAATCGGACGCCATGAAGAAAATGCTTGTTGACCAGGTGAGAGAAAACAGTGATAAGCATTGACTGTAAATTATGTACACCCTACTAAGTTTATTGTCTGTTATTACTTAAAAAGTCACTTCAGTTCCCAAGATTTCTTTCAGTGGAGGGAAAACATCCGTTAACTTGCTAATGTGCAATTAGCAGAGCAAATTTTTTTGCTTGGCATTTTCGCTTAACTTAGCTTTCCCTAAATAAACTTTTTTAGATAAATTGTAAAGTGCCAATTTACTTTGCTGTTTTGTAAATGTTTAGTTGAATAAGGTTTGATGTCTATATTGAAGTTTTAGGTGTAAAATTTGTCCCTGTTTATATTCATGCTCTTATTTTGAAGTGGCTGAAGACTGTTTACGCAGCAGTTCCATTTCCTCTCCTAATGTTTTCCCTTTTTTTCAATAACTTTATTTCAAACAAGGAGCATAAAATAACAAAATAAAATATTGACAGTAGATATAAACAGAAATACAATAGAACATGTAAATTATGCCAGAGCTAATGTTTATGATTAGTGCTTTAGCGTTAGCAGAAGCACCACTGATTCCTTTCTTCTGCTTTTTTTTATTTGATTTGTTCGGGTTCTCAGTTGTGTTTTGCTCCGTGCTTCCTGGGAACTTTCCTCTGTATTTCTGGAGCCCTGAACGGACTAACAGCGGAGGAGAACATCGCCAAACTTAAGAGGGTGAGCAAATACAGATCTGAACTATTATTAAAATAAATACATTTAAGCTGAAGAAAAGTGTTCAATTAATACTGTTAGCCTGATTTAGTAGAAATAAATCACATAAAGGTACTAGAAGCCAAATAAGCTAAACATTTGTCACCCACCTCATTCAGAAGAGGGTGAACACATTATTGGTTTTAATTAAGTCTCACAGCAGAAAATGAATGGATTAAACTACTTTCTAAAGCACTCCACACCAAACAAATGCCAGAGGCCTTTAATCAGGACGTTAGCGATGAATTAACTTGTTTTAATCACCAATGATGTGCCATTGCAAAAGTGACCTGCAAAGGATTAAAATTACTCTGCAGGTCGACACAGACTGACCAAAAAGCAGTTACAAATATTGACACAAAAGGAGGAAGTTAGATTTTTTTTTCCTTGTGGAAACAGTTGAAGACCTGCAACACCTTCATTAATGTTGGAAACTATTTCCTAGCAGGGCGGAAGAGACACAAGGAGGAGGAGGGATTGTGGAACCAGCCAGGGTGACTCATAGCTCCGTATATAAGCGTGTGGGGGGGGGGTTAGTTTGTATGCCAGGTCAGAGCGAACCGTCGTGTTGTGCCAGCTGCTCAAACGTCCATCAGCTCTTTGCTTACCCGGTGTGCCTCTGATCACCATCAATTATTTACCAAAGGAGAGGCTTGGACCTGAAAGGCCAACCTGGTAAATGTCAGAAAGGACACAAAATAAATGACAAATGAGCTCATTACCACGACGCCTGGCGACGCTGGAGCGTGAGAGGAAAACTGATGGAGCGGGCGACTAAACGGCTATTCACAAAATCAAACATTTCTGGACACTTTTTATGTTTTTGAGCCAAGTATTGAATGCACATTGAACATCAAGATTTTATTATGCTTCCTTGAACAGCCTACGATATTCCTATGGCTTTACAAAACATTCTTATAAAATTTTTTTGCACAAAATCGTTCTTAGATAATGAGATTTATCTGCCTATTCTGAGCGGTTTTAGGACGTTTTGTCACTTTAAATCCATATAAGCTGCTGTTCGCCACGCCCCCTAACTCAGCGTTTTACCTTGCACATGAAAATAGCTGCAATTATACAACCATACATCTTTGAAAAGCAGAAGTGGAGCCTCCTGCACAACCAACAAGCCAACAACAAAACATTTATCTTCTCCAGCAGCCATTGTACAGCGAATACAGCGGTAAAACCCTGCTAGAGCTCCACTTGGGTTGCTTGGTAACAGACTGGGGTTGCTAGGTAACGGTGCAGTTTCCCGAAGATTGATTCCAGGCAACAAAAAACATTAATTTAGTCCCAAAAAACTGCCTCGTCTTTTTTTAAAGAACTTCAGCTATTTTTAGAAGCAGTTGAATCCCAAATGAAAGAATAAAAGTGTGAAAAATGTGAATCTTGGGTCCCCTTTAAGTGTAAATGCAAGAAAATTATAAGGAAACTTGATTAAATCGTCAAGCCCTGTTATTTATTGACACTTTTTATTTTGAAAGACACACATTTTTGGTGTGATTTTTTTTCTTATCTTTTATCTAACATCAGTACTTAATAAAAATGATGTCTGAACAATTTCAGGGTTATGTTGTTAAATAAACCAAAAAAATCCATAAATCCACCATTGCTGCTTGAGAAGGTGCTGCTGATCAAATGTACATAATTATTGATCACTGATCATCAGCACTAGGCCTGACACAATAACAAATGTTGTTGGACAATAAATTGTCCCAGTAAATAATGCAATAAACAATAATAATGTTGTTTTGAGACCATTTTCACGTAATATACTGACACACAAAAAATGCAACTTCAGTCACTCAAAGATGAATAAACTTTTACTATTTAAAGAACAATTAACCATGAAACTGAAAGTTATTGAAAATATCCAAAATAAAACACAATAAAACCAAATTCAAAATGGAAATTAAAACCACACAACTGAAAACATTAAGAAAACAGATTTTGATGTCTCTAAACAAAATTTCCCTTTAAAATTAATCATCAAAATGGAAATTCATTTTAATTTATTATTCGATTTGATTAATTGGTTATGGTTTAGTAGCCACCTCTAAAACAAAAAAGCAGGAGTAAGGTGAGGACACGCTGCCATCAGCTTCAGCATCCCAGCCTTAGAAAAACAAACCTTTCTGCCCATCAATCATCATTTCCAAACAATTTGAAGTCCATCAATCTACAAAGGGACAAATCAGTCAAAAATGGAAAACATTTGAGACAGCTGCCAGTCTTCCCAGGAGTTTATGTTCAACAAATTCACCCAACATCCAACCCTGCAATGCTCAAAAAGCACCATCTCAAACTCTACAGGCACTACAGGAATAGAAATATATTTTATTGTCTCACAGTGGGATAATTCAGGTGAAGAAGAAATGTAAAAAGAGGAGGAAGGATCTGCTAGAATGCTCCTTTGTGCACCTAAGATGCATCAGTCTGTCATTAGCTGTTCATTGACAAGAAGATTGCTGAAATTGGAATCACAAAATTAAATTTGCTTAATGAAGACACGTCAACTTTGAGAAAAATCAGTTTTTTGATAAAAAGGTTTTTGCGCCTTGATAAGGTGGTTTTTCAAACTGACATGTTTAGATAAAATATTTTAAACTAAAAGTAAAACTTCAGTTTTGGTTCTTTAAAAAAATTAATTCAGTCATGAATTTCCTAAAGCTTTCAGTAAATTTTCCACCTAGTTTATGCTCATCATTATTCTCTTTAGCTCCCCCTACAGGTTAGGGGTAAAACATCAAGTTCCATTTAAAAAAAAATTGAAATGAAAAATTTTTGAATTTTGTGTAACAAAAATCATTTTTTAGACACATAAAAATGTGTAAAATAATACACAAATTATGTAAAAACATTGCAATTTTTGTACACAAAAAATTTATTTTGTTTTTGCACAATTTTTGTGTAAAATATTATTTTTACATAAAATTCAAATCTATTTTCCATTTAAATATTTTTTCAAATTTAAGATTTACCTTCCATTTGAAAAAATATTTCACAAAATGACATCATAAAAAAGGGTCACAGCAGAACAAAGTTTGATGAATTCGTCATTTTAAAGTTTTAATACGTTTTCTGTTGAACTCCTTCAGAATATAAATTGAGTTTTTGTTTGGCACACAAACTCAGGCTGGTCTGAACACAGCAAGCTCCTTTAAAGTCGGTCGAAAATGTCTCCTTTTGTTCTGTCGTCTGGAGATTGTGACGTGTTTTAACCTCCGGTGGTGAAGTAGCTTGTTTGTCCATAATTAGAAAAATGTTTCAGCCTGAAAAAAGAAAAAAAACAGACTAGGAACATTGGCTTGTTGTTTCTTTACGCCGAGATACATTCAGGTGACCTTTAGGTAGAATGACGTGAAACTTTACTTCTGTAATGTTTTGTCTGTTCTACCAAATGGTCTTGTTTAGTATTTACTGTGGGGTCAAAAGGTCACAGTCAAACTGAGGCCGTAATAACCACGTCTGTACATATTTTACCTTAGATTTGTGGTTTTGATCGTATTCCAGGTTCTCTCTCTGATTAGTGACCCAAATATTTCAGTTACTAACATCATGATCAGGTGAATCATCCCTGCTGATGCAGAAGGAACTGGTGAAGCAGTTGAACATGAATAAACCCCAAAATTAATTATATTTCTACGTATTTAATGCGCTATGTCTTATAAAATGTGTTTCCTTTAATCTCGTCTGTTCTGGTTTCTTCATTTCTTTTTCCTCTTCCTGTATTTTTGTTTATTCTGATCGTTTAAAAACCACCAGAGATCAGCGCCATTTTATAATAATAATAACCAGCTGGTTTAACATTCAGATGCCATTTTGAGATTTATCAATTAAACCTGATTGAGCTGAAATGGAAAAGACTGGAGGAAGGCATTTCTTCAGATAAACATTAACTGTCCATTCATTCATTCATTCATTCATTCATTCATTCATCCATCCATCCATCCATCCATCCATCCATCCATTCATTCATTCATTCATTCATTCATCCATTCATTCATTCATTCTTCCCTGTATTTAATTGTCTTTCTTTCCTCCCATTACTCTTTTCTTCATCCCTCCATCCTCTTTTCTGTTTTTCTGGTTCTTCATTCCAGTCCTCATCTTTGTATGAATTTATTCCATAAATATTGAATATCTGTAGTTAAACTCCAGGTTGGTGAATTTATAGAATTTAAATAAAAAATGTTTCGTCTCAATCCGACAGACCCGGCTTGCTTTTTATTTCTGTTTCTGTTTCTTCCATCTTCAACCCCTCACTCTTCTGCAGGTGGAATCCTAATTAATGTGAAGGGACAGGAATTCAAATTAAAAAAGAAAAATCTTGAATTATTTGAGCATGAGTTTTAATAACTGTCTCACCGAGTCCTTCCCAACGCAGCCGAACATTTTCTTCCAGTTTGTTTCTTTTCTCCGTCCTTCATGACGAGGATGTGAGCAACTTGTTCCTCGGTGGCTGAGAGAACTTCATGTTTCATGAATGAACTTAATCATTGTCTGCAGTGATTGTTGGGCTGTGACACTGAATATTAAATTAAATATTCATGCTGAAACAGAACCTTAACACAAGGAACATGCAGAGATTCAAACGGTTTTCTGTCCGATCATCAATTATTTCCACAGACCTCCAACAGGAAATGGGAACAACGTTTTTATGCAGATTCTGTTTGTGAAGCTGAAGATTTTCTCTGGTTTGGTTTCAAATGTTAAGAGCTAAAATCTTTATTGTTTGTATTTATTTTTACCTTTTAATTGTTTTTATTTATTCATTTTATGACACTATCTCATACAAATACATTGCAAACACATTAAATATTTGAGCAATATAATTTTTGGAAACTTTTGATGATAACGAGACAAAAAAAAAACATTCAGGTCACATCAGCATCACAAAAAGAGTAAAGAAAATATAATCTACATTTATTTAGTTCATTCTGAGCCATTTTTAGACTCAGTTTCAGAGACAAATACAACCCTGCATATAAAAAAAATTATTTTATTTCTTTCAATTCTTAAGCAATCCCTCTTTATTTCATAAATGTCTTAAAGTACCTGTAATTTTTATGTCTTTGCTTTTGTATGTTAATATCTGTATACACATATTTATGTGTAGTGCTGTGGACTTTTTATTTTATTTTGAAGTGCAATGGATTACTTGTTTGTTTTATACAATAATATATTTTTTCATTTTCTCACAGGATTACACAGATGCCCTGATCTCTAACTACTATGTAAGTTTCTGATGTTGAATTTACTTTTTTGTTTTTTTCCGTTTATGGTTGTGAGATTATTTTTTTAGACCCAAACGGAGAACTTTAGACGCTAACGAAGCTGTAGAGTTGTAAACATTAAAAAAATCAACTGCAGTAGCACCATTCAACCTGAGGAGGGCAGCACTGAGACGGTTTTTAGGCACAATTAAAGCAGCAGTATGTGACTTTTTAAAATATTTTTTTAACATATTTGTCGAGACAGTAATAATCTGTAAAAAAAAAAATCAAGCTCCTTTGCCTTCTTCCAGTGTCAACTACAGAAAACAAAAAAATTGTCAAACAACCAATGAGAGCCACAAGGAGGGTCTTAGTGCTGTCAATCAAGCTTGTGTATGATTCTCATACCTTTATTTCTGCTATGCAGCAGATTCTGCCAGGATGCTAACACTAGTTAGCATAGTCATTGATGACGGCGGATAAATAGTTTCTTTGTAATGGTAAGTTGTTTCTCTGCCATTAGCACATTTAACAGCTCTTACATGATCTTGATTAGCAGCGCTAAGCCCCTCCTCCTGGCTCTGATTGATTGTTTTTGACTGAAAGCGATGCATTTTTGCAGGTCGCTATTGTAGCTCAGCAAGGAAGTGGAGGAGCTTGATTTTTATTTCATAGATTATCTGTTTCATATTATGCTGTCACATCATAATGTTGTCACAACATGACAGCATAATATGTTTTAGTAAATATGTAAAAAAAAAAGCTACTTTTTTTAATATAAAAGTTACATCATGCAGTTTTCAGTAAATTTACATGGAAATGTAAAAAAATCATACATACAAATAAAGATGGAACCTTTAAGATCCTATGGGTTGGGTAGTAAGTAGAAACATTTACTCAGTTACGTTTACTTTAGTAACTTTTTATTTTAAAAAAATACTTTTAGGGGTATGTTTTACTATGCTGTACTTCTTACTTTTACTTAAGTAACTTTATAATGAAGAATCGCTACTCTTACTTGAGTAAAACTTCTGGCTTTTCCAACCACTGAATGAAAAACAAAAATTCCCCAGACACACACACACCAACACACACCCACACACACAGACACACACAGCTGCAGATTTTGTTAAAGTTTCAGAAGTTTTTTTATTGAAAGAAACTGATTTAGAAACACTTTGTTTCACCTGATTTTGTTGTTTTTTGCTCTTAGATGAATTATTTTCAGTTTCATCCTTAAAATACCAAAATTTAAACGTAACTTTTATTTTGGTCCATCTGATTGTGTAATTTTAAAATATTAAATGATTGATTATTTGATCTCTTACTCAGTACTTTTTACCAAATACTTTTTTACACTTACTCGAGGAATTTCTTGGACAGCTACTTTTTACTTTAGTAATAATATGTTGAAGTAGCGCTACTCTTACTTGAGTAACATTTTTACTCTTTTTTTTTTTTTTTTTTTTTTACTCTACCCACCTCTGGTCTCTTGTTTATCAGCAAAAAGTTAATTTGAGGTTAGTTACTCTTTATAAACATAAATTCTCATCTGGTTTTACTGTTGCCTTTTTTTTAGTTGTGGCCTCCAGTCCAGATTGCTAATTTCTACTTCGTCCCGCTGCATCACAGGTGAGATTTTTATGCTTCTCTTGCTTTCCAGTCATATTGAAAGATTCTAAGCTTTCTTTAAAAGGTTAAATCTGCAAATGTACTTAAAAGTTGATATTTTTAGAGTGAATTTAAATCTACCAACCCCAGTTTAAGTGCATTCCCACGTGTTCAGTTTTTGCTCCTCGTTGCAGACTGGCCGTCGTCCAGATAGTCGCCGTCGCCTGGAACTCCTACCTGACCTGGAAGGCCAACAAGATGTGAAGAAACCTCACAAGTCCAGCCTGTCTTGTTGTTGATGATGATGATTTTTACACTCATTTGTACTGTAGACTGCGAGTGTGTGTGAGAAATGAGCACAACTTACTTTAGTCTTCTGATATTTCCAAAGTGTAAAACTGTGACTGAATCACATGTAAAAGGTCGGGGAAGATTGCTCGTCTACTCTGAGTGACAAATTCACACTTGAAAGTCAAACTTGCATTTTTGCAGAATCGTCTGTGAAAGTTTGTTATTTATGGAAATGGGATTTGGCTGCAGAGCTGCAGTGGAGCCACACGAACATTAACACCTGCTGGTTGATGAAGGAAATGTTCTCCTCATCGCCTCGATGAGCTTCACTCATAATGTATTTTTGATTTACATGTTTGCTTTACTGGACTCTTCTCCACCTGATTCATTGACTTTGTTCTAGTTTCTTCTGCCAGCATTTTAATGACCCTCAGGAACAAAAGGTTGTTTTCTAAATGTTTAAAAGTCTTATCCGTCATGGTTTACTCTTTGTTTTAGTTTAACTTTAGATTTGGAAGAATCGCAACTGCAGATCTCAGTAGCTGCATTTCCATTGACCATATAATTGAGCAATTTGACGTTTTGAAAATACATTTGCTTCATGGAAATGCTCCAGTTTCGGGGGAAAAAAAGAAAAACGCTTGTTTTTCGCTAAAAAGTTCTTGTGCTATGGTGAGGAATATTGAAATGACCTTATGTCACAAAACACTGGAAACACTTTTTTGAGTCTTCAAGGTGTTTATGGACTGACTTTTTTTGACCATTTACCACTTTTCCAAGCTTGTGGAAACTGACTTTCTACTTTTATCCAGATTAATTAATGTTGACGACTTTTCTTCACATCTCTACTTGAATTTCTGTAGATCAGGGCATAATTTGTTGCTTTTTGAAATATTTTCACCCTCATTGGTTTATTGAATCTACAGGTAAGAGGATAGCCAGACCTGGTTGTAGCAAAATAAATGTATTAATTACAATGAATTGATGATTTAACGAGGGCAGCAATTCTATTTTCACATAGCCATGTTGGTTTTGCTCTGTTTAGTTCAAGTGAACCATCATTATCTCTGCATCCTAAAAACTGCCTCTAAGAACCAGGTTGGCATTTTCATACTTTAAGGAACACGTTGAATATTTACTGTGCACATTTTAACAAATAAAAATCCTACATAATGTTTGAAACCATAAAAGTTTGCTCGTTAATGCCGGTGGACTGTCTAGCCTCAGTGAACTTCAGGGGAAACTTCTTAGTTTTGGTGAGTAGTTGTGTTTTTTGGAGGCTGCTGAGCCACGCTGGCAGCCACATTAACAAACACTCAGGCTATATCTGCAAGCGGAGAGCATCTGACGAATGCATTGAAACTCCGCCAAACAGCCTCTTTTACCCCCTCCAGGGACGGGAGCAGCTCTACCCAGAGCGCTGCAGGTTTTTGAAGCAGCACTCCAACTGCCTGGGATTTTCAAATTAAGCCAAGGTGATAAAACGAGTGGAGTGTTGTTGCAGAGTAACCTGAACAGGAGGGTGGGTGGAGTTCATCTGGACGCAGTGATGCACAAAAGTCGGAGCATTTCTATATATTTTGCTTCCAAACACTTTGTAAGTGGCCTTGGTCAGAAGTTTCAAGTACTTCTTTGAACTTGGTTTTTCCTTTGCACTGATTTTCAGTCCAATCATTGTTTCTGCATGTTATGCAGAGCAGAAAAAATACAAGAAGTGTCTTAAAAACCTATTGAATAATATAGTCAGGATTTTAGTCTGAAAAACTTTGAAAATCCAAACTTTTAATTTGATTACATTTAATCAAGAAAAACATATTTGTCCAGCTCTAAACTGCAAAAACACAAAATCTTATTTTAGACTCATTTCTAGTGGAAATGTCTTGGTACACCTGGCATAATGCAAAACTAACTTACAAGTAACTTCAGCAAAAACTATGAGCTTATTTTAATTTATTATTGATTTTAAAAAGTACTAAAAATAATCGGGGAGATTTTTTCACTTTTAACTATTTTTCCATAAACATTAAAAGCTCCTTAGTTTTATCTTATTTCAAGTACTAAGATATTTTCACTGCAAACAAGAGCAAATATTCCTGATAAGATTTTGCGGTTTTGCAGAGTTGATTGCAGGACTTCGCTTGAAAACCTTTTACAGCTCAGTGTTGAACTCTGTGGCCAAACTGAGCCAGAAATGGTCGAACAGACAAAATATATTTAATGTTTTCTCACTTCAAGTCACAAAGGTCGGCGAATAAAAGTTTTGTTTTTGCAGTGATTTCAGACCTAATTATTCAAAATGATTTCTAAACATTTATGCCAAACGCGGAGAATTGTTGAGCCTTTAGTTGTGTTTTAAGTGGCCAAATGGAGACAGAGATACATGTTTCTGTGATTTATAACAAACTCGTGAAATTATCTTATGTTTAACAAATTCCGTTTTGTCATCATGTGAAATCCAATGTTATTATACAAGTAGAAGCAGGTTCAGCACCATGGACAGCTCACGAGTTAGTTTGGTGCAATCGATAGAAGAAGAAATGTTTTTCCCAGTTTCATTTTCTTTCTTTGCGTCATTGTTGGGTTTAAACTTTGAATTAAATTTTTCATGCCAGCTTTTGAAAATCATAAACTAAATGAAAAATTTAGTAAACTAAATGAAAAATTGAGTTTATGATTTGGGATGCTAAACAAATGTTTTGACCAAACTTCAAAAAGCATAAGGAAGGAGCAACATTTATAAAATAAATCCTCTTTTTTTAGCAAACGTTGGGCTGTTAAACCCAAATAAAACGACCCAGTGAAGGTTCTGGCGTTTTCTTCCTTCATCTTGTAAAAGAAGATGAAAAACAAACAAAGCAGTAAAAGTTGCTGCTTTTATTCTCAGTCCCTCCGCGCTCCGCCAGCTGCCGCATCGTTGTGCGTCTTTTAGAGCTGCCCGCTTTCCAAGACGGCGGCATGTTGTTGCATTGACGTCAAAAAGGAGCGTGCTGGATGTATAAAACCCCGCAGACCTCTGGAGCCGCGGCTCACAGGACTTTCCAGAATCAGACCAGACATCTCTGAAAAGTTCAGCTGCATCAACTGACGAAAATCAAGTGAGTTCTGCAGCTTTTTCCATCCATCTAAAGGTCATAGTTGCCTTTAGCTGGGACAGATCTCTTCAGGATTGTTTTTTATAAATGTCATGCAAAAAATATTTAGTTTATTTTGCCAAAATGTTTACACTGTCAGATGTTTTAAGTTTCAAAACTAATTTTTAAAAAAATCGTAATTTCCTTTCGGTTGTAGGACATGAAGCCGGTCCCCCTCCTGCTGCTCCTCTCCTCGGTCCTCCTCTGGTCACACCCCCGCCCCGCCGCCGGCAGACCGCGCTCTCTCCCCGGCTGGCTGGATGGCACCAGCCGCCTCCAGACACAGCAGGTGGACGATGTTCTTCTCAGGGCGGCCACGGAAGGCGCCGCCTCGGAGCTGGTGGGCGACCACCTGCTGCGGCTGCTCCAGCGGAGGGACCCGGACCGCCTCCACCTGCTGCTGCCGGAAGCTGACGGCGAGGAGGAAGAGGAGGAGGAAGAGGCGCTGAGGACCGCGGCGCAGCTGCTGAAGCGCAGCGAGGAGCCGCCGCTCTCCATCGACCTGACCTTCCACCTGCTGAGGAATATGATCCAGATGGCCAAGATGGAGAGCCAGCGGGAGCAGGCTCAGCTCAACCGCAAGGTGCTCGACGAGGTGGGAAAGTGAAGCTTGCCGGGGATTCCTCCATGGCAGAATCCAAAACCTGAGATGATGCGCCTGCCTTCCCCACTGACAACATTTTACGCACACGGTGCCATTTTACGCATGTGTTTTGTTTGTTTTCATTCAAGAACAGTGACGGAAAACACTGAACAGGACTTCTCAGAACCCCTCATTCCCGTCAATCCCCGCTAAACTGAACTGTAGTGGATCTGCGTATAAAGTGGAAAACCTCCGACGACCTTCTGTTAGTTTTCAATGTTGTCATTTGGAAACCGGCTGTTCTTTTAATCCGCGCCTAAAACAAACAGCGGATTGATAAATGAGGGTGTGAATGGTACCAGAAATAGTTCCAAGACAGACAGGAACTGTTCTTATTTCTGTCCAAACAAAAATGTCTGGGAAAGATGAACATTTCAGAAAATTACTAAATAAAATTAAGAAACATAAATACTTTTAACTCATTTAAATGAAACCACTTCTGATTAGGGATGAAACTATTAATTGTGTTGAATCTATTATTGAAATAACAGTCAACTGATCAATTAATTGTTAATTGGAGTAGATTATTTGCTTAAAAAGCAACATCTTCAGAACAGTAATCAAGCCAAAACTGTATAAAATACAAATAAATTTTGCTTTAAAGGTGAAAACATTTCTGTCTGCAAATATGTTTTTGCCCAAAACTCCTCAAGTGGCCACTATCAGCTTCACCCAAATCAAATTCACTAAAGGAACTTATTGCATTTTAGGAAATAAAATTTAATAAATACATTTAATTATTTTTCATCTCTTGGTGTATTTCTAATATATAAAAAAGTTCTAAATGGTTAAATGAAAAATCTATCAAATGTGACAATTTTTTATCCGATTAGTTGATTAATTGTCAGAAAAATCTGTTACTACTTACAGTTCGCAGTCTGTCTTCAGAACTGTGGAATCATTTCTCTCAACAAAGAAGGGAATCTGTTCTTGTGTGTGTGTTGGTGTGGGTGTGTGGGTGTTTGTGTGTGTGTGTGTTTGTGTGTGCTGGAGCAAATATAGTCTTTGATTGATGTTCTGTTACGACTTTCCTTCAGATCAAGACATTTTCGTTTCCGCTCATGTTGTCTTTAAGTTTGGGTTTCTACCTGAGCAGGAGCACACTCACCTGTACATTATAAACTGTAGCATGTAAACTGAAAAAAGAAAGAAAAAAAACTTAGTTTTGTTCATGTCTGTCACATCTGTCTTTGTTTTAGCAACACAGTTTTAAAAAAGCTTTTTGCCATTTATATTTTCTAATAAAAAAGGTTACAGTGAAAATTGTGTGTTTTCACTTCTCTTGTAAATATTAGTTTATTTTTGCTATTTGCTGTGGTTTGTTTAAACATTGTGAAGATCAGAAATATCATCTTAAAACTGTAAAAACTGCAGATTAAATCAAACATTTAAATCACTTTCATTTAAACCAATTTTCTTTAATATCCTGCAGCCATGATGGAAAAAACTTTATACTTTATGACGGCGGTGTCAAACTCATTTTCAGCTGTGGCAGAATGTATTGATGAAACCCATTAAATGCTAAATTTGCTTAATTAGTACTTCTTAAATTGTAACAAGTTTTAACATCTTTTCACGTTTGTCCAATACAAAACTATAGAAATGGACAAAATAATATTTAACCATTGTTATTTTTACTTTAAATGTATATTCAATTCATTATTCACTCATTTTCAAAGCAATACTATAAACCTAACTTCAACTCAATTCATACCAAAGTCCTAAACCTATTCGATAACCCAAAAACAAAACGTATTTTTTCTTTTTACTGCGGCTTTGGGCCCCATAAAGAGCCATCAGTCCTCACAGTTTAAGTATTTGTTGGAAAATTTGACCTTATAAGCTGAGAAACGTTAAAACAACATTTGGATCCAAGTTTTTACGCTCCATCTTTGCCACTAAATGTAATTTGATTTAATTAGCATTGTGTAGTTTCTCTGTCCTCTGTGTTTTTTCTCTCTTTCTGCAGGTGTAGAAACAGACTTCTTTAATGTTTTCTCTCCATTTTTTTCCTTTCTTTCCGTGTCCATTGCATTCAAAATAAACCCATATCAATTTCTATCACGTCCATAAACAACGTCTGCCTGTTTTCCTTATGTTGTTGTTGTTGTTTTATCTACATTTGTAGACATACTCACACCATCTGACAGCCAAAATATCAGTCATGGGTTTAGAGCTTCTTGTTCCCTGCAGTTACACATCTTGCCAGAAATGTTGCAACTTAAACAAAAGTCAAGCTGTGAAGTCAGAGCAGCGGATTAGCTGGAGAGCGACCAATAAACTAGAGAGAAATGTGTCATCACTTTCATGTCATCTGCTCCGTCTCATCTTGTTGACAAGAGTCTTGCTAAAGATCCACGAAGTCCAATGAAGAGTGACAGCTGATGGAGTCGTGAGCGACTAGTTGAGAACAAACGATAAGAGATGAAAAGAAACGCAGAAGGAAAATTGGCCTCCAGGCTCCTGTGTTTCTGACTCACTTTGAAATATATATATGATCATCAGATGTTTAAATTAGCGATTCAACCGCCGCTGCATTAGGATAGCTAATAGCAGCAGTAGCTAATTAGCTAATTAGATTAGCTAATTAGCTACTGCTAACTAGCAGTAGCTAACCTACCACAGCAATCAATCATTAATAATCACAAAAATAAACATCAAGCCTAAAATAAATTTTTTAATAATTTTGATCACGTTTTCATCATATTGTTATCATTGTGATCAGGACAGTTATTCTATTGTCAGTATCTTTAATATGCTCATTATTATCACTATTATCATGAAAGAGTAAGAATAAATACTTTATGAGTCAAAATGTCAGCTTAGTTAAAAGTAAATAAGGAGAAGAAATGAACATTTCTGTGGTTAATGCCTCAGAGTCCAAAAAGCCGCCAAGTTCCCCAGAAACAGCAGACAGGAGGTAAACAGATCAATAAGACATTTTTGAGCCTGAAAAAATGAAAACATAATCTTTCTTTTCTCTTTTGTTTATTTGTTTTAGAAATCAATCTATTGGCAACTGCAGGACATCATTAATCTGGCTGTGATGGTCCGTTTTGACCCAGTTGGAGCCAACAGACGAGTCCTGAGTGATGCTGCTGTCAACCACATAAAGTTTAAACTCATGACCAGAAGTTTTTTATTTCATCAACATCAGGTTCCTTTTTTCATGTTCAAACATAGAAGACGGCTAAAATTCTGAATCCTTTCAGGAGCCTCAGAAAACTCTTCAGATGATATTTCTTTAAAAGTGATGCATTATTTTTTTATGGTAAATATACCTTTACTTCTACAGTATTATTAGCTTACATTCTGTCATATTTAAACCTTTGTGTGAATCTGGATGCTTCCATTTTGCCGTCACTTTGGGTTTCCCTTTGGAACAATAAAAGTTATTTCTCTTCTTCGTTTCTTTCTGACTTCTTGGTCTTAATCCCCACACAGTTTTTTTTTATATTTATCATTATTTACATAACATCTTAAATTAGTAACTAAACTGACAGCTTTGCAAAGCTTCAATGCTGAGGAACAAAATCATTCCCACTTCTCCACCCACAGCCCTGAATGCATTCTTAAACCCACTGCATTCATTTCCTGTGAGTTATAAGTAGACAGATGTATTTTCTACACAAAGCAGCAGCTTTCTGGTTCTGTAACGTGGGAGGCAAAGAAACTCGCAGTGATTTCTGCGTCTTTGTTTCACCAGATGGATCATCTCTGAACTGTACAGAATTATATGATTTATGTTTTTAAATCAGTTGTGTCTGTTTTCAGAGGCGTGTTGGTCATCGGGAGGGTCAGGACGTTTCCCGAACGGCCGAACTGTATGGCAGGCCGTTTTAACATAAAATTGGCTTCACCACACTTACATTCCCGGTGTCTTAGATATGACTAGATATATTAGTTAATTAAGATATATCTAATTATATTTTGACTACACAAAAGGTGTATGTGAGATATCTCAGATTACATTTTGAGTAATGATGTCAGATTTAATATTAAGTTGCATGGCAGTTTCAATTCATGATATCTACAAAGAATTACTATATGAAACATATATTTCAGATATCATCAATTAAGTTATGAGTTGAGAGATCTTACATTTTTTCTGACTATAATCACAATTCAAGTTAAAGATAAAAAAAAGACATATTCTAGGAGCAGTGTTATGTAAAACTGACTCTTTTTTAGCTTTACATCATGTTATAATATTATTACTTCATCAAAAATATACTTGTGTTGCCTTGATTCTTTCGTGTATGTTTGAGAAATCCTTTAATCTCCATGGCAACCATTCAGCTGTGCAAAACATTTGGTGGGACAGAGTGCTGCCTTTGAGGATGAAGCTACTCCTCTGAGCTGCAGTTTCCAAGCTTTCGAGCTTCTGCATTACAGAGCAGCCGTCCCTCACTCAGCTCCTTCAGACTAGCCAGCAGCAGTTAGCAAACACCTGGTAGAACTGCACAGCTCCTGAGCTCATTATAGGAGCTGCTTGTCAGAGAAAAGCTGGCAAAAGGTAAATAGAGGAGCCATGTTGTGATGACTTCACAAACAGCCAAAGTTTCTTGAAGAGACAGAGGCTCAGTTTCAAGGTTAAATTACAAAGTCAAATTTCTTTTAATTTATATTTGATAAACAGCATTTTATAATAACTGAAGGCAACATAGTTACTTGATTGTGCTATAAAATAGCACTCTGTGGCAGAAAACACATAATACTGCCCCTTTAAATGTATTCTTGATGGTAGATGTATGCATTCAACTAGTGCAAATTAAATTCCAAATATATTGAAAGCAAATAATAACAAGAAAACACTAACATAGGAATATCTAGAATTTCTGATGTGAAATGTCCATAAGTTTCTGTGTGTTTGCTTTTCCTCTTCCACACTTTGTGTGGAGAAGAAAAGATGAGTGGAGACGCCGCCAAGCAAGCCGCCATGTTGCTGCACGGAGGTGGATCATGGCGTCATTTTGACTGAATCAGCACCAACAAACTGCTGCTTCCTAACCGAGCCCAGGGAGTTCTTCACACTGCAGCTCACTTTGGTCCAATTGGAGATGATTTCACACGTTCCCTCTTTATAATGCATAATGAGCTTCTCACTTACCAGGGTGTTTGGCATTTTCTGTGTTACTGTTTCGGTCTCCTGCTGAAAGATTTTGTAATTTCTCTCACCTGGAATGTTTTGTCAACTTGCACGAATACTCTCAGGCCCAACCTTATTGTCTATAACCTCTAATGGGTTTTAGCTGGGGATGAAATTGGGATGGATGAAACCAAACAATGTTCTCCAATACTCCAGCTTCTTCTAAAAAATGAAAGTATATTTTGTTTAAAACATACAGGACAAAAGATTGAAAGTAAAAATTATGGTTATCCACATTTAAACAAGTCACATACCAACACAGGCTGGAGGGCCACTTAGCAAGGAAGAAGTCAAAACTCTAAATCGAGCATAAAAAGACAGATTACAGTTTGCAAATGCACTCAAGTTCAAAAACTTTATTTCTGAATTTGTGTCTTTTAGTTTGGCAAAACTAAAATTGAAGTGCTAGGCCATGACTGGGATTGTAAACTTGCTATTTTTGTTAACTAACACATGTTAAGCTGTAAATGTGAACTTTCTGTACCGTATATTATTCTTAATTTAGTTAGTTTGATGTGCTTGTATTTATTTTAATATTTTGGTCATTGTGTGAATCTACGTACGTTGATGTCACTTTGCTAATCTAACACCTAAATTTCACTTATTCTATTCTATTCTATTCTATTACGACTTTTGACTTTTTATTCATGTAGACAGAAACGTATTTATTGATACATCCATCATCATAACAAGCAAATAGATTTTCCTTGTAGGTCTGCTGAAAAATAAAAAAAGATTTTAAAAAAAACAATATTATAATTTCTAAGACTAAGATATAACTGGAAGGCTTTTAAAACTAAAATTAGAAACAAGGTTTTAAATTTATGTTCTAAAAAAACCCTAAACAAAATATCTAAAACATTACTAAATTACTGGAGCTAACTGCCTTTAAAAGGGTTCATTCTTGCAGCTTTTCTTTTGTAGTGACATGTTACAATTTCAGAAAATGAAGATATTTTTGTTCCTTGTCTTTTGTTTTGTATCGTGTCTGTTAAATAAATCTATCAGTTTTAGCTATTAGCCCTAAAGAAAACTAAACACGTTCCCATCCAGACTTTTCTCCTTGTTTAATTTCCTCTAATTTCCAAGCAAAGTTGTAGCAATAAATATTAAATCAGTATAAAAGGCCAACATTGACCCAATCCATCAGCAAACCAAACACACACACTGATCCGTGTACGGCGGACAGCGATGGCAGAACAGATTTGTTTGGTTTCTAATGTCAACAATTGGATCATCCATTTAATAATTCATGAGAGGTGACACATGGTCTGACAGCGAGGCGATGACTGGACCGGTTCACCCAGTGCAGAACCTCCACAAACCTCAACAAGAATATATTTATTTCAATTAAATGTTTTATTTTTAAATAGCATTTAGTTCAGGAAAGGAAAGATAGCTTTGGAGAAAAAGATACTGCACACTTAAATCATTTAGTTTTTATTTATTAATTTTCTGCCCAGGTTCTAATCGAACTGTAGGCTGGAGACATATAAACATTTTGCATTTTAGAGATTTTTATTTGAAAACCATTTAATTATATTTGCTTTTTACTTCACAGAGTAACAGAAGTACATGTTGAGAAGGAAGGAAGGAAGGAAGGAAGGAAGGAAGGAAGGAAGGAAGGAAGGAAGGAAGGAAGGAAGGAAGGAAGGAAGGAAGGAAGGAAGGAAGGAAGGAAGGAAGGAAGGAAGGAAGGAAGGAAGGAAGGAAGGAAGGAAGGAAGGAAGGAAGGAAGGAAGGAAGGAAGGAAGGAAGGAAGGAAGGAAGGAAGGAAGGAAGGAAGGAAGGAAGGAAGGAAGGAAGGAAGGAAGGAAAATATTTACTTTTTTCTCTGTTTTGCTTGGAAAAGTCTTGATTTCCCAGACTCTTCCAGGCTCTTCCAGGTTTTTCCAGACTCTTCCAGATTCTTCCAGACTCTTCCAGATTCTTCCAGGCTTTTCCAGACTCTTCCAGGCTCTGTAGGAATCCTGTCAGAAGTTTTTATTACAGCTGAAGTTTGTTTCTATTGGAGGAATGCACTTTGAGTAACTTCTGGCCCTCAGCATGACTCACCACATTGTGCATCTGCTTCCAGCGTCTCCTGACATCATGAGCGTCTCTTACAGCTAATCTGCAGCCGAAGTGCCGCGCGACCGGAGAAACATTCACACCTCTGCACCGGCCAAATGAAATCAACAAAACTTTTGTTGCTTGTTTTTCTCATCCACTTTCCTGAGCCTCGTTTGAATTTTAGATGAGTGATTCAGATTCAGAGTGAGAGATGGAGAAAACCGGCTCTGAAGTGTCCACACAGCATCACTGCTGATGCTGCAGCAGACCCAGAACTGCAGCAGCTTTGGGTCTGCTGCAGCATTCTCTACTGAAGTCCATTGCATTCACCAAAAAAAAGAAAAAATATAGTTATCTTATCTCATAATTACCACATCAGGATTCAGTCATTACGAGTTAATATCTCATTTCAAGAAAGAAAAAAAATAGCATAATTGAGAAATAAGATGATGTAATTATGAGCTAAGATCTCAAAAATACAAGAAATAATTTCAGAATTCAGAGATAAGATATCATCATAATGAGGCTTTATTTTGTAATTACAAGAAAAGATGTCATAATTACGAGATCTTAAGACATATCTCAAAAGTACAAGAATAAATCTCATAATTACAACGTAAGATGACATAATTATGAGACACAAACTTGTAATAATTACAATCTTTTCTTATAACTACATCTTGTCCCGTAATTATGAAACATTTACTCATAATTACAAGACAATATATCATAATTATTAGGAAAATATCTCATAATTTATCTCATAATTATTTGATAAAATTTCATAAATGAGATAAGATGCCATAATTACAAGATAGGATCTCATAATTACTAGAAAAGATGTCACAATTAGAGTCCTTATTTCATAATTAGAAAAATGTTCAGAATTATGAAAAAAGGTATCGTAATTACGAGAAAAGATATCATAATTAGGAGATAAGATCTTGTAATTATGACATATTTTCTCATACTTATGAGATAATTTGAGATTTTTTTCTCAGGTGGATCCAATGCTCTTCTGTACTTTTCTGTATCCCACCAGAAACAGAACAGTGTTGGACTCAGTGTTTCTGATATGTGGAGGCAACCGCTGCTTGCATTTTCATGAAGGATGATCTCTGCTTGTGTTGTGATTGTGCAAACAGGACAGGAAGGAGGAGGACCTGGAGATAAAGGTCACCATCCCAAACTGAAACCTCTTCTGCCATTTTAACCTTTAGAGCTAGCTTCAGCGCTAACATGTTGTTCTCCTCGACTCTTTGGAGTTTTGTCTGTGCATCTGAACTGAGAAACACCTGCAGCAGGTGGAGAGGTGGAGGATGTTGATCCTCTCTTCACCTTCTTCACACCTCAGTGTGAAGATGCCATGCGGCCATCATCGGCATGTACGTCATCCATTTTGGCTCTTGGACTTATTTATTTCAACTTTTCCAGGGGAGGAATAATTATACAAAAACAGAAAATGGCTTTCATTTTATTGAGGATTTTCTCTGATCTACACATATCCAAATTATTCACACAGGCTCAAACTTATACATAAACTTGCCAATATTTCACTAATTATCACTCAGCAAGTTGAATATTTAGTCTTCAGCATAATTCTGGGTTGATATCTGACCAGTAGAGTTGATTTAAACCTTAAGCATAATTCATATATTTTTTGATCAAACAAAAACATCAAACTGTCAATAAAAGAAAACAACTTTTTATTTTTAATATCAACACTCAATGTTTATGGAAACTAAGAAGCTAACAGAATGAATATGGAATGCCTGTTTTCTACAAATTTCTGAGACATGCCTGGTTCATTCAGGCTGCATGAGAGTGAGAGAGAGCAAAACATTCAGCAGGTAACAGGAAGGCTCAACAGAATAAGGTCGCTGTGTTTATCCATTTAAACTTACAACCTATGTTGCAGTTCATGCTGGATTTGGAAATGTTGGTAGCATTCTGGAAATCTAAAAATTGAGACTTGGGATCTACGTATGTTCTCTAGCAATAATGTAAGATGCTAATCATAGTTTTAAATGTCAAATTAGTTTTTTCTTCTTCTTAAACTCCTAAGCCTACCATATGAACTGTTTATTCCACGTTTTTAGATTTTTTTAAAAAAAATTTAGATTATTTAATAAAAACCAGTAAGTAACTTTTACAAAAAAAGATTTTTTACATATTTGTTGAAACTGTCACTATATTGACAGCTGCTCGGCCTTCTCCCAGTGCTCCCATTTCTAACTAAAAGCAACCAATCAGAGCCAGGAGGTGGGTCTTAGTGCTGTCAATCAATCTTTGTGTGCATTGCTCCTCACCTTTCTATAAAGCAGAACCTGTCATGATAGCTAAGGTTAGTTCGCATGGTGGCTAAATGGTTTTTCTGTAAAGGTGAGTTCACGAGATTGATTGGCAGCGCTAAGACCCTCCTCCTGGCTCTGATTGGCTGTTTTTGATCGGTAGCAGTGCATTTCTTCATATGGCAATAGCACTCCAATGATCCTCCAAGAAGGAGGTGGACTAGATTGATATTTTCACAGATTATATGTCTCATATCATAATGTCACAATATGATAATAGTTTTAGCTCATTTTATTTTACTTGAGTACAAGAAATTGTACTCAAGTAAAAGTAGAACTACTTCAATATATTTTTACTCAAGTAAAAGTGTAAAGTAACCATCCAAGAAATTACTAAAGTAAGTATATTTTTTCAAAAAGATTACTCAAATAAATGTAATTGTTGACGCTGGGCAGTAACATGTAGTTACTACCCAACTCTCTGCATATTGAAGGATGAGTGATCTTTCAAACTTATCACTTGCGTCTTCAAGCTAAACCCCTTTTTAAAAGCACATTTATCTCCTTATTTTGTTATATTCTAGAAAAGCGACATAATTAATCTAAACTGAAAAGTTAGAAACATCTCCAGGCTGTCGGCCATTACACCTTTCAGCTCCATGAGCACAAATGACTCACAGGAGCCCAACAGTCAACTCAACCAATGACAACAATAGCATGCAGGTGTCGATGTACGAAGACTTATTTTCCCTTTAAATATCTTTCACTTTTTCCCTCTGTGTCTCCTCTTCCCAGGAATCTGACAGGAAATTTGGTCCAGCTCTTAGTTTAATTGCCTGTTGTTGTCTGCGAAGCATCCGCAATCCCTGGCAACAGGACTTGGCAAAATGTTCCGCATTATTCAACCGGCTTAGCTTACTTCTGTTCTCGCTGACGTCGTTTAACGTCAGCAGATGATGGAGGAATTTCATAAAAAGTTTGGCTGAAACGACGGTTTTATTTTTGCCACTTGGAGTAAATAATGTGACATACCGCTGACCTAAAACTCACTCAGAAGATACTTTTGCTCTAAATCACCGTAATTAAGTTTAATATTATCTAATAAATGTTAATAATATGATGAAAAAAGATGAGAAATTACAAATAAAAAGAACATTTGTGAACAATCCCATCTATTTTAACCTGCAGAGATAATTAGGGAGATTCTTGTGTTTTGTGCCAACTCCTCTCACACAGTGAGTCATTCTCATGTTATTTAGTGAAAGTGACAAATTTACACAGATGATGACTGAAATGACTTGTAACTGATAAATCTGAGACGCTTCTTCGAGCAAAGATAAGAAATAAATAACGATTAAAAAAGCAAATATTTTAATCTGTAATAATTTAGCCAAAAATGTGCAATATTTGCCAAAAACAATGAATGTTTTTTAAAAAAAAAAGTAATATTGGAGATAATAACCACACAACACTTTCAGTGTTGCTGGTTGCTTTTTTTCTTTACTTTTCCGGTTGCATTTGTTTGAAATCAGCCATTTTTACTGAAAATCATGATTTTGTTTGTGTGTCAGGAGGAGGGGAATTTCTAAATTAGTAGTAAAATCCCAGATATGGTGCTGTATTTTTATTTTATTTTAATATTGCTATAATTTTACAGCTTTTGTAAATTCTTGGTCTACTTAATGAAGATTAAATAATTAATCTAAGTGAATGAACAGGCTTTATTTTGGATACATACAAATATGCAAATTTAAGGAATAGACTAAATCATTGCAGACAAAGAAACAATTGCTGAAGCACAGATTTGTTAATGCCTCCCACATATCAGCTATAAGAATATGACAGCAACTCAATGGGCTTATAATCCGTCATTATATTATATTTAATCAACATGGCATCATTTGTTATTTTGCATTTTAGCATTTTCTTGATCAAGATCTCTGCAAACACTTGCAAGTCAGCAGACTTCAAACCTGCAGTAAATTAAAGTAATACTGCCCTCTTCTGGTACCAAAACGCTACCAGCGTCATCCACTTCTATAAACTCAGTGTAAACATGAGTAAACAACAACAACAACAAAAAACCCTTCAAATAAATCTGTCCAATAATTTCCCAAAAATAAAAGGAAACAGAAAAGAATAAAAATAACTGATATTTATAAAGAAATTACTATGTAGTGTAATGTATCTATCTAATTTCTGTAAAAAATAAATATAACTAAAACTTTTTTTAAATTAATTTTAAAAAAATTAATTTTTTTAAAATTAATTTTTTAATTTTGCTATATTTTTAAATCAAAAATATAGCAAAACATAACGTAATATGTCAAGACAAACATCTTATGGGATGTTAATAGAGGGAATGGGAAAATATATTCTTTCATTTGTATTTTTAAAATTAATTTTATAATTTGTTTAAATTGATAGTTGGTACGGAAAACGATTTGGTCCACTAAATAAATAAATAAATAAATAAATAAGCAAGCTTAGCTATTTCACCAAGGAGGCCTTTTAAGACAACTTTACAACACATACTGGAAAAAAAATCAATGAAAAATGGGTGTTTAAAAAACAATCTACCGTATGACGTCAACAAGGAAACGAACAAACTTTACTTTCAAATTAAAATTTCAGTGGTATAGCAACTTTTTCCTATTGTTTCAACATTAATGTGCCATTTATGAAATTAGATTCTTTAGTTAATTTGATAATTGTCAAGCAACTATAACTATTTAAAGTGTTTAAATATTAAAGCTACCAGAAAGGGTGGGAAACTACTATCTACTTTTATTTGTATGTATTTATCTAAACATTTTTTACAACAGTTTACTCTCAAACCTAAAAATATTCATTCATTAAAAAAATTTGTGCTAAAAAATATTCATGAGATAAATCAACCACCTATGACTTCTTTAATACCTTATACAGAAAAATAATCTCAAAGAACTAAATTGTTTATTTACTATTTGTCTCTTATTGTAGCCACAGTCTAACAACAAAACACACATTTCGCTTACAATTTAACTTCAAATTTAGCAACAAATAAATGACTTGGTACATCCTTCTTTTTTATTTATAGCATTTTATAAACACCAATATAAATACATTACCATTTATTTTATTTTATTTTTTTCAGCTCAATTTGGCTTAGCTCGTTCATATCTTTGATTTTATTTTGAAAATTCTTACCGGAAGCTCCAATTCTGTTTTGCGTCAAACATTCGGCTACTCACCGCGGGCCGACTTCCACGCTGCTGGCGGCGCGTGTGGAACACTTTTCTTGGGTCTCTCCTGCTCGTTTAACCGCCAAACTCTCCAACTTCGCGATCTTTCACCTTTATTTCCCTTTCATTGACGCAACATACACTACCGCTTCTAGCTAACCGTTTTTGACTCTTAAAGCTCGTTTTTATCTCTATTTTATTCATCCTGTGCATCTCGCGTTCTGTGTTTCGCAGGGTTCACGTGGAGACCGTTCTTTAAACAGCAAGCCTGTTAGCTTTAGCTTTTAGACAAGAAAAAATGGCAACTTTAGCTTCTCTGATTCTGGAAGATGGAGAAAGATTTAGGGGGCGACTTTTTGGTGCGAATGTGTCTGTTTCTGGAGAAGTTGGTAAGTAATATGAAAATGTTAGCTACACTATATTAAATGTATATGAACTTCCTTGTCTGTACTAAATATATTGGATATGTCGCTGCCTTCAGGCTGACCTTTTATTTTTTAACCCTGATCTGTGTCCATTTGGAGTCACAGATCACAGTTCTTTAGTACCAGACTCTGATAACCTGTCCTTTGTTATCTACAGCATAGTTGTGTTGCCGGATTCCATTCATCCGGTCAATATTAGCTGAAATTCTTCCCAATCATGCCATTTCTTGTCAGCTCGTAAAATAAATTACTTCCAAATAAACAAGTTCTAAGCTTCAGTGAAAGCAGATGAGCAAGTTAAACAAGTCTTGACTGCCAAAATGTGCTACAGTTCAACTAACTTGACAAATATTTGAGGTTTTCAGTTATTTAATTAGGTCATTAGATTGTATTCAACTCCAGACTCAAGTTTTAACTTATCAATGAGAATTGAATCCTTGTATCAATAAGCTTCCAACAGACTTACAGTATATCTTTTAAAATTGTTTGTAAAGAACCTATTACTGTTTTCTATGCACAAATATGGACAACTTGTAATTTTTTTAAGTGACCTTTCTTGCACTTTTCTTTGGACCTGAGTATTTTTGTCTGCCTTCAATTTCAATTAGTTTTGCTTAGATTTTCTAAAAAAATCTATATTTAACAGTAGGGGTGAGCATTTACTGTATTGTTTATGATTTATTGTGATAAATTTCTCAAGTATTTTGATTTACTATTGTCACGATAAATTCTAATTGATGCATAAAACCGCCCAAAACTTTCCATATAGTCAGGCAGGATTTGGTTTTACTATTTTCTTCACTGTTTGTTCAATGAAAGTATCAATAAATTTGAAAATATGATTAAATACAGTTACTGTGTGCATTTTAGTGATATTAGTAACACTTCCTATTGTGACAGGTGACTTGAAGAAGTATATTTCAGATGTTTTTCAAGATCAGTGTTTGTGAGGTTATGATTGTTGTACGATGGAGTCACAGCCAACCAGTTACCCTAACAGGAAGGAATGAATATCACTTATATTCTATATATTCTACATGTTACAATAGTACCACAAAATATATTGTTAAAACTTTAAATCCATTTATTTAACAATACAACAACACTACTTCTAAAGTCATCAGAAAGCATAACTAGCATAGAGTCCAAAGAAAAACTTTGCGCTATGTTAGAATATAGGAAAGAAGACATTTTGGATATTAAATAAAAACAGAGACGGATGATGTTTGTGTTGTACTGAGGAATGTTTTGTGTGTTTAGTGTTCCAGACCGGCATGGTGGGTTACCCTGAGGCTCTGACGGACCCCTCCTACCGCTGCCAGCTGCTCACTCTCACTTACCCTCTCATCGGCAACTATGGAGTACCAAACGACAAAGAGGGAGAGTTTGGACTTAGCCAGGTAACAACAGTTACTGAAAAATCAGGGTTAGATCAGGTGGATTAACTGAAATAGAGTTTTAATTTGGAGTTTATTTGCTGTGTATTAATAATTTTGCTAATGGCACTAATCAAAATATAATGTTTGCTTCTGGTTTTCTAAATTGTTGACACTTTGGTGTCTTCTATGACTTTGTATTTTTGTGTTTTTAACTGCCTTGTTGCTGAAATGTGATACACAGATGAACTTCATTGATTAATAGGCTGAAAACACAACATGCGAATTTTTGTAATTTTTGCTTTTATGTAGGATTGGAACTAAAGATTCTTTTTGTATTTGATTATTCTGATGATTAATGGTGTAATCGGATTTTAAAAAACATTCTGTAGATTTTTAATTTAGCCACTCAAGTCTATTTTCTGAAATATTAATAATACATTAAGTAATGTGAATAATCCCAAAAAAAATCTACTCCTTTTAAAATAAGAAAATAAACATTTATTTGCCTAAAATGCAGTAACAGGATTGCTTTAGTTTATGTTTGATCATCTGTAGCAAAGGATGCATCTGCAGCTAAAAATACTTCTAATTACATGTGAAAAGTTCAACCCTTTTTGCTGTAGCTAACACCAATACAGTGTAGAGCCAATTTTATTTTCTTCGATTAATCAATTAATAATTGGATTACAAAAAGCACAATTAGTTTTTTTTTTTTGTTTTTTTTCATATTCCTTTATTTAACCAGGTAAACCCCGTTGAGATCTAGATCTCATTTTCAAGAGGGACCTGAGCAAAAAATTTGCAATACATAGCAACCTGGTTACAAGATAAAAACAATTAATGCATATGCACAAGTATAAAACAATAAAAACAATTTAAAAACAATGACACTGTTCCATAGAATCTTGTTGCCTATCTTTAAGAACTGATCGAAATAAGTCCAGTGAAATCATTTCCAACATCTTAAGTTCAGACTGCAACTGATTCCACGCTGTGGGGGCAAAACACTGAATGCCTGCTTCCCTTTTTCAGATCGAAAGCGTGGGACATGCAGAAGAATAATGTTATTGGAGCGTAGAGAACGAGAACTGACAGTTCTATGTAGGAGAGTGGATAAATATGCTGGGGTTAGACCGAGTAGAGATTTATATATCATTATCATTAAATGATTATTTCTCCGTACACTTAAAGGAGCCATTCAGCTTTTGCGTACAAATCACAATGATGTGTCAGACGTCTACTACCGGTTATAAATCTTAAAGCGCAATGATACACAGTATTTAATGATTGAAGACATTTGGTTGAAGCATTCATATATAAAACAGTATAGTGATGCAGAATAGCAGTATATATAGTTGACACTTATTTCAATGATGGATTAATGGGATTAGTTGTTTCAGCCCTGTTTTCATGTTGTTCTCCTCAGTGGTTTGAATCTTCCAAGATTCACGCTGCAGCTCTGATCATCGGAGAGTTGTCTGAGGATCCCAGTCACTGGAGCTCAGTAAAATCACTCGACCAGTGGCTCAAAGAGCATGGCATTCCTGGGTTGCAAGGTCAGGAAAATCTATGCTTAAGCAAATTCATTCAATATGAAATACATGTTTTCATTTTATTCAGCATATGACATTTAAAGTTGTTTATGTAACACTAAAAAACTGAGGCTTTTAAAGTTGTTTTCCTCCTTTTCTTTCCAGGTGTTGACACTCGCTGTCTGACTAAAAAGATCAGAGAGAAGGGCACCATGTTGGGAAAACTGGTTGTAGATGGGACTCCAGAGGACAGCATCCCCTTTGATAACCCAGATCAGAGGAACCTGGTCCAGGAAGTGTCTATGAAGGTAACTCATCCAGAATGTTTATAGTTTTACCAGAGATGCCTATAAGTTCAACAGGAAATCTAGTCACATATATTATTTCAACCCTATGTTTTTTTATTTTTCTGAATTATTTTCACTCATTTAAATGTGTAGATGAAGCGCACCTGTTGCCAGTTGTGTGTAAGGGGCTCAGCACTGCCCCCTGTCAGTGCGGCATGGTACTTTCAGACTTACTTTGTTCATTTACGGCTGACCAAAAAGACTAAATATGACATTCATGAACTATATATGAGGCAAACTATTGATCCTGCCATGAATTTCAACAGGATATGCATAAATTCATTGTTATATAACATAAATTCTGTGATTTTTGTTACTCTTTGTAACATATCTATCATCTATTCTGCCAGGTATTTTGCTAATCTCCTGATTTTAGCTACTGATGTCAGTTAATGTAATTTCTGCCTCCAGGAACCAAGAGTGTTCAACCCAAGTGGTAGTTTGCGAATCACGGCAGTCGACTGTGGCATCAAGTACAACCAGATCCGGTGCCTGGCTCAAAGAGGAGCCCGCGTTACTGTCGTACCGTGGGACCATCCACTGGACGCTAACGGTCAGTACTTCACATTTAAAGTTGTTTTTGGTTAGATTGGACCGCCAGTTGTTTAATGTTGAGATTTTGGAACATTTCGTTTCATCGTTTTCCGCAGATTTTGATGGTTTGTTCATCAGCAACGGTCCCGGCGACCCCCAGTTCTGCCAGGCCACCATCAGCAACGTGAGGAAGATGGTCTGTGTGGATCAGCCAAAGCCTGTTTTTGGGATCTGCCTCGGACACCAGCTGCTCTCCTTGGTGATTGGAGCAAAAACCTACAAGATGAAGTGAGTTTTCTCCGTTAAAGAAAAGAGCAATCGCTTAAATACGGCTTTCAAATTATAACGCTCTACTAAACTCTGAAGAAAAGATCAGTGTTGTTAGAAAGATAACAGCTTTACATCTCACAGTCACACCAGATTAAATTATGAGCCTTCAGATTTAGTAACTTGATTTTCCCAGAATCCTCCAGCTTTGGCGCTTTCACTCTTTAAGCTGTGAAAAGCAGATTCTGCTGTCCTCAGCAGTTTGGTGTCTCCTGAATGAGCTCTGGAGATTTGGACCGGTCAGAAGCTGCAACATAAACCCAGCGACCCTGAACCTCAAAGGCACAGCGAGCGGAGATTAGACAGCCTGTTGTTGGGCAGCTTTTATCAGGACAGCGACCGTTCCCACTGCTTAGGGGAACGCTGCTTACCTCCTCATAGTTTGTTTGGACTCATTGTTACAATCTACAGCTATGCAGATGTTTTCTTCCCTGTTTTTAACCATTTGATTTCCTTTTTTTTAAAAATAATTCTGAAATGAGAGTTTAAAGGGGTTCAAAATTATAAAGTTATATTGTAGTTATTGTAGAGTTATAGTATTTTCTCAGGGTAGAAATTCAAATTTGTCCCTTTGAATTTTGCTAATTTCTAACAAAAATAAGTCTCAGCTATTGGAAAATAAGGAAATCAATTTTAATGCTCAACTTGAAGTTGATGTGTTTTTGCTTTTTATGCACTACAATTTAGATACATTTTATGTTTTTATCAAACATACATTAGACAATAATTATATCAGTGGAAAATGCTTCTGTAAGGTTTTGAAAAATGTTTTAAAAAGTAATTAAGTTTAATTTATGAAATATCTATACCTTGAAGCAAACTTGAAAAAATTTAATATTAATAAAATACAGTAGCAGTCGTACATATGGCAAACAGATAATTATGTGTGGATGTAGTTCATTCAAAATATAATAGAAAAATGAATACTATTAAAATAATAACACAATAAGTTATAATTACATCATCATTGATAAGAGCATAACTAGTAGCAAAATTCTCAATCATTTAAGTTCTTGAATAAAAGCAAAATTACTAAAAAATAATAGCAGACTAATGTCAAAATCAATGCTAAGTATGATAATAATAATAAATTGCAGAATTAATAGAAAAATTATAATAAAATTTATTAATAGCTAAATTCATAAACAAAATCAGGAATAATTAAGACTAAAACAAATTTTGCCAATACATTTTACACTTCTACTGTTGCTACCAGTAACAATATTAAGATGTTTCCAAGTAAACTCTATAAATGGTACATCTTGGTTGTCATATTTTTTTTATAAAAAATGTCTCTTTGTAACTTTTCTTGGTTATAATTTCAGGTATGGTAACCGTGGCCACAACCAGCCGTGCCTCCATAACGGAACCGACCGCTGCTTCATCACCAGTCAGAACCACGGCTTCGCTGTCGACCCCGACACCCTGCCCAGCGACTGGGACGTTCTGTTCACCAACGCCAACGACCACACCAGCGAGGGCATCGTGCACAACTCTAAACCTTTATTCAGGTAAATGTTTGATCCACTGAACCAACTGAAGACGCACAGCAGAGAGTTCATGTGAATAAAATCAGAAACTGTTCTCGTCTTCCAGCGTTCAGTTCCACCCCGAGCACATGGCCGGCCCCACAGATCTGGTCAGCTTGTTTGATGTTTTTCTCGACACAGTCAAAGACTTCAAAGAGGGCAACACAGGAAAAGCTGGTATTTACATTCTCCCTGCATTATAAAATCTAATTTATGCAACATTAAACAGATTAGAGATTTAATAGGGCAGATACTTGATTTTTACTATTTTATATCAATTATGTAAAAGCAAATAAGGATGAAATGATTAATTGGATTAATTTAACTTATGATAAGTCTTCAACTAATTTAGTAATCGATTATTATTAACTGGAGAATAGAATAAAAAACATTGCAACTTGCTGAGAAAAATATATTCAAAGCAGTAATTAAGCCAAAACTACAAAAACCTTTGGAAATATATTTTAGCCAAGACTCCTCAAGTTGCCTAGTTTTAGCTTCAAATTCATTAAAAGGAATGCTATTTAATTTCATTTTAGGCAATAAAATGTTTATTACTGTTATTACAAAATGTAATTATTTACATTTAATTATTTAAAATGTCTTGCATGAAAAATCTGTAGAATGTGACCATTTTGTTTTTATCAGATTAAATTAATTACTAAAATAATTGTTAGTTGCTCCCTCATAATTTATGTGTTTTGTTTCCAGTGAAGCAGCGTTTGATGGACCACCTCACATACTCTGGTGCCCCAAAGACCGATGAGGTTGTCAGGCCCAAGAAAGTCCTCATTCTGGGTTCTGGAGGGCTCTCCATCGGACAAGCCGGAGAGTTCGACTACTCCGGATCTCAGGTCTGACACTAAAGAACTGTTCCCATAAGATTATTATAATACATCCAAATAAATGTATGTTTATTTTTTACACCCTTGGTTTGTAGAGGTGCCTTAAATCCTTGATGGTGTTTTTCAGGGCACACTTTAGAAAAAAGATGCAATCTAATGTTTGATTAAAAGCCTAGTTTTGTAAAACGTCATTTACAATAGAAACCACGTATTTTCACACACCTCAGAGAGATTTTTTTTTTTTTCAGTCTGAAGTTAAATCTGACTGAATATTTCTTGTTTAAATCAGTTTGAAATTACCAAAATTATTTCTATTTTCTAAACGACAAAAAACTTAGCCAAAACATTTTTTTAGAGATTCTTTCCCTCATTTTCATTGTATATTGTGTTTAAGTATTAAATTTGAGCAGGAAGGTTATTTACCCACAATTTGCTTGGATTGTTTCAATGTAATGAATATTTACCATTTCTAATGACTCAATGATTTATTGATCATCTTGTATTTTGTACGTCGGACAAAGTTATTGAAATTGGGAGATTATTTTGTTAAATTAGAACTTCGTGTGAGAGAGAGACATTTCAAATGTAAAATTGTTCTATATGTTAGTTTAGAATGTAGAATACAATCGCAAAAATCTAAACTAATAAATAAGGTCATATAATAATGAATTGAAACTTTTTTCCTTTTTTAGTTTGTATTTGTATTGTTTTTCTCTGATGCTGGAAGAATTTGAAAACTTTCAGCATTTCCCTGAAATGTAAAGTGCTTAAATTATACTGTGGGAAAATTTTACTAACCCTGTAAATTTAAGTATTTATGTCTATTTTTCATTTTAACTCACTGTTTTCCTTTGCAGGCTATAAAGGCTCTGAAGGAGGAGAACATCCAGACTGTTTTGATCAACCCCAACATTGCCACTGTGCAGACATCCAAAGGTCTCGCTGACAAAGTTTACTTCCTGCCAATCACACCAGATTACGTCACTCAGGTGTGGATTCATCATTTCCCTGCGATAAACCAAATAATCATGTAATTAGAGAGAAAGCAGCGATATAAAACACTGTGTCCCGTCTCCAGGTGATAAAGAACGAGCGTCCGGACGGCGTCCTGCTGACGTTCGGCGGTCAGACCGCGCTGAACTGTGGCGTGGAGCTAACCAAAATGGGCGTCCTGGAGAAGTACAAAGTGAAGGTTCTGGGAACGCCGGTCGCCTCCATCGAGATGACGGAGGACAGAAAGATCTTTGTGGAGAAAATGGAGGAGATCAATGAACATGTTGCTCCCAGTGAGGCAGCTCTTTCAGTGGAGCAGGTGAGTTAAAAATTTAAAAATTTAACTTTGTGTTATGTTAATATCAGTGTTTCTGCATAGTTTTCCCAGACTAAATTTAATATCCCATAATCTAAAAGTTGTTTCCATATTTGTTGCTCCATTATACATCAATCCAATCACTCATTGATATTTTCCTTTCTCAATTTAACATTAATTCACTCTTTCCATTTCTTAATGTTTATGCAGATTATACATTTAGAAACTGATCTATATAGGAATGTCACATTTAAACTTAATTTATACTTAAAATGTTCAAAAAAACAACTAAAAATCTGCAAAAACAAAAATGTGGAGATGTTTTTTTTTTTAAATGAGACGATTGTGTAATTGTGGTTGGGGTTTGACGATAAATCAATTTGATCAGATTTTTGGTTTTCGAAAATATTTTGGAAATTCTGTTTATTTGGGCTTTGAATTCAGGTCAACTCTACGACAGAATTAGGGTCAAACTAAGATTTTTTTTCTTTTTAATTTAAAAGGCGATTAACGTGGTGACTTCATATCTTGGTAGCTTTTTTTTCTGATTAAAGCGACTTTTTTCTCATAATTTTTAAATGTTTTTTCTGGTGAACTTGCATCTTAGTTTGGTAATATTATGACTATTCTCACAATTAAACTAAAATTCCTGAAGCTTTGTTCTAATACTCTGCCTTACAACTCACAGAAGGGATGATTATTCTCACTTTTTGAGAATAATTATTTTTTTCTGTCATTTATCATTTCAATATTAGAAAATAAACTAACATGAAAAGCTTATTAAAATCATGCCTGGAATGGAAATCTGAGATTTTATTTTTAAGCTATATTTTCCAGCCCTAGGTCACTTTTAATTTTTCTTCTAGGCGATTGCTGCTGCAGAGCGCCTGGGATTCCCCGTCCTGGTTCGCTCTGCGTTCGCCCTCGGCGGTTTGGGCTCCGGATTCGCCAACAACAGAGAAGAACTCATCTCCTTGGTAACGTCGGCCTTCGCTCACACCTCTCAGGTCCTTGTAGACAAATCCCTCAAAGGTTGGAAGGAGATCGAGTACGAGGTGGTCCGAGACGCCTACGACAACTGCATCACCGTGAGTACTTTGTGTTATATTTATTTGACCTGGAAAACCTTTTTTTTACTTTAACTTTCCCTTCCTGCTGCTGTTCAGGTGTGCAACATGGAGAACATCGACCCGCTGGGCATCCATACAGGGGAATCCATCGTTGTGGCTCCCAGTCAGACACTAAACGACCACGAGTACAACATGCTGAGAAATACGGCCATCAAAGTGATCCGACACCTCGGCATCGTGGGAGAGTGCAACATCCAGTATGCTCTGAACCCTGAATCTGATCAGGTACACCAAGATGTTTATGGAACCTGCAACAACGATGCAAACATTGGACTTATGGCTAATTGTCAATTAATGGTTTATTAGATTAAAATGTATTCCCATCAATAGGCCTGACACAATAACAAATTTTGCATACATTTTGGTAAATTGTCCCAGACGTTATTGCAATAAATCATAATATTGTTTTGAGAATATGACATTATAATGCAAGTACACACTCTCAAATATAATTAAACTTTAATTTCTAACAAACATCTAACAAGGGAACTGAAAGACATTTTAAATATCCAAAATAAATAAACAAAACATAACCAATACATTGCACACAGAAGACTCTGTGTGCAAAATTGTCCTTCAAAAAAAGGGGCTAGATGAGACCAATTCACCAGACGTGAGACTTTTGTCATTCAGTTTTAGGTGAAAAGAGCCAATCAATCGTTCAAATTAAAATTATTGAACTCATTTTAATTTAATTTAATTTATCCAGCAGAGGACACCACTCAGGTTTTTAAGAAATTGGCTGCTTACCAATAGGATCAATCAACTTTATATTGGCTCATTGATTGCATCTCTGCCTGTAAACATGTGTGCATTGCTGTAATCCTTCATACTCTCTCTGCAGTACTACATCATAGAGGTGAACGCTCGCCTGTCGCGGAGTTCTGCCCTGGCCAGTAAGGCAACTGGTTACCCTTTGGCGTATGTAGCAGCTAAACTGGGCCTGGGAATACCGCTGCCCCAACTCAAGTATGCATTTCAACCAACAAAACCTCTAATTTTACAGCTTACATTTAAAATGTAATCTTTTATTTTGTTGACATGTAGCTGCTTCTGATGTGATTTTTGCTTCATCTTTTAGAAATTCGGTCACCAACTCAACCACAGCAAACTTTGAGCCTAGTTTGGACTACTGTGTGGTGAAGGTGCCTCGATGGGATCTCAGCAAGTTCCTGAGGGTTTCCACCAAGATCGGCAGTTCGATGAAGAGCGTTGGTAAGAGAGTGTAAATATATAATCTTTCAATGTTTTCCTCAGTAATTTTAACTGCAAAATTTACTTTTTGCTTGTTTTTCTACTTCCATTTGGGTCTCTGCTGCTTCTAGAAACAATCCAAACGCTAAAAGAAAATCCAGCAATTTTATGGCAATAAGTAAAACATTAGTCTCGTCTTTTTTTAGTGGCGAGACTCTATAGCATTTTTTAAATTGAGTTAATTACAGGATTGGTAATTAATCACAATTTCAAAAACCTCACAATTAAGTCACAATTGCCAGGCAATGCCACGTTACTTGGTCAGTTGGTTTTACCGCTGCATACAACGGCTGCTGGAAAATACATGTTTTGTTGTTGACTTACCATCCAGAAACTGCTTGCTCCATTCTGGCTGGTTGTGCAGGAGGCTCCACTGCTGCTTTTTAAAGATATACGGTTGTATAATTGCACAAATGTTTGTAACCATTTTCATGTGCGAGTGTAAACCTTGAGTTGGGAGGCATTGCCAGTGATATTTTAGTCAGAAATCAACTCATTCTGACTAAAATCTTGTCTAAAAATGATTTTGTATGGGGGGGAAGTGACGAACATGTTTTGCATCCTGACTCGAAGTACTCTTCTTCACCTGCAGAGATCTGTTTCATAAGTTTATGCTATTGCTATCTCAGTCTTCCAGATCTGTTGTGTGGAAAAAAGTTATTTGGATTTTCAGACTATTTTCCATCCCATATCCGACAGTCATCCGTCTACTTGTTTGACCCTCCATCTTCCTGTTTGCCCATCAATCCTTTCATGCATCTGTCTGTCCATTCATCCGTATGCCTGTTTGTTCACCCATCTGTGCATCTATCCATCCATTCTTCCCTCCCATCTGTGTTTGCAGATTCCAAATTTAAACCTCTTACACTGTAAATTATGCCGTAAGTTCACAGTATTTGAGTATTTATATTTTAAAGAAGACAAAAAATAAACTAATTTTACAACTGTAATAAACATGTTTGTGAAATACTTTGTAGAATCTTTTTTTTGTCTTATTTAAACTCAAATAGCTGCAGGCATTTTTGTCCAGTCATATTGTTTTCACTGAGTTTGAAGTTGTTGTTTTTTTTAAATGTCCCCACAGGGGAGGTGATGGCCATCGGCCGCAGCTTTGAGGAGGCCTTTCAGAAAGCTCTCAGGATGGTGGATGAGAACTGTGTCGGCTTCGACCACACCATCAAACCCGTCTCCGAGAAGGTTTGTAAATCCTGTCTGGATTTTCTCACGTTTCTTTATTGACTTACGAAATCTTATCAACCTTTTCTAAATGAATAGATTATTGATGAATAGATTATTGAAATAATTGTCAACTAATTTAGTAATTGATCAACTAACTGGTGTATGCACACTCAAAAAAAGGTAATTTGCTAAGAGAACGGCATATTCAAAGCACTAATTAAGACAAAACTATGCAAAAATATGTACATTTTGCTTTTAAGATAAAAGAAAATTTGTCTGTAAATATATTAATTCTGAACTCCTCAGGTTGCCTAGGTTTAGTTGGAGTCAGTTCAAATTAAAAATTAAAATCTATTAAGGACCTTTTTATGCCCAAGTATTAATCGATGAATCAAAAAAATGTCAACAGGTCAATCCTACACTGTATTGACAAGCAGAAAGAGCTGAGCTTTTCAAATTTTTATGTATTTTAAAATTATTTTTCTGGCTACAGATGCATCCTTTGCTACAAATGGCCAAGCTTTCACTAAATGCTGCTGTTGCCGTTTATTTGCATATTTTAATGTAGTTCTAATATTGTATCAAAAGACTTCAGAATGTGCCAGTTTTTTAACCTATTAATCATCAGAATAATCAACAAAATGATCTACTACTAAAATAGTCGTTAATCTTCAGAGGCCTCTTCAAATTTGTTGCAACACAGACGGCTATCAGAAATCCTTCCTGTTCACAGCAACTCATAAACTAGAAAATTCCTGAAGAAATTTAACCGGGGCCTGCCAAAGTGTGCCTGTCGGTTTGGACCCAGTGTTCGGATGCTAAAAATTAGCATCAATGCTAAGATTAGCTACTGCGCAAGACAGTGACCTGACCTGAGAGAAAAAGATAATGCAAGGTAATATTATTGCATCACCTATGGCGGTGCACTAGTGGAGGGCAGTGAAGTGCTAATGTTTGTGCTAATGTTAATGTACTGCCTTGCTATGAAAGGCAGCGCACTAACCTAAGAGAGAAAGATAATACAGGCTAAAATTATTGCACCGCCTACGGCCGTGCACTAACCAGAGGGGAGTATTAAGGCTTTTATTTTGAAATTTTAAGTATACTTCATTTTAAATGTCCAAACTAATCCCATGAGTAACAGTGATTGGGTTAAATCGTTTCTATAATGCCCAAAAGAGCAATTACCTGATGTAAAAATTGTCAATGCTTTTATTTTGAAATGTTTAATAAGCTTCATTTTAAATGGCCACACTAATCCCATGTGTAACAATGGTTGGGTAAAATCAATTATAAAATGCCCAAAACACAAGTAGTTCTAAAGGCCAGCTCAGTCCTCCTCTGTAGTAACTGACAGTTCCGCCATGTTGTAGTCCTAACCTTGAGTCATTGTAGTTCTAAAGAGCAGCTCAGCTGTCGCGTGATGAAGCAGACAGGAAGAGACAGAATTCCAGTAGTTTGAAGTAGTTTGTTTTTCTGAAAGATCTGAGAGGAATATTCAGGCTTTTATTTTGAAATGTTCAGTAAGCTTCATTTTAAATGTCCAAACTAATCCCATGAGTAACAGCGATTGGGTGAAATCAGTTATATAATGCCCGAAAGAGCAATTACCTGATGTAAAAACTGTCAAGGCTTTTATTTTGACATTTTTATTAAGATTAATTTAAAATGGCCACACTAATCCCATGTGTAACAATGGTTGGGTAAAATCAGCTATAAAATGCCCAAAACACAAGTAGTTCTAAAGGCAGACTCAGTCCTCCTCTGTAGTAACTGACAGTTCTGCCATGTCGTAGTTCTAACCTGCATGTTCTGCCATAGTTAGAACTACAGTGATGCGTTTTTGTAGTCCTAATCAGCTGCTCTGCCCTGTCCTGTTCTTTGTTCTGTTGCTATGGTAATGAAGCTTGTCTGTCAGACACTCAGGGCTGACAGAATTCTATTTCTTTGAGTCAGCCAGTTTGACAGAAAAAAGCAGTCCTAACAACTCCTTCCCGTTCGGGAACCGTGATACGTACTTGAAAACCGTTTGAAGCATCTGAGAGGGCTATTTGTCGTCTCCAATAGTACCACGATTCATATTCTCTACCTCACTCACAGTAATAACAGCGATGAGAGAAAGGTGGTGTGTGCTGAACTCTGAAATTTTTCAGAAATGCATTGAAGTCAATCTGTGACTATCCTCAGAGGGATATTGAGGCTTTTATCTTGAAATTTTCAGTAAGCTTCATATAGAATTGTTGTTTAGGTTAAATGAGTTATTTACTGGCAAAACAGCCAGTAGTTCTAAATGGCAGCTCAGTCCTCTGTTTTAATTCAGTGTTAGTTAGAACTACAGATATGGCGTATTTGTAGTCCTATCTATTAGCATTAGGTTAAAGGCTAAAGCTAATAGATAGGCACTATCTGCGCAAGCCAGTGCCTTAACCTGAAATAACAAGATAATGCAGGCTAATATTAGGCCCCAATAAAGAGACGTTTTATTAGGTGTGGAACAATAGGTGCCTGCCATGCAAGACATTCTTGTTTTAACCTTCTTGTTTTCAAGAAGGTTAGGGATACAAATTTTCTAACCTTGAAAAGTTGAAGATTTTAGAAATTTGGAATGAAGATGATGTCATGGAAAAGAGAACTTCCAACTACAAACACTTGTTTGGATTCTTGTTGGAAAGAAAGAAAATGGTTAAAATACTAGTGGAAACCATTTTTAAAAAAAAAAAAAAGTACTTAACAGTTGATTTCTTTTTACATAAAATCATGGTAAGTCTGGCTATTTTTAGACCAGGGGTCACCAACCTTTTTGAGACTGGGAGCTACTTCACAGGTTCAGAGTAACACGAAGGGCTACTTGTTTGATACAGACATAAATTTTCTTTACAACAAAAATTCATTTAAGTAAATATGATTACATGCTGCCTGATCATATTAATGTTAGGGACTATGCACAATAGTTATCAGTAAGGACAGCTATGGTTAATTGCTATATTGTGGTCAGACGTTCTTAGTTCAGAGTTTTAAGTTGGTGAGGTGGGGAACGCCGAAGCCTAAATCTTATAGGTCAGTTTTCTTTTTCTGTGAGTTAAAAATGATGACTGGAGTTTGAACCACTCATCATTTGAACCTCAGGTTCTGTCTGAGCTTTTTACAGTGCGCGGTTCTGGCGGGTTGTCGGTTTATTAGCTTTTTTGTGATTTTGTGAACTGAACAGCTGACGGGTCACCTGCAGGCTGACACAAGCAGATGTCGAAAAAAAATGTCTGACAGATTGGAAGGTACAAAACAATCACTGCACCCGACCTGCAGGAGCACAACCACCTCTCCAACGTGCAAACATCGGCACAAAACTAAACCACTAAAGCAGCGCACCCTTTTATTTCTTTTTTCTGTTTTTTTACACAAACGATGCTAAATAATAAAGACATTGAAGCGAAGCAGTGAGATCCACGGAAAGAGGAGGATTGGCGAAATCTTATAACTACGGGAGGTTCAAACTCCACTCATCATTTTTAGCTCACAGAAAAAGCAAACTGACCAATAAGATTTAGGCTTTGGGTGCCCTTTGACCCCCACAGACTCACACTGATGCGCGCTACATACAAGATGTTTTGGCACAAAAGAACTTTTTCTTCTCCATAATTTTGTTATTAGTAAACAGGGTTGGATAATAGAAATACAATAACTTTTCTTTTTTTAATTTAAAGGAAAATCTCTCAGTGCGTCCAGCTGTACAGCTGCTGCTGCAACAATCCAAACTCTCAGTCACTTGTGGGCAATTTAGAATCACACAGAAAAGCTCCAAAAGGGAATCAAACTCAAAACTCTGAACTAAGAACTTCTGATCACATAATAGCAATTAACCATAGCTGCCATGGTAAATTATTACTGATAACTACTGTCAGTAGTCCCTAACATTAACATGATCAGGCAGCATGTAATCATATATATATATATATATATATATATAGCCAAGACAATTTATGTCTGTATCAGACAAGTAGCCCTTCGTGTTACTCTGGACCCGTGAAGTAGCTCCCAGTCTCTAAAAGGTTGGTGACCCCTGATCTAAGGAATCTGGGTGAATGAGAAAGACAACGGTATACTTTAAACTTCTACTTTAATAATTCTGTCTTTTCCACTTTTCCTTCTCTAATGTCTCCTCCCACTTAGTTAATTAAGAAAACAGAGAAATAAATATATGGTAAACTGCTCTAATATTCCCTAAGTAAACATGCTCTGATCTGCATCCAGAAGAGCTTAGAAAGTTCTCAATTAACTATTGTTCTATTGTCTTTTCTGCAAAGAAAATATCATAAAGCATAACTTATTTTAAATACTTCATGTTAATAGCTGCACATTTAATATGCACGTCTTAAAAGTCTTAACTGTGACATTTGTAAAGCATTTCTTGAGGAAACAATGATAGTTCCCCTCTCTGCTGTCGCTATCCCCAAACATCCTGGTACCAGCAACCCCCCAAGCTCCCCTCTCTGCTGTCGCTATCCCCAAACATCCTGGTACCAGCAACCCCCCAAGCTCCCCTCTCTGCTGTCGCTATCCCCAAACATCCTGGTACCAGCAACCCCCCAAGCTCCCCTCTCTGCTGGCGCTATCCCCAAACATCCTGGTACCAGCAACCCCCCAAGCTCCCCTCTCTGCTGGCGCTATCCTCAAACATCCTGGTACCAGCTACCCCCCAAGTTCTCCTCTCTGCTGTCGCTAACCCCACAGCGTTATGGTACCAGCTGTCGTTACGCAATAGTCAGCCCCGCCCTCAACCTCACAACATCCAAGGAGTGACTACTGACCAGCTCTCCGTCCAACGGGTCCAAAAAATCTCTAAGCCTTCGAGTATTACCCTGAAGCAAGTCTAGTAGAGATGATCTATCTAAGCTGGTGTCGAAGAAGACTCAACTAGCCTTTAACTACCTACAGTCCAAGAGTTATGGCCTTTTCCAGTTAAGAAGCAATCAGCTGAGTAGCCCTCACACCTGCACAACCTCAATAACCACTCCTATTAACGGTAGCGCCCCCTCTAAGTACAACGTGCGCTTGTTACAGACTAGTCAAAATCCTCTTTGAAATAGAAGCAAAGCAGACCTGGCTGTTGTCCTTCGAACACTTCAGATCTTCATCACTCAGTCACCTTTGTCTTTTCTCCAAGTCTGTTGCTGCAACTTTGAGATCCTAGGGTTGAGGCAGAGTAAGGCAGCCAAATCAGGAACCAGGGCTGAGGGTCAAGGGGTCTTGTCCCTTCTGGCGGTGCGAAGTCTCAACTTCCCCATGGCTCCAGGGTGCCAGACCTCTCTTCTTGGTCCCCTTGGCCTTATATACCCTTTCAACCCATGCCTCTATAAGGCGTACGTGACCTCTCGAGCATGCAACTACCTCATCGGAAAGTCCCAGCCATTCCCACATATACCCTGCTTCCCTCCCTTACTTTCCTCGTGACCATCTTAGTTTCAGATCCTTAATTGGGACACAGCTCTGGGGCAAGTCCAGACATGTTCAGACTTGCCTTTTTCCCTTGCCTCTGTATCTAACACATTGTTTGATTATTACTTCAATTACAGTTTTATATATGGTGTATGATCATCATAAGTAAATTCAAAATATCTTGTCCCATAATCATCAAAAAATCAAAATGCAAGATTCACTTGCTCAGGCCTTCATGATCTGTTGTCTGCATTAGTCTGGAATGATCCCACCTCCTCATACCAGTTTTCACAACACAGTGACCCCCCAATACTTACGTCCAGTTACCTGAAATTTTTTTCAGTTATTAAAAAATCCAGGGTGGCACCCAGTACCTCAGCGTTCCCGAATTATACATGTCAACAAAAACACGCCCAACTCTCCGGAATATATTCGGTTTTGGTGTTTCTTCCTCCTGTGTTTGATCAATTTGTGGCTCAATCTTGGTTTTTTCCACCCTGGATTCCATTCTGTCTATCTTGATTTTTAAAGCCACGATCTCCTTATTTAATTCCTCGTTCTCCCTAGTAAGGCACAGCAGTTTTTCTGACTTTTCTTTTAAAGATTTTTCCGCGTCATTTTTTGCCATGGCCCGCTTCCGTTCTAGTTTAATTGTTAATTGTTGCATGTTGCAATAATCATTTTGCATTCTTTCAATTGTTGTTCTCGCTTCCTCCAATTCCAAATTAACTTTAATCATTTGTTTTTTATAATACCCATTCGAACTTATGAGTTTGCTATTCTCTACATGCCAATTTGTTGAGTCATCGGTCCTGTTCAGTCTCTCTAATTTCCTCTTCAGACTCTCCACTGTTTTCTGAAGCTGCTCATTTTCACTGTTCAGCTTCATCTGGTTCTTCTGGAGAATCTCTAACTTTTGTAACGTGAAATCTTTCTCCGCCATTGTTTCTTTCTCGTTCGAACCTTAAACTGCAAATGAATTTCTCTGTGGAATCTGGGAATACAAAGACAGTCACCAGTGATGTCACAAACAGGATGTGTGACATCACAGTTCAACATCATAGCCACAAGAAGTCTGTTGGGTGTGGGGGGGGAAGGGGGGATGTTTTTTAAAAAAAAAAACTTTATTAACACTGTATAACGACAGAGAGAAACATTTGTTCTGCCTCAAGAAAAAACAAATACAGACTAGAAAATTTCTGAAGAAATTTAACCGGGGCCTGCCAAAGCGTGCCCGTCGGTTTGGGCCCGGCGTTGTCATGCTAGAAATTAGCATCAATGCTAAAGAACGCTGCAATGTAATCAGTAGCATGTGGAGAATCACAAGAACGTTAAGTAAGGTGGCCGTGCACCATTCAGTATAATTTAAAATTTTTGTCAAGGCTTTTATTTTGAAATTTTTGTAAAACTTCATTTCAAAGGGCCAAACTAAATCCATGTATAACAGTCATTGGATAAAATCAGTTATATAATGCTGAAAAGAGCAATAATCTCATGTAAAAATTGTCAAGGCTTTTATTTTGAAATTATTATTATGCTTCATTTCAAAGGTCCAAACTAATCCCATGTGTAACAGTTACTGAGTTAAATCAGTTATACACAGCCCATAGCAGCAAGTAGTTCTAAAGGCCAGTTCAGTCCTGATCTGTTTCAACTGAGAGTTCCACTATAGATAGAACTACAGTGATGCGTATTTGTAGTCCTAATCAGCAGCCAATAGCCTCTTGAGTTCCGTTGCTATGTTAAATAAGTTTCTCACCAAGGTGTGAACTGTTAGTGACAGAGCTTCAGACAGCCTAGAAAATCCTGTCGCATGACTTTGCTCTGAAGCACCGTGACAGAAAACCGTACGATCTAGATAAATTTCGAAAACATTTTACCGGAGCAGACATGCGTATCAATGTCAGGACCGATTTTGATACCAATCGTGCGATATTTGTGGGCGTGATGGCGATTTCAAAATTATTTTGGGGTGAAAAATTGTCTTCATTTCTCACTCTAGCAGAGGGGCACTCAGGAAGATTCACACTCTAATTTTAGGAAAAATGAGAAACTTTGGGTTGCTTAGAGACAAATTGTGGACAAACCGTAACTGGTATCGACGAGCCGTCTTCACTTTCGAAGAGATCACAGACGTATCTACAAAATGAAATTTGAATGGCATTTCTACGTGAATTCGTGACGACACAGAGAATCCTCAAAAATAGAGTATTTCTAGGATTTTTCCCATTGACTTATAATGGGGTTTTTTTCATAGTTTTTTGCGAATTATGTCGCCATGTTAACCCCGAATCCCACCAAAAGTAATAGCTCCAATGGCGTGAATTTTCTGCACGTTTTGATACCTCATTTGTAGGTGTGCACCCAGCGGTATGAGCCGCATTAACGGTTACGGATGAAAAATAAAGAATTGGGAGAATAGCAATAGGTTCCTGCCATTGCTTTGCATGGCAGGCCCCAATGAAACTTGGATGGTATAAGTTATGACATTTGGGATAAATTAATTATTTTTGAGTTGAGCTGTATTTATTTGAGTCAGGTTGTATCTTTCCATCCCTCTCCTTTCTGCAGGAGCTGCAGACTCCCACCGATAAGCGAATCTTTGTTTTGGCGTCTGCGTTCAAAGCCGGCTACTCGGTGGATCAGCTGTATGAGCTCACAAAGATCGACCGATGGTTCCTGCACAAAATGAAAAACATTGCAGATCACGAGCGACTGCTTGAGAACTACAACCAGGTAAACTGTTAGATCATTATGAGTTTAGCTTTAAAAACAGATTGCACACTGAATTTTCTTCTTCTACCTAATAAATCCAGGTGGAGAGCACCATACCTCTAGACGTGATGCGTAAGGCAAAGCAGCTGGGCTTCTCGGACAAGCAGATCGCACTGGCTATACAGAGGTGCGTAGGAATCAGGACAAATTCAACTTGATTGTTTCTTCTCTGTTTTTCTTTAAATCAGTTTTCCTTTCTTGTAGTACGGAGCTTGCAGTCCGAAAGCTGCGTCACGATTACTCCATCCTGCCGGTGGTGAAGCAGATCGACACGGTGGCGGCCGAGTGGCCGGCGCACACAAACTACCTCTACCTGACCTACCACGGCACTGAGAACGACCTGAGCTTCAACGAGCCGCATGTCATGGTCATCGGCTCGGGCGTTTACCGCATCGGCAGCAGCGTGGAGTTCGACTGGTGCGCCGTCGGCTGCATCACGAAGCTCCGCAAGGTACGATCATTGGAGATGGTCAAACTATGGTGTAGGTTTTAAAAGAACGACTTCATATTAATGAAACAAAAACTGAAAATAAAAAGTCTGCAGCGAATGTATGTGTAAACCGATATATGTGTAGAGGTAAACCGCATGATGTTACCAAAGTAATATCAGTTACGTTGCTCAACCTTATTTCAGAACTTCAGTTTTTCTAAACCCGAGCAGCTTTATAATTATTTTCATCCTCAGAGATATAAGAGAATTTTCCACCAGGTAGTATAAAAACAAATTCAACTGAATTCAAGTTATTAAGTTGTGAACTTATTTACAGATGGGTTATAAGACCATCATGGTGAACTACAACCCTGAGACGGTCAGTACGGACTACGACATGTGTGACCGACTTTACTTTGATGAAATCTCCTTTGAGGTGAGTCGCCTGTTGAAGCAGATCTCTAAAAGAAACTCTGAGATATTAGGACATTTTTTTACTTTGTTTAGGTGGTGATGGATATCTACGAGAGTGAAAACCCAGAAGGGGTCATCCTCTCCATGGGGGGTCAGCTGCCCAACAACATCGCCATGTCGCTGCACCGCCAGCAGTGCCGCATCCTGGGAACGTCACCCGAGTTCATTGACAGCGCAGAGAACAGATTCAAGTTCTCCAGAATGCTGGACACCATCGGGATCAGCCAGCCTCAGTGGAAGGAGCTTTCAGACACCGAGGTACGGCAAGCCGGAGGGACGATCACTTCAATGCCTTGCTCAGTTTTTTAATTCTTCTTTCCCTCCTCCTGCAGTCTGCTGTGAAGTTTTGTGAGACGGTGGGTTATCCCTGCCTGGTCCGACCCTCCTATGTTCTCAGTGGTGCAGCCATGAATGTGGCATACAGCGACAGCGACCTTGAGAAATACTTGAGCAGCGCCGTGGCGGTATCCAAAGAACATCCTGTCGTCATCTCTAAATTCATACAGGAAGCAAAGGTGAGTTAATGCTACAGCTGGGCAATATGGACTTAAAGTTTTATCACATTATTTTGCCGTACCATTGTGACAATAAGGTTTAACTGTGTGACACTTGCTGTGTCTCTGTTGCTCATTTTGGCATTTCAAAAATAAATTGGCTTAATGTAAACATTAGCAGAATATTGACAGTTTTGTGCACATTTGTAATGGAAACACAGAAATTATATCTCCACCAGTGCAAATCCTTCCAATTTGTAATATGCTTCTTTAGAACAACAGTGATATAAAGAAGTGTGATTTTTACTGCTAAACTGCACACAGTATGTTCAGTATTGGTGTTTTGACTTTTTCATTAAACAGTGAAGAAAATAGTAAAACTATCCATCCCGTCAACGGACAGTTTTGGAAGGTTTTAAACATCAGTAGTTGGAATTTATTGTGACAATTATAAAATAAAATTTATATAATTTATCACGATAAATGATAAACTATACGATAATTACACACTTGTGAAAAACATTGCCTCAGTTTACGGCTATGAAAATCTTTTTTTTTTTGGTGTTTACCAGGAGATAGATGTGGACGCAGTTGCCTGTGACGGGGTAGTGACGGCCATTGCGATTTCTGAACACGTGGAGAACGCCGGTGTGCACTCCGGAGATGCCACTCTGGTGACGCCTCCGCAGGATCTCAACCAGAAAACCATCGAAAGGATCATGATGATCGTTCACGCCATCGGCCAGGAGCTGCAGGTCACCGGACCTTTTAACCTGCAGCTGATCGCCAAGGTGAGCCAGATTTGGGCTTTAAATCTTAATCATAAATGAATGAATTTTTGTTTCTTCACAGGTAGATTTTCAGTAGCATGGTTGATATTTCTTCATTTGAGAGCCACATGAACCAAAGCAGCTATTTACCAATCTGCACTCTGCTGCTGTATTGCAGACTGGAATTTCAAGCAGCATGTCAGGCAAAGTTTTGAAATCAGGGAACATTTCTCCAATTGAAGTTATCAGGAATCTGAGCGAGGGATTTTCTGATCCCTCACCTTCTTTAGATGAGAAACCTTTTGTTTTGTTTTGTTATTGTTCTCTGTACATAGTTAAAAATGTCTGCACCAAGTGGAGACAAGATTCACATCATTTTGATGTGAATTATAATCCATCAAAACGATGAACTGCCTAAAAGCGTTCAAAGTGAAATATCCATTTAGCACAAACTTCGACTGACACCCAAGGTTCTGTTTGAGAGAAACTAGCTTAATATTTTGAGTTTAAGAAATGTTATTTTTGTTTAATCTGCGGCCTTTGACAATTTAATTGACATTATCAGCTCTTATAAGTACTTAATTAAGAAAATTGTTCAGCTTATATGAAAGGAATTAAATAACTTTGGCTTACGCTGTACATTTTATACCAATAACTGGACACAATATTTATTAATTTAATGTTTTTATTATTTTGAGTGTACTACCATTGATTACTTTAATCATATAGCATAGATTATTTAACAATATTAACTATTCCCTTCTCTAAAGGATGACCTGCTGAAGGTGATCGAATGCAATGTTCGAGTTTCCCGCTCCTTCCCTTTCGTATCGAAGACTCTAGGAGTGGATCTTGTTGCCCTGGCAACTCAAGTCATCATGGGAGTCGAGGTGGAGCCAGTCGGTCTAATGCGTGGAAAAGGGATTGTGGGAGTTAAGGTAAATCGACTCAAACCAGACATGCTTTTCTTCTCCTTCATCTGTTAAAACGATAACCGTGTGTCTTCCATTCTCCAGGTTCCCCAGTTCTCCTTCTCTCGCCTCGCCGGGGCCGATGTGGTGCTCGGGGTGGAGATGACCAGCACCGGGGAAGTTGCCTGCTTTGGGGAGAACAGATACGAGGCGTACCTCAAAGCCATGCTCTCCACAGGATTCAAGATCCCCAAGAAGAACATCCTGCTCTCCATCGGCAGCTACAAGGTATTTAACATGCTTTGAGTTTAGCAGATGTCTTTGTGAAAGTGAACCATTATGTGAACAAAGTTGTCATATAACATGCAGATAAAACTGTAAATAAAGCTAAAATAAAATGTTTTACCAGTAATGGAAAGGTTTAGTGTTGGAGTTGAGACTTGAATGGTGTGAGATTGCCTTCCTTTTACTGATTCTTGAATTGTGTGGCGATAGAACAAGAGCGAGCTGCTGCCCACTGTGAAGGCTCTGGAGTCTCTGGGTTATGACCTGTATGCCAGTCTGGGAACTGCCGACTACTACACAGAACATGGAGTCAAGGTAGGACTCTAAAAATCTGTTTTTCTTCAGTACAACAGCTGAAGCAGTTTAAAATAAAAAAAAACTGCAGTTAAACACACACTCTCTGACAAATGCAAAACAGAGCAATTAGATATATGCATATTTACTCTGATAAAAAAATGGTCAAAAATAGCCTAGAAAGTGGTTGATGTGTAGATGGAATAAATAACTTTATGTTCCACACAGTTTATGAAGTAAAATTTGTATGTCAGCATTTTCTAAAAAGTCTGAGATTGAAAATGCAACACGGCAGATAAAAGTATTAATCAGCAGGTGGCAGTGTTGCACTGTTTAATGAATAGGAACTTTTTCATATATACTGTAGATGGATATGCTGAAGCGATTAATTGATAAGTGAAATTATCAATTAATTAACTGGAGATTCAGACTCTAAAAAGACCATTTGCTAAAAGAACAATACACTGATAACAGTAATTAAATCAAAACTTAAAAAAATGTATACAGATTTTTCTGAATGATTAATTGTCCCTGACATTATTGCAATAAATGCTAATATTGTTTTGAGGCCATTTTCAAGTAATATAATGGTAATGGCATAATAACGCAAAGACAGATTCTCAGAGATGCCATCCATCCATTTTCTTCCGCTTTATCCGGGGTCGGGTCGTGGGGGTAGCAGCTTCAGAAGGGAGGCCCAGACTTCCCTCTCCCCAGCCACTTGTTCCAGCTCCTCCGGGGGAATCCCACGGCGTTCCCAGGCCAGCCGAGAGACATTGTCCCTCCAGCGTTTCCTGCGTCTTCCCCGGGGCCTCCTCCCGATGGGACGTGCCCGGATCACCTCACCAGGGAGGCGTCCATCCTGACCAGATGCCCGAGCCACCTCAACTGGCTCCTCTCGATGTGAAGGAGCAGCGGCTCTACTCTGAGTCCCTCCCGGATGACTGAGCTTCTCGCCCTATCTCTAAGGGAGAGCCCAGACACCCTGCGGAGAAAACCCATTTCGGCCACATGTAGCCGCGATCTCGTTCTTTTGCTCATGACCATACTTGCGGGTGGGAATGTAGATCGACCGGTAAATCGAGAGCTTCGCTTTTTGTCTTTTTTTGTGGTGAAGCTCTCTCTTCACCACGACAGACCGGTACTGAGATGAATAAATTTAAATTCTAATCAACGTTTAACGCTGGAAGTGGAAGACTTTTTAAATACTCAAAATAAATAAAACAGAAACGACAAATAAAATAAATAGTGAAGTTTCTGTAAACAAAAATGTCCTTCAAAAAAGGGGCTAATTGAGACCAGAGCACCAGACTAGAGACTTTCATCATCCAGTTTTTGGTAGAAAGAGAGAAAAGAAAAAACTGATATATCACGCAAATAGAAATTTTTGAGCTTGTTTTAATTTATCATGTGATTTATTGATTTATTGCCTATTGTGACAAGCCTAGTTCTACCCTGAAGTCCTCAACTTGCAGTTTTAGCTTCACTTGGTAAAAAATCTATTAATCAACTTTTCCTTTCCTCTCATATTCCAAAAACAATAAACAACAAATATATTTTTAGCTGCAGATGCATCTTTTGGTACAAATGATCAATCGTTCACCAAAGTAATGTTATATTATTGCATTTTAGGCAATAAAACATTTTTCTTACTTAAAAAAGGAAGCAAATTATTTTGCACTTGTATTTTTCTAATGTATAAAAAGACTTCAGTGGTTAAATGAAAAATCAGAAGAATGTGGCAGTATTTTTTCATCCAATTAATTGTCAGAATAATTGTTTACTAGACTAACCGTCACTCTGTGTGACCTCGCCTCCTCCTCTCCAGGTGACTGCGGTGGATTGGCCGTTTGAGGAAGATGAGAGCGAAGGCCCCACTAAAGAGCGACAGCGCAGCATCATGAACTACCTGGAGGAGAACCACTTCGAATTGGTCATCAACCTCTCCATGAGGAACAGCGGCGGCCGACGCCTGTCCTCCTTCGTCACCAAGGGTTACCGGACCAGGCGGATGGCCGTGGACTACTCTGTCCCGCTCATCATTGACATCAAATGCACCAAGCTCTTTGTTCAGGTAACCTGGCACCTTTCCAGGCAATGCTCGTAAAACCTGCTGGGCAGGATCTGAAGATATTCACGTGACTGATTTGTTTGCAGGCGCTGCGTCAGATCGGTCGATCGCCGCCTGTGAAAACTCACATCGACTGCATGACTTCCCAAACACTCGTCCGTCTGCCTGGTGAGTTACTACTAAATACCCTCATTGTCTGCAGCGTGAATATAAAAAGTGTTGAATATTTTTGTTTTGTTCTCTGTTTTAGCTGATTTAAAAAGACTTCTCATACATTTTGTTGTCTCCTTTTAAAGTCAACACATTATGCTTTTAAATCTTTCCTTTTCACATTTAAATCTTTCTGTTGTGTTTTGTATAAAGTGGAGCTTCAGAGTTTTGTTCTGTATCTCCATATTGACCTCTGTACTGAGGTGTGTCCGAGAGCAACCTGTCTCTTTAAATGCAACTGAAGCACTTCCAGTGAAGGAGAAATACTAAACACTGTTGGCCTGTTGCCTAACAATAAGCAATAAATCTATTGATCACATGATTAATTAAAATTAACTCAATAATTTCCATTTGAAAGATTTATCTTTCTTTTTTCAATCTCTTTCTACCAAAAGCTGAATGATAACAGTCTTCAGTCTGGTACTTTTGTCTCAACTAGCCCCCTTTTTTAAAGACATTTTTGTTACTAGAAACTTCAGAATTCATTTAATTTGTTGTTTTATTTATTTTGAATAAATAACATTTCTTCCAGTTCCAGTGTTAATTTTTTTTTTGAATTTAGAGTTTGTTGATCTTTTAGAATGTGTTCTTGAATTATTATGCCATTTCCATTATTTTACTTGAAAATGGTGTCAAAATAATATTATTATTGTGTGTCCCAAAACCTTCTGGGCCTAAACACTCCACTTAAGGAAAAGTACAAATAGACAAAAAAGTACTCTAGTAAAAGTATCACATTAACAATTTTACTTGAGTAAAAGTAAGTACTTGCTTTTAAAGGTGCTTGCTGAATGTATTTTCTAATCATTAAATGTGCCTAGTGTATGCATATTATTCAGTACATTAATAATATTTTGTCATTTTAATGACCAATGATGCAAATAAGCTATGCTTCTATTGTGTGTACCTATCATTCTGTGCATCAGAATTTCAGGGTTTGTTTGAATGCCACTAATGATTATACCTGAAAGTTTTTATTTAACCCAAAGAGAGAAAAACCAATATTATTTTAACTGCAGTTTAACACACTGAAGTAAAAGTTGTCAGCCTGAAAAACAAACTACTGACATTTTCACTCCAATTTGTCATAAACTCCACAGTTAACAGTCGCCCAGCTCTAATATAAATACATTTTCTCTAGAAATTATTTTCTTACCTGTTAGCCTGTTAATTCAGCATAAAATGACCACTTTGTTGCAGTTAAATTGGCTTGTTGTTGATCTCCAGGTCTAATCGATGTCCATGTTCACCTCCGGGAACCCGGTGCCACCCATAAGGAGGATTTCTCCACCGGCACGGCCGCCGCTCTAGCAGGAGGCATCACTCTGGTGTGTGCCATGCCCAACACGTCGCCTGCCATCACAGACGCCAGCACCCTGGCGCTGGCACAGAAGGTACGCCTCCAGACAAAAATCATTTGAAGTAGAAATTCTAGATCAACATTTGTATAACCAAAACCAGGAGTATTTGATCAGATATGGCGTTAAATGTGTAATGTGTCATCAGCTTGCCAAAGCGGGCTGCCGCTGTGACTACGCCCTGTATGTTGGCGCTGCTACAGACAACGCTGCCACCCTGCCATCCGTCGCTGCCCAGACTGCAGGTCTGAAGATGTACCTGAACGACACGTACTCCACCCTCAAGATGGACAACGTCTCTCTGTGGATGGAGGTTGGTTAAATCAAATCATGTTATCCAAAAAGTACAGATGTTTTCACCTCAAAGCTCTGTAGCAGTGACTGTTCAAAAAATGAGGGTTTTTTTCCACATTTGTACATAGAATTTATATAAAAGACCATCTTTAATTTTTTAATTTTTGTTAAATAAAACAGTCCTTTATGGGAAGTATCATTTTAAGAGGAGTAATGCATCTCGAAACTTTATTAGCTTCTTAAAAGAAAAAAAAAAACATCTGCATTTTGGTAAATGCAAACATGAAACCTTAGTTTTGGTTTCCATACACAGTAACACCTTGAAAAATCTTTTAAAGAGTTGCTTTACATTATGTTTTAATGTTGTTCACTTATCAAAAACGTTGTTCTAGCTTCCGCCTCACAGAGCATCTCTTCCGTACGACTCCCTCACTCAGCTCCTGCAGACTAGTCTGCAGCAATTAGCAAACATCTGGTGGAACTGCACTTCTGCTGAGCTCATTATAGTAGCTATTTATCAGTGAAACGCTGGGAAAAACGCTGATAATGGGTTATTAGAGGAGCCATGTTGTCATGACTTCCTCAAGTCAGAGTTTCTGAAAGAGTAGGAGTTTTAAAGAGACAAAGGCCCAATTTCAAGGTGCTGAGTTATAAAATCAAATTTCTTTCAAGTCATATTTGATAAGCAGCATTTTTATAAGAACTGAAATTAAAATAGTTACTTGATCATTCTTTGCAGCACTTTGAGAACTGGCCCAAGCAGATGCCCATCGTCGCTCACGCTGAGAAGCAAACTGTTGCTGCCATCCTGATGGTGGCGCAGCTCTACCAGCGTCCCGTCCACATCTGCCACGTTGCCAAAAAGGAGGAGGTAAGTCACCGTTCATATTCAGCTGGACTATGCAGACCTAACATCTATAAATTTGCCATCATTGATGAGTTGTTTTGTAGATCCTGGTCATCCGAGCTGCTAAGCAGAAGGGCATCCAGGTGACGTGTGAGGTGGCCCCCCATCACCTGTTCCTGTGCGAAGAAAATGTGACGGAGATCGGAGAGGGGCGAGCGCAGGTCCGACCGATGCTGGGAGCCCGCGAGGACATGGAGGCGCTGTGGGAAAACCTGGACGTTATAGACTGCTTTGCTACGGATCACGGTTAGTGAGCACCAATTTTAGGCTATTTCACAAAGAAAATATTACTTTAATTCACATTTTGCACATTTTTATACTTCCATTATGGTCTCAACTGCCTCTAAAAACAGCCCAAGCACCGAGGGTGGGCATTTATTGTTTCGTTTACCATTTATTGCCATTAATTTTTTATAAGAATTTTGATTTATTGTTTTTATTGTTTTACGAAATGCTGCTTAAAATCGCTCATAGCTATCCGTATTGTTGGGATTAGTTTTACAGTTTTCTCCGTTTGTTCAATGAGGGTATCAGTATGTATCAATTAATGAACTAAAAAATATAATGAACATATTTTGTAATCTACAGACCTACCCTAACCTGTTTAAGGAAGCACAACAGGTCGCCTTTAGTTTTATTTCCTCTTGTCGACAGCTCCTCACTCTGTGGAAGAGAAGAGCGCTGAGCGTCCTCCTCCCGGTTATCCCGGCCTGGAAACGATGCTGCCACTGCTACTGACCGCCGTCAGCGATGGCCGCCTCACTCTAGATGACATCATCAGACGTCTCTATGACAACCCCCGCAAGATTTTCAACTTGCCTGTTCAGGAAAACACCTACGTAGAGGTACGTCATTAAGGCTGTGGCTTTTTTCTTTAGTTTACCAAGAATCATGAAGATTCCCAAAGGAACTGTAAAAGAAGGAGAATTACATGTATTAAAGAAATGGTGTGACAAAAATAATTACTAAATTGTGGCAAGATAAAATTTTAATATGTAGTAACAATAAAATGTAAAAGAGAAGTTGTTCATGATAAAATGTATTGAAATAGATTAAGTGTATGAAATCTGATTTTTTTATTTTTTGTGGGGTTATGCTCGGCTACAAATTGCATTGGACTGCTCATAGTAATAATGTAAAAGCTTAAAAAGTCAAAAACCATTGTAACATTGAATAAAATAAAAATATTTTCCAAATAAAAAAATTACTCTGTAAATTCTACTGTTAAAACTTCCATAAATTACTGTGTGGAGATCTGGGGAAACTTTTAAAAATAACAAAACCTGTCTACATGCATCAAAAGACAGCTATACAAATTATAACTTAATCAAATTTTCATCCAACTAATGAAATATTTCTTACAGTTATAAAACTTTATGCCTTTGTAGATCTCAGGAGTGCATTGATTATGTACATATCTCTTTCTAATAATCTCCTTCCAAGTTTTATACAGAAGTGGTTCAAAATTAAAGAAAACACTGAATTGAGAGAGAAGGGTTTGTTTAAAAAAAAAAAGCTACATGTTTGGGTGAATATTAAAAGCAATTGTTCTTAAATTTTTCAGGTGTGGAATAATTTGTATTGGGTTGAAACTGTTTTTCACTCTTAAAATAAAAAAATAAAATAAAATTATATGCTAAACAAATACAAAATGTTTTATGATTGTTTATATTTTACGTGTTTGTCGACGGACTCAACTGGAATTACTTGGAGATAAAATATACAGGAAAAATTCTGCTATTTTGATTTTGATGATCCTGTACGTATAACAAACACTTTTTTTCAGTACACACTTTGTGTTCTTGCCATTAACAGAAATTTAAACATTTCTTATTTCTTTATTAGTTTTCTCTTGGAAAGAAAAACAGATACGTACAAGTTGAATAATTTTTTCCTTTTGTTTGTGTTCTTATTGTTGTATTAAAAGGTTAAACAATGACAGAAATAAATAATAATAATAATAATAATCTGAAGTAATTCTGCTTTAAATATTTTTCTTGTTTTTTCAGGTTGATTTGGAGCAAGAGTGGGTTATTCCTCAGTCGATGCAGTTTACCAAGTCCAAGTGGACTCCGTTCCAAGGCCTGAAGGTGAAGGGTAAAGTTCTCCGGGTTGTCCTGCGAGGAGAGGTGGCCTACATCGACGGACAGGTCGGCTTCTTGCTCCACATCGTCTGTTTTATGAATGTTTTATTGGGTTTAAAGTAGAATATCTGTCCTCTTCAGGTTCTGGTGCCTCCTGGTTACGGTGAGGATGTGAAGACCTGGCCTGCTGCTTCCATACACTCAGCTGAACCAGTTAAAGACATCCCACTGGTATTCAACCTGAAACCGTAAAAAAAAAGAAGTATCTTGAGATTATTTTTATTCAGAAAGTTTGCTTCCTGCTCCATCAGTCTCCGGAGCGACCGCGTCCGACTCCTCCTCGTGAAGGACACGTCCGGACCAGACCTCCAAGTCCCAGACGCGTTCCGGGAGAGTCCCGTTTCCTTCTGCCGCCAAGACTCCACCGTTCCTCTGATCCTGGACTGCCACCAGGTACTACAATACCCATCATGCCTCAACGTGGTCAAACCTTCTGTCAATAGATCTGTCCATATATTCATTTTAATTTCAATAAGCTTACATTTTTAACAAACCTTTAACTCTTGAACTAGAAGACATTTTAAATATCCAAAACAAATGGGCAAAGCAACTGAAACGACAAATAAAATGGATACTGACGTCTGTAAACATATTTACTCTTCAAAAATGAGGCTAGGTGAGACCAAAGCACCAAGCTGAAGACTTTTGTCACAGTCTGGTAGAAAGAGAAACATGGGAAAAATAAACACTCATGCAAATGGAAATTATCAAGCTTGTTTTAATTTATCATGCGATTAATTGATTCATTGATTATTGATTATTGCGACAGGCTAAACACCGACATAACAGATGGAGACTGATCAACTCTTTTTTTGTAAAAGCAAAAAATTATTGAAATCAACTAATTTAGTAATCGACTAATCGTTAACTGATGATGTGAAAATGTTTTTGCAAAATTCAGGAAGTTATTTCAAATTTTTCCATTTCCATCAACCTTTTCTGATGTCAAATGTTAATGGGAATACAGTTATTGTGAGTTGTTCCAGAGGAACATCATTGTTTATGGGCCACTGCTTGTGTTTTACTGATTCCTGTAGACCTGACCATGGTCCCGCCTTCTGGTTCTGGTGACGCCTACAGTCATCCTCCGCCTCTGTCCAGGCTGCTCTCCCCTCTGTCCGAGTCCAAACAGATGACTCCCTCCCAGGTGCCCCACTGCCAGACGTCTCCCCTGCTTCACCCACTGGTGGGCCAGCACATCCTGACCGTCAGCCAGTTCAGCAAAGAGCAGGTACCTCCATGACAAAAACTCATGCAGGACATAAATATGGCTGTAGTTCTGTTAAATCCCAATCAAGTTTTATTTTTTGCTTTTTTTGTCTCCTTCAGATGTCCCACCTTTTTAATGTTGCTCACACTTTGCGGTTGTTGGTTCAGAAAGAGCGAAGCCTGGAAATCTTGAAGGTAACTTATCTTAAGACGTGTTATACAAAATTCACATTTTTTTATGTTTTTGAACTTCCATTTGTGCTTCTACAAACAGTCCAACCATGAAAAAAAAAAATGTTTTTTGGTCTCAACATGTGTTAAAATCCAAAGAATAAAAATGTTAATAGTTTTGGAAGTGGACACTTCTGATATGTAATGGCAAATTGTTCCATAACTTAAATATGAAATAAATAAGATATAAAATCACATTTGCATGTGCTGTACAATGACTGATGGAAAAGTTGGTAGTTTTGTTGTTGACACAGAAACCACTTGCTGTGTTCTTGTTGATTGTGCAGGGGGCTCCTCATCTGCTTTTCAAAGATGTACAGATGTATAATTGCACATCTGTTTGCAGCCATTTTCACATGTGATTGTAAACGTTGAGTTTGGGGGGCAAGGCCAGCTGCAGCTCAAACAACTCAAGATGGGAACTCAAGACTAAAATCTCATTATCTTAAAATGATTTTTTGCAAAAAATTTAATAGCCGTAGACCTATCCTAACCTGCCCAAAGAAAGACTATAGGCCACCTTTAACATTTATATTTTCTGTCTAATTGTTGTTCTATCCTCTCCTATCAGGGTAAAGTCATGGCGTCCATGTTCTACGAGGTCAGCACTCGAACCAGCAGCTCCTTTGCAGCAGCCATGCAGCGTCTGGGTGGCTCCGTCGTGCATTTCAGCGATTCCACGTCTTCCTCCCAGAAGGGAGAGTCACTGGCAGACTCTGTTCAGACCATGAGCTGCTACGCTGACGTCCTGGTGCTCCGACACCCGACTCCCGGAGCTGTGGAGGTGGGTTTCTGGATCAACACACATTCTTAAAAACTTCAGACAAGATGACACTTTCAAGGTTTTAAATTCCATTTTATAATCATTGAGTGTAACTTTATTCCTATTTAAAAAATGAAGACCAGAGAAACGAGTTTACCGACATGGATCCTGAACATTTAAGAACATATTTTGTTTATATTTTAAATTTAAAAGAACAATTAAAATTTTGTGAAGGACTGTTACACGTAGTTGGGACTACAGGTGATTTTTTTTTTTTTTTCCATAAACTGGAATCACACCCCTCTTCCTTTTTAAAAGTCTTCTCATTTTTGTCATATCTGAAAAACATAACTTTCCCATTCAGTTAGTTTCTTAGGTTTTATTTTCTTACTCTAGTTCAGTAGATCAGTGTGGATGGGAAGTCTTCTCCATTCAAGGGGTAAGGAGTTTTTTTAATCAAAGATTTGAGTGGAAGAAGCTTTGGCTGAGTGCTTTGCTCTTACATTTTTAAACGCTAACATTACCTGCAGTTGTTTGCACTGACATTTGTTAATTTGTACAAAGGAGTTTAACATAGAACTGCTGGAAAGCTATTGTCTTTGGCTTTGTGTGTTTTTCTTTTTGATATAGCATGGTAACTCAATTCTTACAATCTGTCATCTCGAAGCCAAGGGCAGATGACCGCCTATTGACAAAACATAACCTGCAATTGCTTTGACAGATCACTGCCTGTTTCTCATTAATTTGCTTTTAAATGTTTAGATTAGAGGTTCATGCTTTGCATTTTTGAAGTTTTATAGTTTAGGTCAATCTGAAAGAGCAATAGAGATACACCTGTCATTCTGATCCTGATTATTCCCAAGCCTGCCAGACATCAGACATACAAACTGAATTTGCTTTTCTAAATGTTTAAATGCAAAAAAGCTTAGAAAATTTGTATCAGATTCGTATCTGATTTAGGGTGTTTATACACCTGTTAAGGGAACCGGTAGACTCGGTTTGACTGGGGAGCAAAGATACAACAATTGTTAGATTTTCAACTGGTGCAATTCTCTTTCATGCTGCACCGTGTCAAACCAACTAAACCAGGGGTCTCAAACTCCAGTCCTCGAGGGCCGCAGTCCTGCAACTTTTAGATGTGCCTCTGCTGCACCACACCTGAACAGAATAATTAGGTCATTAAGGCTCTGGAGAATTGATCTACACAAGGAGGAGGTCATTAAGTCATTTCATTCCAGTGTTTTGTACCTGTGGCACATCTAAAAATTGCAGGACTGCGGCCCTCGAGGCCTGGAGTTTGAGACCCCTGAACTAAACCCTTTGAGCAACCTGTCCCCCTCCTCACCTGTGGGGGCGCTGCATCAAGAACTTCTGAAGGAAACAATACAAAAATCTCTGAAGAAGACACTGAGTGAAATTTTCTTCTTCACCAAATGGAAACAGATTTTGTGAAGCTCGTAGTGTCAAATTTTAGTAGCGGTAGTAGGATTTCTGTTTTGTCTTTGGTAAAATACCACAAGCAGCTTCTTTTGCATTTGTTTTGATTGAATTTACCCAGAATGCAGTCTGGTTCCGGTACGGTGTAGTCCGTTTCCTGCTTTTGGAGTAGTCTCCGAAACGGAGGTTTGTAGGCAGACCGGAGTTGACTTTTTTGATCTGCACCAGAGTTTGATTGCACATTCACACCTCCACAAACGAGTCAGACTTTCCAGGCAAACGAACTATAGTTTGACTAAAGCTCACTGAACAGGGCTGGTGTGAATGTCTTCTTGATGCCACATATGGAAGTAGCACAAAATTAATTTTTTGGAAGAGGGGGGTGAAAAGATTGCAGTGAAAAAGTCGAATACGGACCAAAAAAGAAAAAAGGAATCAGATTTAGGTGGCATTTGCTTGCTGTGACTAAAACTTAAAACAAGCATGACTTTAACCTAAATGCTCATTTTACAGCAAAACGCAAGTAGTGTTGAAATCCATTGGAAATTGCTAGTTAAAAGTTAGACAGAAAACTAAACCAGTACTCTGCAGGTCACATTCTAGCTGCATGATTTGTGAACCAGTCTAGTATTTTAACATTGTTATATTTTATCTGCAGAATGCATCCCGTCCCTGCCGTAAACCAGTGATAAACGCCGGCGACGGCGTCGGGGAACATCCCACCCAGGCCCTGCTGGACGTCTTCACCATCAGGGAGGAACTTGGGACGGTCAACGGGATGACGGTAAAACCTGGGAAACTCAGATCGTGATCTGAATCAGGAGCACAACACTTACGGTTTGTTTTTCTGCTAGATCACGATGGTTGGAGACCTGAAACATGGCCGCACTGTTCACTCTCTGGCCAAGCTGCTGACTCAGTATCGCATCACTCTGCGCTACGTAGCGCCTAAAAACCTCCACATGCCTGCAGAAATCATCAGCTATGTGGCTTCGAAGGGCATCAAGCAGGTGAACAGCATAATTTTTTAAGTGAGCAAGGGAGAAAAATACCAAGATATTACATAACCACAGTAAAATAAGCTTTTCATATAAATTTCCCCTCTAAAAATGTGTGAAATCATTTTTTAGAGATAAAAAAAAATCTAAAACTAATTTTATTTCATGTTACACTTATCAATTAATCATAACTAAGGTGATTAATCGTTTCAACCATAGTTTGAAGATCCCTAATTTATGTTTTCATTCTTATTGAAACCACTGGTCAGTGGAGGAAGACATTTTTAACTTATTATATGGGAAAATGTCTTGTTCCATTAGCAGAGTTTTTCACTTATGAACTATAACTTTTTCAATAATATTAAGGAATCACTGAAGTAAAACTAGCTCTTATTTCTTGCTGAAAAGTTACTTGTAAGTTAGTACACATGAAAAAAGACGAAACTAATGTATTTACACTAGAGAATAGACCATAAATACTTTAAGATTTTGTGTTTTTGCAGTGCACAGACGAACCCAGAGTGTAAAAATGGCTTCCAGCATAATAAACTGATTTGTTTTACTTTTGTAACAGGAAGAGTTTGACAGCATTGAGGAAGCTCTGCCTGAGACGGACGTCCTGTACATGACGAGGATCCAGAAGGAGAGATTTGGATCTGAGGATGAGTACAAAGCTGTAAGTTGGGTTTTAGTTTTAAACATTCAGAGAATGTTATGAAGTAGAGCTACGACTAATGATTATTGTAAAAATTGATTAATCTACCGATTATTCTGACAATTAATGGAAATGAAAAATGGCACATGCTCGAGTTTTTTATTTATTTAACCACTTATTAGAAATACATAAAAAGATGTGATAAACTAATAACATTTTATTGCCAAATACGTAATACTGTAACATTAGAACCAAGTGAAGTTAAAATATACCACTTGAGATGCTAAAACAAATTTATAGGCAATGTGATTTTTATCTTAAATGCAAAATTTACATTCTTTGTACAGTTTTGGCTCTTTTGTTGGTATTGTTTTTCACCAAATGCCTTTTTTTTTTGCTCCAGTTAGTGATTAATTATTACTAAATTAGTTGATAATTATTTCAATAATCCATTAAGTAACATTATATTGCCTAGTGTGCAATAACATAGCATGCTGGTTAGTAAATCTGAATTAATTGAAGCTAAAACTATACCGCCTGAGAAAATTTGGCTATGGGAATGTGTTTTTTTGAGTCTCTAAACTCCGGTTAGTGATTAATCTACTACAAAATTAGTTGTTGATTATTTTAATATCGATTCATCACAATTAATTGTTTCAGTCCAGTTATGAAGATCCTTAATTTCCTGTGTTTTTTATTAGTGTTTTGGTCAGTTCATCCTCACTCCTCACATCATGACTGTTGCCAAAAAGAAAATGGTGGTGATGCATCCACTGCCCAGGGTCAACGAAATCAGGTGAGTTCCTGTTTTTATTGTGCAGCGAAACTCATTCAAAAAAACAAAAACTTTCCGGAGTAACTTAATTTTTCCTTTCTTCCCATCAGTCCGGAGGTGGACACAGACCCCAGGGCTGCATATTTTCGTCAAGCTGAGAATGGCATGTATATCAGAATGGCCCTCCTGGCCACCGTACTTGGCAAATAAATCCATATTTCAGTTATTTGTAGCACAACGGGTGAAAGTTTGAAGTGCTAAACTGTAGTATTTTTATGTTTTTTCCTGAAAATCTGTACAAATTTTATTAGCAAGATGACATGAGAACACAACTTAGATGATTAGTTTTAGAGTTTCTAAGATGCTGCTTTAATGTTACATTTCTAGGTCTTGGTTTTTTTTCCTATTTGAAGCCATTTGGTGGATGTTGGTGGGACTCTCTTAAAGGAATTTGAGAACAGATTGTTCCTTTATGCTTATGAAATACATATTCTGTTGGCTCGTGGGATCAGTTAAAGTCCTACTAAAACCGGTTCTGCTCTGACCAATCATGATACCAGCTGATGTGGAAAATGCAAATTTTCTACTAGAATATTCCTTAAAACTTGATCGGTGGAAATAGAAAACACACAGGTGTTCTTTAACCATTGTCTGTGTTTAGAAGTATTAACTGTTACTGTCAATGCTTTCTTGTACTGTAACTTCTTAAAAAGTTAAAAAGTTCTTAAAAAGTTAGTACTTGTGTACTTTATATGATACTGAAAAGTTTTTAGTCCAAATCTAAAAGTATGTCAGTAAAAGTGTTGAACCTGAAATAAAAAGATTTTTCCAAAGCTATTGTAAAAATTGGAGTCAGAATAATTTGAACCATAAATGGGTAGCAATGTTTGAAATAAAGACTTCTGGATCAAGATTCGATAGCACTAAAACTGCATATTACATGAAATCAAATGTATTTTCTAACAAATAACAATTTTATTTCTTGTAGAGGTGAGGGAGTAAAATTCATAATTAAATTTGCTTTGTAAACTTGCAAGAAAAAAGTTAATGCTTTAAAAGAGTTTAGAATTTGAGGTGCAGTAAAGTGAATGCAGATTCAAAGGGAAAAAATATACATAAACAAAAAAGTAGACTATTGTAGGAGCAAATGTACAAATTAAAAGGAAATGTCTTGTATGGTTATTAAAAATTGGATACTCAAATTTAAAAATGTGCAACAAAGTGGAGTAATCAAAAAATGTGCACAATCTGCTGGAGTATAGTTAATAGTTGCAATTTGGGTTTTACCAAATTTTTTATTTTTGCTTGTTTCTGATTAAGGAGGATATCAAATGGGAAAAAATATATATTTACATATGATCCTATTTCAGGTTGCATATTTGTTCAGTGGTTTGAATTTAAATGCATTTACTATTTGCCATTGGTCCTGGGACAAAAACAAATAGTTCAATAAATAAAATAACTGAAATGCAAATGAAGTTTTGTGTCAGCTTAGAAAGAAAACATTAACAACTAGACTAACTAAAGGCTTCTAAACAATAGTCAACAACCATTAATCTATTTTATTATTGCATAACATTTTTTAAAACTTTTTTCTGACCCACACTTTGGCAACAACTGGATTAAAAAATGGGATGCAGTTCAACATTCAGAACTGTTTGTAGAAAAAATTCAACTCCTACTGTGCAACTGACTCAGCAGAAATAAACTTTTATTGTGAAAAGCAGGGCTGGCCCAAAGCAAAGCAAACTGAGCGGCCACTTGGGGCCCCATAAGTGGAACTGATTTAAAAAATAAATAAATTATGATTTCTGTGATTATATTAACAAAAACACACAAATTCATTATAAGGTTGTGATTTTTATTTTTACAATATATGTTTGATAATGTACGTGGAAATCTTTTTTATATGGACAAAAAGAAACATTAAAAAATAAATTGCTCTTGGGCGTCCCCTGGTGGCCGCAGTATGTACCACAATGCACGGTAATATGAGCTTCAATGTGCAGTGCATATCCAAAGCTCCGGTGGAAGATAAGCAAGTAAAACAATGTAGCCAAGAAGGACTTATCCTTCAGGGAGAGAGAATAGAATAAATACAAGATAAAGGTATGTTTTCCTTGGTAATGTTTATCAGAAAGATTTGTGGAGATGCTAATAGAAACTTGGCTTAATAGAGACTGATTTTTAAACCTTTGCTGACGAAGATAAGATTAGGGGATAAGATGGGCTTCACATGTAAGTTTCGGACAATCACCCATTCCCCAAAATTAAGAAAATCGCCACCAATAAATCTTCTGGCCAATAAATGCATCCTATATTATATGTGCATATAGAATATAATGTAAACAGCACTATCGGACAGAGATGCAATAAGTTTAGCAGGTTTTTGAATAATCTAATACTGTTGATTGCAGGACGTCCACAATATTAGCAGAACTAGAGGGCCCCAAAACCAAATTTCGCTATTTGCTTATGCATATCAGCAGAGATAGGTAGTAACTATTTATACTCAATTAAATTTTCTTGAATAACAGTTGGGGAAAATGTACTTTTGAGTACTTTCACTGTACTTTTACTTGAGTGACATCAAGCATTGCTACTCTTTAGTAAAATGTATCCCTACTCTACCCTCTGTAACCTTCCTGAAAAAACAGGCTTTTACCAAAAATACACCAAAGATTCACCTAGAATTTATGTTGAATAGAAACCTCCTGTTACACAAACTTTATTTTTTATCTACTGAGCATTTTTGGAGATGGAGATACAGAAAAGATACTCTAGGTATTATTTTATGTTTCATATTAAAAAATAGATTTACAAAGATGTTTCTTCTGCTTGAATTTGTACTTATTGTATTTATTTGTAATCATTTTTTATATTAGTCTTTCAAATACCCAAGTTTTTGCATAATTTGTGTTTTTAATTGTTTTGACATTTTTAGGCATTAAATTAGATATTCAGACAAAAAGTAAAAAGTATTTGTTTGGACGGTTACTTTTTACTTCGGCTTGAGTAACAATATGTCACTCTTGAGTAAATTTTTCGGTTCTCCGCCCACCTCAGTTTATTACACGGTCAACTTTCTTTTCCTGATAAGCGGATTTGGGCCTTGAACGCATCACTCCGCATCCTTTATTTCCTGGAAGGAGGAGCGACCCGGCAAGCCAGCAAGTAGCGGGTGTATCGCTCACTATCTTGCCACCGGGATAACGGAACTGTGTGACCCGTTAACTGCCGTGTAAGACATTAAACCGGATGCCTCTATGGTCCAGTTAACCTTACAGCGAGATTCACGGTGTCCAGTTTACTCAAGGTGAGGCTTTTTTTTTTTATTTCTGCTGGGACGTTACCAGCTAGCTTAACGTTAGCTAACGGCTCAAACTAGCGACGCCTGAATGGATTTAAAAGATTTTTAAATGTATTCTTTTTTTTTTTTTAACTGAATTGTCTGTTTTTTTTAAATAAACACAATAAAATCGAAGAAATACGTGGGCATTGGCGTGTTAAAGTTACATCTGTTAACAGCTCGAGTCAGTGCATCAAGCCGCTTCAGATGGGTTAGAAACCCGATTAAAATGTGCAAAATAAGTAGAAACGGCTGCTGAGGTTACGCTGTTCAAAATGGTACATTTATGAATGGCGAGGTGTAAAAGAGAAGGAGTTGTCCCTTTGCAGGGAGGATTAGCAAAGGATTAGAGCTCCACAAGGACAAACAGACGGGAATCTTCCTTCATTATTCTAAAACAGCGCCCATATCTTAATATTATTTATACCACATGATCGCTGAGTGAAGCCCAACAAATCAGCCCCAGTCTGGAATGTGTGACAATCCAGTTCATGAGCCTTTAAAGAATTTAAACACTGATAATCTGTATTTTAGCTGTGTCTAATGATGTTGAGGATTATTACTCCACGCATAAGTCTTTGTATAACATTTTGACATGAAAACCTTTTTTTCTGCAGCTGTTGCAGTGGTTAAGATTTGCACGCAGTGATCATGTTTTTCATTTTTTTTACGTTAATATTCAGCCATTTCTGCAGTTAGTAACATTGATGTTAGTTGTTTGTACAAAATAAATTACTAAGAATTCCGACTTTATTCTCAGAATTCCAAATTCTTTCTCAGAATTCTTTGTTCTGAATTTTCCTTTTCCCTTAGAATTCTGACTAAACTTCACAAAGAATTCAGATTTTAAGAATTCTGACTTTTTCCCCTCTTAAAAATTTTGACTTTACACTCAGAATTTTTTTTTTCCACTAAGAATTCCATCTTTTCTCTCAAAATGCAGTTTCCCCAAGTCTGAACTAGAAGTGCATTCTACTTTGCATGCAGATCCGCACCACTAAATCGCCATCTTGGAAGGCAAGCTCACTGCAAAGCATAGGTGAACCATAACTTCAATCCTTCAGACTTGCCTTGGGAAAGCAGAGCATCTTCAGTCAGAGGCTTGTTCAGATTCAGTGCAGTACAGACCGCTACAGGAGATCTTTCCTGCCAACAGCCATCATCATCTTCAATAACTCTTTGAAGACTCTTAATTAAAGAGTTACAGCAACATTTAATTTCCCTTTGGGATTAATAAAGTATTTTCAATAAGAACAAAAAGAAAGCTTAGCATTCTTAGAAATTGTAATACTTGTAATGTACTTAATACCGTAACAGGGCGAGAGCTAGTTCTAAGCTTGTGTCTGGTTTATTGTTGTCATAGAAACTCCATAGTAACAGAATTTTAGCTCCAAGCTCAGAATTCAGATCGGTACTAAAAGTCCAACACGTTTTTCCAGAAAGTTATTTCTTCTCCTGCATGACTCGCATTGAAGCTGTCCTGCATTAAAGTAAGATTTTTATTTTATTTAATTTTTTTTGGTGGCCCTAATAGTTCTCTGTATTTAAGAAATATACTGTAACAGGTTATTTTACTTTTCTTTGACTCTTTAAGGCCTGTGTGAGACTCCACCCAAAGTTTTATGGAAATGCAAATATATAAAACAAACCAAAAAAACAACAAATGTTTGCTTTGGGAGTGGTGTTTACACACACAGCAGGAGAATAGTACAAGTCAGTACTTAGCAGGAAAAATCCTCCTTAGTATCCTGTATGTTTTTGATATTTTGGGTATTAACAGTTTTCTGCAGGCGTTGATGCATAGGACATTTTTTAAAACATCTTTGTTGCAGCAAGAAAATCTAAAGAACAGTAGGACTTTGGTCCTGAAACCAGATAGCTTTGCATGCAGAGAAACTCTGGTTACCATCAAGGCAGGCAAAACAAATCATTTACATGTGAAATATATAATCCTAAAACACTTCAAGCTATTAAATGTTACTATTGAAAACAAAACTGACAGGAAATCTACTTAGCAGCGTAGAATATTGTTGAAAATATTTTCCTCTCTGTCAAAAACATTTTCAGATTCTTCACAATCGGCTTCAGGAGATTCTTCCTGCTTAGAGACTGTTTTAGTTCTTTTCAAAATTACAGACAATTCACAGTAAAGTATTAGTGAAGCAAAGCACACTTTCAGTACTTTGAATTACTTCTCAAAAAGTTTGATTGGTATCGTGATGTACCTGCAGAGGTTTTCAGTATCATAGAAAGTACACAAGTAGTAACGTGAGGCAGATATATTTCAGAGAAAAACCTTTTTTGTTCTCTAGATGCACATAAAGATCCAAAAAAATGAAAATGCAGTTTGAGCGGTGCTGTTTTGCAGTGAAGCACAGTGGGAATTTCCTAAGTGCTGTCTTACAGTAGCTGCAATTTCATTACTATTTTTTTTTCACCATAAACATTGAGTAAATATTTATGCTGCTGATTGTCTGCTAACCATTTTTTAGCCCATATCCTGTTTCCTTTATGTGACGTTTTGTTAGCATGAATGCAGCAGACGACTGCAAGATGACTTATAAGAAAGGCTGGTTTGAGGAACCAGACATGCGCTAAAAAAAAAGCATTATGAAAAATGTTGAATTATCTTGGACTGAAAAAACTTTTGCAAAGCCAAATTTAAAAGGTCTAACTGCTTAGAAGGAAAGTATAAAGATATTTGTTGCTGTATAAAGTTGTGCACTTCAGTGCATGGAAGCTGCTGAGGGCTGATTGATTTTCTTTGTTTGCTTTGGGTTGCATTTAGAGCGACTGGTGGAGCTGGTGGGAACGTTTGATCCTGCAGGAATTAGGTCACAATCAGTACGGCTAACTTTTACCTAGTTTTTATGATTCAGCACAAATATCCTTAAATTAAAGCAAAGGTGTTTCCTTTCCAGCCATTTATTCTTTTATTTACTTACTGGGGATGCACCAATTCACATTTTACTGAAATATAAATGTATTGTAAAATAAATAAGGAAGCATAGAATTAGACTGAATAGATCTGCCCTCATGAATTAGACACATTGTCACGATGCCCGATCTAGAATTTTTTTCTATATCGGGATCAATGCAGATGTTAATATTGGACGTAAATTGTTTTGTTCTTAAAGTTTGGATGATGAAAATGTTTGAAGAGTTGCTATATTCCAACATGTGTGTAACCATAGTGCTGTAATAAGTAGTAGGGCTACATTTAATGGACCATATGGCTTATATAAGATAATCTGGTCATTTCTAAATTGATTTATTTGACCCATCGGATTCACCTGACTTCAACCCCAAATTCAGCCAATCTTCCTCTACTGTTCACTTATCCGATTAGATATTTGTCATCCTACCTCTCACTCCCATTTTGTTTTATTCTTTCTAGATGTTTGGTTATTGATCCAAGTGCTGATAAAACACCCAGGTTTTTTTTTTTTTACAATTTATGTTTTTTCACCCTGTTAGCAATTTACACTTCATTATATTTATTTATTCAGCATTACTAGTGATTTATTACTCGGTGACTCCTCATTGAGTATTTTATTTCTTCAGATATCTTTCATAAAAGCAGCATTTTGCTGAACATTTGAAATAAAAAGTTGTTAATTTTAGTTTAATTTTGGCTACATTGGTTGTCCAGTTTATTGTTGTTGATGTCACGGCTCACTTGCTGTTCTTCTTCCAGAGATATTTTTAACTGATTATTATTTTTGGACTAAGCTGCCCTGAAATGATGTTTTCACAGAGTCGGATATTAATAAGAACCGTTGCCTGCAGTCTTCACATGATTTTTCCTCAGTTGGTGTCTTTGACAAGACGCTTTGAGTTTCAAATGCTTTAAGGTTTTTATGCTACTAATAGCTTTTGTTTTTTAAACTGCTCTCTGTCGATTACAGTGATTCAATTGTTTTACTCAGGGTTTCTCAGGTCAACTAAATATCATGTGCAGATTCTTTTTTCTTTCTTTTTTTACATTTCTTACAAAATTATAATACAGCATCATATAGAAAACTATAGACAGATTGAAATAGAAATGATCAGGTTGTTTTAAGCTACATGTGCATCTCAAAACATCAGAATATTCTGAAAATGTCAGAAAGTGACTCACATATTCATTACACACAAAGTGAAATATTTGAAGCTTTTATTTTTTTTAATTTTAATGATTATAGATTTTTAAAATTCCTGAACTCTCCTGTTTATTGATCCTATTCAAATTTTCTGAGAAGCTGAAAATGTAAACTGTGAGTAGGACTGTCATGATCAATTTTGCTGGACGATAAATTGTTCCAGAAATTATTGCAATATATTATATTGTTTTGAGATCATTTTTAAATAATATATTGAAAATTGCATAATAGTGAAAAAACCTTTTTTTTGTAAAGAGCATTTAACGTTGGAACTGGAAGATATTTTAAATATACAAAATACAACCAACAGCCAAAATGATAAATAAATCAAAAATAAAAGCCACACACAACCAAAAACATAAAAAGATTAGATCATGGTGTCTCTGAGTGAAATTGCCCTTAATAAATATAAAATCCTCAAAATGAAAATGATCAAGCTCATTAATTGCTTATTGCAACAGGCTTAACTGTGAGCCAGAATCATCAAAATAACAAGGAATATTTACTCTATACAAAAATATATTAAATTTGTAGATATTTTTTTTTTGTTTGTTTCATAATGAAACACCACAGGCCTGTTTGCAGAGCTTGAATCACAAAGACTGCAGTTGCTCCATTAACCTAATAGGCCTGGCTCACTGATACCCGATCGATAGCTGTAGTGGCGGCTGGATCAGTAATCAGAAATGTTTATGTTCCAAAGAAAAGCTCAACTTTATGTCTCCAGTTCTGCCAGCCTAAACCAGTTAGTGCTGTATTTACAGCAGCCATCTTGGCTCCAGCAGGAACGCCATCTGGACCTGTGGCGTTTCTAACATTTTTGGACTAAACATGTCCGTGTGATCTTTATGCAAGATTTATTTCAGTCCAGAACCTGACTTGGCTTCTTTTCTTTTATCGTAGTTGTTAGACTGCAGGTTGAGATCACACTGCTGTCTGTTTTCAGATATTTGTTTTCAAAAACTGAAATATGTGATGATGACTTGATTAAAGTCTTTCAGCTCCAGTGAGTAGAAACTCACTGTAAACAACGTATGTTCCTGTTAAAGGCTGCATTTCTTATGTAACTGGCAGGATTTCTCCATCCGTCCAGGCTGACTGATATTATGCTTTCATATATTCTATTCTTCTAAACCAAAATTATTGCAGACTGAATATATATCCAATAGGGTTGCAACAAATAATTATTTTATTAATCGATTATTCTGATAATTAATCGATTAATCAGATTTTTAAAACCGGTGCTTTCTGCAAATCTTTCAACTAACCACCTAAGCTTTTTTACAGAATATTAGAAATACATTAAAAATACAAAAAAAATAATAAAAATAATTTTTTGAATAAGAAAATGAACATTCATAGCTTATAAAACAGTAACAGGAGGAATCTCTACTCTTAATCATTTGTAGCTAACGATGCATCAGTCTACTAATTTATGCTTTGCATTAATTATTGGATAGCAATAAAAGATTGGTTTTTCAGAATTTCATCCAAGTGGAGCTAAAACTTTGCCACCTCAGAAGTTAGATTTATAAACAAATGTTTGGGTTTTTTTTCATCTTAAATGCAAAATATTTGTACCGTATTTTTTTTTGTACAGCTTTAGCATATTTACTGCTTCGAATGTGCTGTTCTTTCACCAAATGGCCATTTTTAGAGTTCTGTATACTCCAGTAATTGATTAATAACTAATCAATTACTAAATTAGTTGAAGATTATTTGAGTAATTGATTAAACACGATTAATCGTTTCACCTTTAAAACAAAATCACTTCTAATGTAGTAAATGTGTCATTATCAGCTGTTTTCTTTTTCAGTTTATGAATGTGTAACAGTTTGACATGAAATGGATATTAAATGTTGATGCTTTGAGGTTTTCTGTGTTTGTAAAACCTGGAAGTGACTTTAATCTTTGCCAGTGACCCATTTTAAGAGTCAGAATGTGAAACTACTGGGTGAAAGTACCATCTGGTGCAGTTGTGAAAGGGATGGAAGCAGCATGAGGCTCTTAACTAATTAGATGAGAGACAATAGCAGCAAAGCTGCTCTCTGCTGCGCTGGAGATGGAATCATTCAGAGGATTTTCCCAGTAAATGTGTAACTGATCTCATTGGAGAAAAACTGATAAATAGGGCAACCATTAGCTCCCCCGACCAGAAATACTGCTCGGCTTTAAAGCCTGATTCTGGATCAGTGGGATCGATTTCTCCATGAAAGCGATTCTAAATCTGGTAGTTTAATTCCAGTAAAAGTAAGAAAGGTTTATGTGTCCAAAATTAATGTACTGTAATGAAGATAATTGTTGCAGAAAAATGAAATGCCTTATTCTGATAAACTGAAATCAATCAGCTTTAAATAACTGCAGTTTTTGCAGTGAATTCAAACAAGTTCATTTGCAAAAAACGAAATTTTTCTTTGCTGCACTCATTAAAACTGAACGTAGGGGCCATGCATTTCAGCTGCTGCTTATTGAACAGTCAGGAGTTGTGCAAACATTAATTTGTGTTGCCTTTTCTATTTAAAATATATATATACAGTATATACATATATATATATATATATATATATATATAAGCTATGATCAATGTCAGGCTAAATAAAAACAGGTCAGTAGAGATTTATTTAACTTTTTTATCTGTTTCTCTCAGAGTTCATTAAGTTTGATTCTTAGCTTACATCAAAAAACTTCCATTATATTATTGTTGGCTGAGATAAATCTGATTGATTTTAGATTTTATTTTTTATTTTTTCCCAAATCAGGGTTTTCTGTAAAGATCCATAAGTAATTTTGTACCATTTGTCCAATCAGTACATTGATTAAACTTGTTTTGATTTGCCTTTGGCAGAAGAACATTTTCCCTTGCCAACTTGTTTTGTATTTTTTTATTCCCTGGTGCGTCTGTGTGTGGATGAGCGGTTTTGTTGTGTTTGGTCCGTCTAAAGCGGTCCAGTCAGACTCTGACCGGGACGCTGGCCCTCTCTGACGTAGACTTGGATGGGTAATCTGTTAGCTCAGCAAAATGTAATCTTCTTTAGTCAATGACCGCTGTGGCATTATTTGTATGGCTGAGTAATAGATGTGGTCGTTTTGTACAGTTGCCATGGTTCACCAGGAATCCATTTGTGTAGTTCAGTAAAAAGTCTTTTGTTAATGACTTTTCCTATGTTGAAATGCTTATATGCTTTCAGTTATGTTATCTTTTCCAGTTAAACGTAGTATGGAAAACTGTTGGACGGATAAAGTAGCATTTGCAAACCAGTGATTAATCCACTTAAATCTCCAGTAATTTATTTCATTTAACAAATACAAATAATTAATTTTTGATTGTTGGGGTAATGCTGAACAATTTGTCCCAGCCTTCTTTCATTTTGTATCCATGTTTTTACCCATTATGTGCAACTTTTTTCCTCATCCTATTTAGTCAATATAAGTGAGTAAATATTGTTAAAATGCTCAGATCTCACTTGCATAAGAGAAAATTTTATATTAAACCTCTACCTCCTCTGCTTGTGGTTATGAACTCTGTTTGGAACAGTTGATGCCGGTATTTTATAATTTATAAACCCTTAAACAAAGCAAAGCTATATGTCCTTACAATGAACTATAAGTAAATTATTCAAGATTATAGAAAACAAGGTGACAGTAAATTTAAATGTATTATCACCTTTTAAAATTTGATCAATAAATTCTATCAATAAAACTACAATACTATTATTGTAAAAAACTAATTTAGTCTTTCATCAAGAATTGAGCGCGATAGTTTATATTGTGTGAGATTTAAGCTTGACACAAAGCAAATTATTGTTAGCTCACATAGGTATATGTGCTCACATCTGTCTCACTGCACGCTCAGGTTGGTAGCACAAATATAACTATGACTTTTGTTTAGCATTTTTTTGTGTTTTTGTAACATGAAACCCAATCATTTATTGTTTGTTTTTTATTTGTAGAGGTGAGCCATGGCTGAACAGAATTCTGCCCGTCCTCAGAGGAAGATGTCCACCTCCGGGGAGACCGTGTATAAAGTGTTAGGCCTCGAGAAAGGCGCGTCAGCTGAGGAAATTAAGAAAGCATACAGGTGAGCTGACTGGATGTGCGCTAAGCTGAGTCACTAACTTGTTTGTACAGAGTCTCAGCTGTCTTTTTTGAAATACTCACCCTGTACTTATTTCCATGAACTTCATGTTGAATTTTGTGACCCTGGAAGTTATTTTCATAAAACAATCATTCTTAAAGTCCAAAGCTGATCGTTTGCCTCTGATCCCCTCTGAACTCTTTTCAGAAAACTAGCGCTGAAGTACCACCCGGACAAGAACCCAGACAACCCAGACGCAGCGGAGAAGTTTAAGGAGATTAACAACGCCAATTCTATTTTAAACGATGAGAACAAAAGAAGGATTTACGACGAGTATGGCTCCATGGGCCTTTACGTATCCGAACAGTTTGGAGAGGAAAGTGTTAAATACTACTTCCTCATGTCCAAATGGTGGTTTAAGGTTAGTAACGCCGGTGGCCTTTCTCACATTTAACAAAATGTTATATTGTTTTTACGGCAACTAAGCAGTAACTTCTTTTAGCGAGAGGATAAATAATTAGCCAAATGAACACATATTTAATGAATCTGTAAACACAGCTGGGTAAAGCCTAATGCTGACCTCTGGGTCATCCTCATGATGCAATTATAGACATTTGTCCTCCTGCCAGGAATGTAGATTAAAGCCGACATGGATCAGCAACTTCTGCAGTGTAATACCACACAATGTAAATAGATATGACGCTGGGCTTTTGTTGATGTTGTCTGAGGTGATTAAGCTCCTGATTATGTTGCTGTGGTTTTTTTTAGGTCTTATGCAGTAAATATTATGACATAAGACATATTTTATCTTGTATCAGAGGCAAATTACTAAATCTCCAGTCTTTTTTGGATTATTTTCTTAGATGGCAAACAAATTCAGAGTACCTAAATGTTCCGGCTGCACTGCAGAACTGTTCAGAATTACATGTAATCTGATGATTCAACTGTTTAGAGATGAAGATTAAATTCTGTCGACCGTCATACGACTAAGAAAAACCTGTTTGCACGTAAATCCCTGCAGAGTCTGGTGCTGTGCTGCACACTTTTCACCTGCTGCTGCTGCTGCTGCTGTTGCTGTTTCTGCTGTGGGAAGTGCAAACCCCCCGACGACGAGGAAAGCTACCAATATGTTGATCCCGAAGACCTGGAGGCCCAAATCAGAGCGGATCAGGACGGAGGCAAGTGCTTCTGGGTCACTCTGGTTTATGCAGATTTATTTTGATGAGTGAGAGTTTTGTTTGTATTAATATGGGACAACCAGGTCTGTCACAATAACAAATTTTACTGGACCATATATTGTTCTGGAAGTAATTGCAATAAACTGTTGTTGTTGTTTTGAGACCATTTTCAAGTGATAATAATGCAAGTTCACTCTCTCAAAGATCAATAAACTTTACATCCTAATGAAGATTTACCACTGGAACTGGAAGACATTTTAAATATTTGAAATAAATGAACAAAACAGAAACAACTAAATTAGTTATGAAGTCTTTGTGAACAAAATTGCCCTTCAGAAATACAGCTAGTTGAGACCAAAGCATCAGGCTGAAGACTTTTGTCATCCACTTTTTGGGAGAAAAAGAGAAAAATTATAAAGTATGCAAATGGAAAAAAAATTGAGCTAATTTTAATTTATTAGTTTATTGTGACAGGCCTAACAACCAGTGTTTATGTTGCAGCTGTCTTTGTAGATTAAGGGCATTTTATGTCAAATTGATGCAAAATCAACAAGGAAATTAATTTGTTGATAAAGATTTATTTAAGCTCAAGCTGCAGAAGCAGTTCAAGGTTTTTGATGTCATTTACTTGTCATGCAGAATAAAATATGACAAATACTTTTTTTTTTAAGGTCACTGTTATGATTTAAAAATATTGAATTCTCAACATCTTCAGAAGTAAAACACAGCTCCCTTCTTAGCAGTAGTTTACTACAGTCTAGTGGTTGTATTAAACTACATTAAGCGGCTTCACTGGTTTGCATCAGCAGAGGATTTAAAATGGACTCACACCTCAGGATTTCCCTGTTTCAATCCAACAGGTACCACTGTAATCATAATCCAGCCAGCATCCGATCTGGGTCCAGAAACCCCAGAGGAGCAAAGTAAGCCCATCCCCCTGCCCTTGCCAATGCCTCCACCTGAGCCCCAGTCGCCTCCATCAGCCAACACAGCGGGGGAAGAAAACCCCAGAGACAGCTTACAAGAGTCTAAATGACTCGTAAGAGCCGCCTCCAATGATCTGTGTCCCGTCCTCTTCCCGTCGTTTAGTTGGTTTTTTTTAAATTTATTTTTGTTATTTTACACGTCAGCTGTATTTTGTGGCTTCTGCTACTTGACTAACAAAATCCTCCAGTTTTCCATTTAACCCCAACAATCATCCTCATGTTGATTTCTACATGCATGCCCCGTTCATCAACACGTTACCTGTGTGTGCCATGCATGAGAGATCCAGATGTTGTCCACTGATCTGAACCAAATACTCACTGAAATGAAAAATTAAACGCTTGCATTGCTCAGCACTCTGTAACACTTTTATCCATTTTGTTTGCTTTATAAAACCTGAGCTGCTGCTGGGTTCTATTTTTTTTTTTACCTTTTTAATCCAGGCAGATTTGCAAGTAATTTTACATCTTGTATTATTGTTTTTTACAGGAAAGTGATCATGTGATTAAGTGTCAACTAGCTGACGCAGGAAGGTAAGATGATGGTTTTGTTTTTCAGAATAAAAGCCTCAGCAGTAATCCTGTCCTATTCTCAAGTACTAAATTGATAATGACATAATAATGCAAGTTTACGACTCAAAGACAAACTCAGCACTGGAAGTGGAAAACATTCTAAATTACCAAAATAAAACAACCAAAAACAATAAATTAAACCAAAATAAAAACCACTTGGAACCAAACCCCAAAATAAAATGATGTGTCTGTAGACCAAATTTCATCAGAATAATCATCAGAATGGAAATGATCAATTTGATCATGCAGTTAATTGATTGATTTGCGACAAGCATGTCTGAACCGAACAACCACAAACTTTAAGGTACTTTGAGATTTAATTTAAAAAAAAGACCAATACAGACTAGCTTGTGAAGTAAATCAAATAAATATGTATATATTTTTTGGCTTACTAATTGAATAATTGTTGCAGAGATAAAGTGAAATAAGGTGTGAACGTTTGCAGTTCGTTCCTGCAGAAAATAATCAAGACAGTAGAATTTAAGAGGGAAAAAAAGGCCTCATCTCCTTTTGTGTTTGCCCAGGTGGCAAACTTTTATGCACCGACACAATCAGTGTTTATTTTCTTACTTTCTTCAAAAGGAATTTAATTATTTTTTTGTATCTTTTAATGTATAGAAAAAACTTAAGTTGTTAAAAAAAAAATCTGTGGAATGCATAATTTTTTTATTTGATTATTAGTTTCAGATTTTTAATTTTAGAAACAACAGTGAAAGCTATTCATCATTCTTCTTCTACTTCACAATCATATGCCACTTTGTGTTAGCCTGTTGCATAAACTGCAGTAACAGTTGTTGAAGTTTGAAGTTTTCGGAGCCGTTTGATCTGATCCCTGCCTCTGTTTTTAATTTTCCCTCAGCGTTTCATGGCTCTACTTCGATCCAGCTCCATCTCACTGCTGTGAACAACCCAGAGAAAAGCCAGCCCAGAGTCACCAGCCAGCCCAGATCTCCTGCCCCACCTGATGCCCCCCAAACTCCAACGCCTCCCTCCCCCCATGCTAACCCAGCTAACGCTACAGACTGCCTCCATGGACCTACATGGAGATCTCCGAACGTTCCCAACGTCCCCACCTTCTCTTCTAGTTCCTGAAATATCTGACGCTGGTTCTGACTGAATAAGTGTGTTACGCCAAAACTCCACCCCAGTCTCCTCTGGTCATTCCATTTCTAACCACTAAGGATGGCGTAAAAAGGAGATGTGGACAAATTATTTATTTTATTACTTTTCACCTCCTTTTTATTTTAGACACCACTGATCATCAGATGGAGAACTTTTTTATTGTTTTGGGTTTTTTTTACATATCCCCCACATTAACTTGGTTTTACTAACTTTGGGATAGAAAGTTGGTGATAAATTTAATGCCAAACATCGTAGAAATCTAGCTGCTCAGCAGAAACAAAGCATTAACATGTGGACTCATTTCCTTCCTCCCTTGTTCTGGTAAACAATTCCCACCGATTATTGTTGCACCTAAAACTCGCTGCAGTCTCGTGGTTTGATGCCAAACGTCTGAGCCGAGATGGAGAGGGGATCAGCATGCACTCATCGTTTTCGCCCTTTCCGCTGTCCTGCATGGAAAACCCAAACAACTCTTCAGCTTTTCCCTGCATACTCTGGTGAAACGCATCATGTGCACAAATACACACTCACACCAGCCCAGATGTCACTGTGTGCTTAAAAAACCCAACAACAACCCCCACCCACAGCGAGACGAGCAGCGACCCACACCAAACCGTGGAGCTCTGATGGACTGCAGGAAGAAACGTTACAATCAATGCCTTGAAGTTAGCGTCATGCTGTTTTACATTATGTGGTTCACGGTCCACCGTTTACTCTGCCGGCCGGGTTCATGCTCCGCCTCTTATTTGTGTCCATATTCACTAAGATTAGAGTCTAATCTGATGTTTTGTCTTGGCTTCTTTTTGTAGATTTTCTTATTTTATCTCCTAATTGTGAATGAGAGCAGAGAGTAGCTGCTTTTCAAATTACAAATGCGTGCAAATCCTTGTTGGTATTCAGCTAATGTTGAAAAAACACACTTTCACAGTTGCAAAGAAATGAAATTAAAAATGCGCGTGGATAAGTTTGTTCACAAAATAAGTGATTAAAAAACCATCATCCGGGGCGTGCCGTGGTGGCGGAGGGGTTAGCGCGACCCACATTCAGGCAAACGTAGCCTCGACGCGGCCGTCGCGGGTTCGACTCCCGGACCCGACGACGTTTACCGCATGTCTTCCCCCCTCTCCTTCCCCCTTTCCTGTCAGCCTACTTTGAAAAAAGGGACACTAGAGCCCACAAAAAGACCCCTTGCGGGGCGATAAAAAAAAAACAAAAAAAAAAACATCATCCTCACGCCACTTCCTGTTGTTTTCTTCTTCATAGTTTCTACCAGTAGTAACATCTGTCTATTGATCACTTGACTTGTGATGCAAAAAAAAAAATTCCCGTTGCAGTTTTATGAAATTAATAAATTTTTATATAGCCGAAAAAACCACTTCATCCTACCGCAAGACTTTTTTTACCTAAAACACAATTTGTTTTTTAAATTGTTTTGTTTCTATTAGACAAATTTATTTTTGGAATTTAAATTTGCTTAATTCTTTGTAAATGTAACTAATATCATAGTCTGATCCTCGATCTGCAATCCTGAAACTTTTATATGTTGCTCTAAAGTAGCAGGATAATAGAGCTCAACCGCTGCGTTTCCATTGGTCATAGGGTTGAGCAATTTAAAGTTATAAAAATACCACTCCCTGTTGACTTCTTCATCTTTTCCACCAATAGTAACATCCGGTTGTTGATCACATTTTGATAGAGCTTAAGATTCACCTCATCCTATGCAAAAACTTACTGAAAAATGTGAATGTTTCCATTAAGTAAATTTATGTTTGTAATTCCAGTTTGTTCAATTTTATGGTTAACAGCTACGACCTACTAACCAGTAGATCAAACTAGTTTTGTGCAAGGAGGTTAGAGGTTTTTCAGCTGTGACAAAATTAGTGTATTTCACAAACCTGCAGTGGAAACACTTTTTTTGTATCATGACTGACATGACCAACAACCGGATGTTACTACTGGCAGAAACGTTGAAGAAGACTATGACAGGATGTGATAGGAGGATGATAGCGCTGCTTTTTTTTTTTTAATGACTTATCTCATAAACAAACTTATTCATGCATGATTTTAATTCATTCTGACTTAAAGGAAACACAGCAATTACAAAATAGTTTTTTTGTATATCAACATTAGTGGAATATCAACAAAGTTTTGCACACATTTGTGATGGAAATGGAGCTGCTGACTTGACCTGAACTAAATTGTGTCTGACTTATCCGTTAAGTTCTGCATTATTTTTCCTTCAGGATGGAAATCTAAACCTTTACCTGCTGACTTGACACTGACAGTGGTGTGCCTTGAAGAATAATTGTAGTGGGGATAAATGGGATTAAGTGTGAACGTTTGCAGTACGTTCCTGCAGAAAATAATCCAGTCTGAGAATTTATGAGGAGAGAAAAAGGCTTTATCTCCTTTTGTGTTAGCTCAGGCAGCAAACCTTGCTTTAGTTTGGGAGTTTAAACAGAAAATAAATTCAGATCTTGGAAATGTTTCATATACCGACACAATCGTGCACAGCTTTAGTTTAGATCATTAGACTGAATGAAGTTTTGAACATTTTCTGCTGCTTTTGTGTCATGAAATACCAGGATATGACCTGATTATCAAGTTTTCACAAAACTCTAAATTCTCTTGTTGAGTTATCTGGTGCTTTCTGATTCCAGACATAGTCAAACTTTTATTATTATTATTATTTAGAGGAAATTATTCATTTTTTATTATTCTCATAGGTTTCTCATTTCTCATTTGGTTTTTTAAAGCAACCAAATGAAAACCCTTTAGATTCCTAACTGTATGTTTTGGTCTCTACTCATTTTTTAAAAACAAAACTGGCTTGCTTCCTTCAAATTGTCATTTTGTTCAACAAGTATCTGGTTCCATCTTTTAAATGTTGAGTCATTTCCCTCAAAGATGCTTTAATACAACTTGAAGACCATTTCTTTAGAGAATAATGTTTAATATTTCATTTACTAGTTTTTAATTTCGTTGCTCCGTTCCTGTTGAAGAATCACTCCAGCATGTAAAAACTGGACCTTTGTTTGAGAAGCAGAACAAGTTTGTAAAATTCTTCTACCGGTAAGTTAATCTTATAGTTTGTAAGTTAACATGCAGACATTATGACTACGTTATTAATAATTCAAACAAAATGTTGAGTAAAGTTATAAACTAAAACCTATGGACAAAATCCCTCTTTACAGTCAGATCAAAACATCGATTCAACTGAGTTACATTATGATCAAAGTGGAGAACAAAGAAAAATATCAAATCTTGAAGAAAAAAATGTTTATTCAAAGCTTTAAAAGCCTGTTTGTATACATGACTGGTATGGAAACGATAGGCTAATCACGTCTTTACGGATAAAAAATTATCACATTAAAATCCCAGATTAACAGTTGATAATTGAGACAAATTATCGCACTGATGACTTTAAATTGAAGCATAATTCTGCTTGTTTAGGATTCATGTGTTCCCACTTATCTGCAAGCTGTGATGCATTTAAGTGCTGGCAGAAACCTCGTTCATCTGGGTTCTGACCGGATTCAAATCTACGATGGAGTATTAGAGCCAGACTAAAATGTTTTTTTAATTACGAGAATAAAATCATAAAATTAGCAGAAGGAAGTCATAAGATTACAGGATTAGTCTTTCCACTGAGAAAAAGTTTAGACGGACCTGATGTTTGAAACAGTTGCTTCGTTAATCGTTTCAAAGTCTTACTGATAATGATTTGATGGTGTTGCGTTAAATTAAAAGATTAAGTATTTTATTGTTCATAAAAGTATAACCAGATACCTCATTTTATTATTATTTTATTATTGTCACAAAATTACTACTTCATTCTCCTGGTATTCAAACTTATTCTAGTAATATTATGACTTTATTCTCGTTTTTTTATATATAAATTTATTCTAGTAATATGACTTTTTTCTGCTAATATTATGACCCTATTCTCGTTTTATTACAACCTTATCATGATACGTTACAACTTTATTCTTGTTTAGCATAACTTCATTCTGATAATCTGACTTTATTAATATTTAAATTTTATTCTGGTTCTATTGCGACTTTAATCTGCTATGACTTTATTGTCATTTTATTAAGACTTTATTCTGGTAATATGAGTTTATCCTTGTAATATTATGATTTTACTCTCAAAATTATTTTTTTTCTTAGTGAGGCCCAAATACTCCATCGCACTCCCTCCGTGTTGGGGAAAGAAAACCTATTATTTTTCAAGTATAAAATGTATTTATTAAACTTCCAGTTATCACTTTTAATAAGAGAAAATTGCCATTTTTGGTTGTGTAACAGTTTTCCTCACATTTTCCATGTCACTGTATTTTCTTTCATGCTATATTGTAATTTTCAATAGTTATCTGGAGAGTATTATAATATTAGTTTCACCCTCACATTCATATTTAATAGTTTTTATGCACAGGAGAAGGAAAATGAAGATGAATCACTAACATAAATGATGCAGAAGCTAGTTTTAAGTAGTTCATTTGGATAAAACACTTTAACGTTTTTTGGTGAAGTTTTAGTATTTGCTGTTTTCTCTCCTCAGATCCTGTTAGCTCATGTTTTCTCCCAGCAGCTCAGGCTTCATGTTTCCCTGTCAGGTGCGTTAAACTAAAGCAGAGCTGCAAACATCTCATTAAATCAGGTCAGATAAAAATATCTGCATCATGTTTCTCTGTCTGCAAACAGGAAGACATCTTGGATTTGTTTTTATTAATAGCCAGAACTAAAAAAATGATTTAATATTAATAATCATTGACCCACTGAATCTAAATTTAACTCTACATGCCAGGAAGCAAACACAACAGAAACGATAAATCAAAATGATATCGTGGTACTGATTGAAGGTTTATGAAGTGATTTAACTTTAGATGCACTTATGTTTTTATTTATGCTACGACAAACGGTGGCAAAGTTAGACTGAAGTCAGTGTGTTTACTTTGAATCAGGGTTCAATGAGTCAATCTCCACTCTGTTTGCTAAAAAAATAAAATATTCATGGAGCTGATGTGCTTCCAGAAAAATTATTTTTTTATTTGTTATTTTTAGTTGGCTGGTTAAACAATCTACCAGATGTGACCGATTTCTTACGAAGAGCAAAAAGACGTTCTTGACCTGAACATGATAGAAAATGTTTCATCCTTGTACATAATGACTGTGATGAAATTCAACTAAATAAAAAAGGGGGATTTTCTAATCTCTTGTCTGTTACTTTGTTATTAAATCATATTTATGAGTTTCCTGACCAGCAAATCATCACCAGAAAAAAACCCCTGAGTTGATTACTTTACTCCAGTTTTCTCAAGCAAATTGAAATAAAATTTATTGTGTGAAACTCAAGCAAACTGGATTTTCACACAATAAATATTCAATATGAGTGTTAAAAATTTTCAATCATGATTTCTTTAAGTTTATTTGTTTGAAAAAATCTAGCATTTACTACCAAAGAAAACTCATTTCCCACTATTTAAATAGTTTGCATTCAGAACATCATATGAGGATAAAACCAGATTTTGCAGATTTAAATAAAAAAAATTTCAAATTGTGCATTTCTGCACACTGAAACAGCCTCATGAATGAGTAAAACTGTGTGTTGAGCCTATAAGTCGTCCTGTAATCCCATTAGCAGCTCGGTCTACTTACCCAACTGCATTCTGTTGATTAGCTCATACTTTGTGTGTTTTTGGCCGCCAGGATGTGAAACTGTTTATGGAGGAATAACAGTGTCTGGGTCATCCTGTGGACACAATTATAGTTGCAATAAACAAGATTATTCAGGTTAAATTCTCGTTGGGGAACTGAAAAGTTTGCACATTCAGTTTTGCACAAGCTGATTGGTTAACAAGAAATTTTTGGGGGGGTTACAATTTTTTAAATACAAAGATTGTAAACATAAAAACATCTACAACTTCTATACCGGCAAGGTACTGAAGGACAATAAAAGTCTTAGACTTTATAAAATTGTGTGTATTGATAGGAGACATATATAAAACATTGTCTGTCCTTTAAAATGTGTAAAACTAACCCTGCATCCTCTGCTAATTTGCGCATGAATTGTGTTTATCAAACCTTCGCATCTTGGAATAAAATAGAAATTCAATCCATTTGATGCCATCAAGACAAAAGATTCATTCAAACGAACAGTAGATGGCGATATAGAGTCAAATTGACATTTAATAGTTCTTTCAGTGAGTTTAATTTTGCTGTTTTATTTCATGTCATATAAGGGGAAAGCTCTGATTTGGAAAATAACTTAATTATTTAAACACTCTTAAATATATGTCTTTAAATTGGAATTTCTCAAAAATACTGGATGTTTTTAAAATATCTTCATCTGTTTTCGCTCTGTATTACAAAACTTCGGAAGTATGTCCACTAATTTTTTTTATTTTGGACAATATCGGTGATTCTTATTGAATCTCGGAGTTATTTCACATTTATGTTCGTCTCAAAAGCTCAAATCCTGATGAAAATCAAAACTAATATAAACAGTTGGGCGTATATATAACCAGTAATGGCGGCCGGTTGAACATGGAAGGGGATGTAGCTCAGTGGTAGAGCGCATGCTTTGCATGTATGAGGCCCCGGGTTCAATCCCCGGCATCTCCAGTTGTGTTTTTTCCCCCCTTCGGATTTCAGTCATTCCCGTAAATTTGAATAGTGATTTTTTTTTTAACTTAAATATTTAAGTATTATTAATAGCTAATAAGCAAGATCGAAGAAAAATATTGACACTATGTTACCTGTTATTATGCTACTTTGTAATTTATTTAGTCTTCTGAGTAAAAGGGAAGACTTCTCGACAACAGATTTAAAGAATTTAAAGCTTGCTTTAATCAGTTTTATTATCGGCGTCTTTTAACATTGCTTGTTATAAACATCTTCGGAAACAAAAAACCTAGCGGTCAAGAAGTTTTTAAATTTCCGCCTGCTTTAAACGCAACACGGTTCCTCTCCCAGAGCGGTAACCAAGGAGATCCCAGCTCTGTTTACTACTAAGATGTCGTCCTTGCTAGCTGCTGCTTCTATCCTGGAGAAGGACGGAGAAATGGTCGAGTTCTAAAGAATTATTTGGGCGCTGATAACATCTCTTTGGGCTTCCTTTAGTTATTTTCAGAATGCAGCTGAAGCATATTAAGACACTTTTAACCCCACAGGTAAGTTTTGAAGTCGGGCAGGTTAGCTACCGTTAGCAGATGCTCGAGATTAATGTGGCTAGCTTACACGTTACATCAACAAAATATAATTTAAACCCCTTTATTCTCTCCGTGTGAGTGTATTTTCATAACATGAATAGATATTTGACTTTGCTTTGTTCTGATGAAAATTAATTTATTTAGTAACTTGGAAATGATGAAAAATGTGGTTTGTTATACTCCGGTTTAGTTAGCATTTTTGTTAGCGCTTAAAAAGCAATATAATTGTTCAGTAGTTGTGTGGGTCTTTTTTAAATTATTAATTTATTTCTTTTGCATAGGATGGTGCTGCCAAAGTGACATGTATGGCTTGGGCACCGAACAACTGCAAGTTTGCTGTTTGCACTGTGGACAGAGTGGTGCTACTCTATGATGAGCATGGAGAAAGGAGAGACAAGTTCTCCACAAAGCCTCTGGACCCGAAGGTGATACATAAAACACTTTCCAAAACATGATTTTAGCAATCTATTATAACATTTTAGGTGACAGTATTTCGCCTTAAAAACAACTTTAGGCGAAATACTATCTAAATTAGGCGTAATATTCACGATACACAAAATAGCAGATTATATACAGTTCCAAGTGCCGTTATTGTCATTAGGAATGACCAATTAAACCATATTTAAATGTTAACATGAATTTATATGTTTCCACTTCCAGAAAGATCTCATCTCCAAATATATAAGTGCAAATTTAAACTATTTGGTTAAAGCTTTTTCTTCTTTTTTGTACTTTTCACTGGAAATGTATCAATAAAACCCCTGACAGGTGCGAAGTGTGATCAATAAATTTGATTATAACAAGAAACAAAAAAAATAAAAACATGGAGATACACAGTTTTTCTCAACAGCAAACATCAGCTTATACATTCTTTAAACAAATAGCCATTTTGTTCTTTAAATTGATGATTATGACTTACAGCTAATGAAAACCCAATATGCACTTGAATGGCCGTTTTTGAAAAGTGAAAATTTGTTAATTTTATATTTCTACGTATTACATCTGACGTAAAATCAGCAAAGGTTTATACTAGAAATATTCCTCCTCCCTGAGTGGAAAAGATCCTATTAAATAAATCCTTTATATACTCATGTAAAATTAGCATTTTTGAGATTAAATATCTCTAAAAATGGTAATTGTGTGGAGAGTTACTGCATTATATTGTAACATCTCCAACACAATCCTTACTGTGACATTTAATCCCAACATATGGGTTGGGATTAAATGGCCCAACTCTGTTTTCTGTTATTATTCAGGCTTTGTTAGAGTTTACCACATTAACATGTAGGTATTGTGTGATTTGGCAGTATGGAAAACAGAGCTATGTGGTCAGTGATATGGTTTTCTCGCCGGACTCCATCAAAATCGCCATCGGCCAATCGGACAACATCATCTACGTCTACAGAATTGGGGAAACATGGTAAGTTGCTTCCACTTGGTTTATGTTTGCTGATGAATCAAAACACAATGTTTTAACATGAAAACCCAATCAGTGTCTTACAAAATTAAAATATTTTGTAAGACTCTGAATTTGGGTGCAGCACTCTGAGGGATGTCAGATAGTTCCTGACCGTGTTAGAAATATCTGAAATGATTCTTAGCGAAACTCTGTATTTATTTGTGTTTTTGGGAAAGTACTTAATTTTTGCATGAATAATGAATAATATGTGGACCAGTTTTTCATAAGATTTCATCTTTCATAGGGGGGACAAGAAAGCTATCTGCAACAAATTTGTTCAGACGGTGAGTGAAGAGAAGCTGAGCTTTTATAGGAAAACATTTCAAAATCTTCTCACAATGGAACATATGAAGGACAGGGATGCACCGATATAAAAGTTTGAGCTGATATTGATATCCAATATTAATATTGCTGCTACAGCAAACAACTGATGTTATTTATATTACATATATTTCCCTACCCTTTCAACAACATGAAAAAACTGGACCAATCTGTTAAAAAATTACAAAAATTCAAGCTAATTAATTTTAGTTTGAATTGTTCATCCCTAATTAGGTACAACATAAAGTATTTATCTCTAATAACCTCAACTTTTACTGATAAATCTAAATTTGGTGCACCCAAATCTGCTTTTAATTCTCTTCAAACAAAAAGTCACCAAAATCCTGTTGTTACTGCTAATAACAGACACAACTTTATTCAATTTTTTATTCTTTTAAACTGAGTCTGAAAGAATTTGTAAACTGTTTGGTTTGGTTTAATGATGCAAATATGTAAAAACCCATTAATAAAGTTATTGTTATAGTTTACACAACCTTTTTCTGACTACTTTATTTGTTTAATCAAATTATTGCAGGATTAGGTTATTGTTGAGCAGGTCGAAAAAGGTTACAACAATTTTCTTTAAATAATTTATGTATTTCTTTTTATTTTATTTTTTGCCCACAAACACTTTTGATGATATCCGTGTTTTAAATTTGAAAGCCACTCTAATCTCTACTTTAATGTATAAAATTTAGTCCCTAAAAGTGTTTTTTGTTGTTAATTTTAGAGACATTTGTCCCAGTAATGGAGAAACTCCACTAAAAGAGTATTTAACTTGACCAACTCTGTTGCAGAGCTCTGTGACTCGCCTACTTTGGCCTGCAGAAAGTGTTATTGTTTATGGATTAGTTGATGGCAAGGTAAGTCACTGTCATTTTAACACCTTTTCAAAATTTATGACATTAATTTTGTATATGTAAACTTGGATTAAAACAAGAATGTGCAAAAATGACCCACAATCTTCTGTTTTTTCAAGAAAGATGAATAAATTATTAGTTTATAGATTCTGCACAACTCATATTCTATACATTTGATTTATATTCCACTGATTGCAAAGTTACCATTTTGCAAAAAACAAAGAAAGTAACGAAGTTGTGATATCTTTTCTTCTCAGATCCGTGTGGCCAACACCCAGACGAATAAATCCTCCACCGTCTACACCACCGAGTCCTGCGTCGTCTCTCTGACGGCTAAGTAAATGCCTAATCCCCACAGCGCCCCCTACTGTTATTAGCACCCTGATAAAGATGTGCAAAAAGCCTCTAAGTTAATCTCACTTAAGAAATGTAGGGAAATTCAACCTTTAATTGTAGTGTCAGTGCGATTTACTAGTAATCCATCCCTTCATATTTCACTGGGTAATAAATGAGGTGGAAAATATTTAAAAATTACTGTTTGGAAATGAAAAAATCATGTCAGCCATCTTTTCTTTAAGCATTTTGCACAGCTTAACCAGAGTTTTTAGTGTTTTAATTTATAGATAAAACTAACTTAGCAACCGATTAATCGTTATACAGACTCATAAAAGGCAATTCGCTGAATAAACAGCAGTAATTAAGCCAAAACTGTACAAAAATTATAGATATTTTTTATTTTAGATAGAAGTATTTTTTTTAGCTGCAGATGCATTATTTGCTACAAATGATCAAGTGTTCACTAAAGGAATTTTATGCTATTAAATTATTTATTTTCCCATTTAAAACAATGAGTTGAGTTATTAATTTACATTTTGTGTATTTCTAGTATTGTATTAAAAAGGCTTAAGTTGCTAAATGACACAATTGTAGAATGTGCCATTTTTTATCATCAGATAAATTGATTACTAAAACAACTGTTAGTTACAGCCCTAATTAAGTTGGGACTGACACCTTGAATGTTCTGAAACAATAAAAAATATTATGTTTCTAGTCCTAATGTATTACACAAATTATCCAGCTGTTTTACATCTTTGTCCCTGAATGAAAAAGATAAAGTAAAAATCTTTTTTCATATCAGTGTTTCTGGTAAAGGGATCCTCTCGGGTCATGCCGATGGGACGGTCGTTCGCTACTTCTTCGATGATCAAGGCTCAGGGGAGTCTCAGGTGATTTCAGATTAAATCTGCATATTCATCAGTTACTGGACTTTCTTACAACGGCGTATCAGGGCCTTAGATAAAAAACAAAAAGGAGTACAAGTTGAACATTTACTAGAAAAAAAATTTAACTTTTGATTCACCTCAGAAATTTTTTGGAAAAAAAAGGAAATTCTCTAGAAAAACGTATAAATTCCCACATTTTGAAAATTTTTGATTTTGAAGCTCAGAAAGTTTTCTCTCTCAAATTTCTGAGGTTAATCTAAAAATGTGGGTGTTTTTTCTAGCAAATTTTGACTTTTCAAATTCAGAAATTTCCAAGGTTTTTTTTTTTTTTTTTTGGGGAGAATTTTACTCATCTTTTCTTTTTTTTAATCTACAATGGCCCTAATACGCTGTGGTACTTTCTTGACTCCCTCAGAGGTTTTCACGTTTCTGTGTCCGTCTTGTTGTGCCTAAGGGTAAGCTGCTGACCCATCCGTGTCCTCCGTACGCGCTAGCTTGGGGCGCCAACAGCATCATGGCGGCCGGCTGCGATAAGAAGGTGGTGGCGTACAGCAGGGAGGGCCAGATTCTGCAGAACTTCGACTACAGCCGAGACCGATCGGAGAGGGAGTTCACAGTGGCGGTCACCAGTCCCAGCGGCCAGTCCGTGGTGTTCGGCAGCTTCGACCGGTCGGTTTGAATCTGCTTCTGTTGTGTTGCTATGGAGACGTAGAATTAGAAAGGTTTTTTTCACCAGTACATTTCTTCTGTATCTGTAGTTCAGAATGATGTCTACTTATTTAGACTTTCTATTCTACAAGACTTTATTAGGGCCATTTTAGATAGGAAATTTAAATTTGCCAAAAAAAATCTGAAATTTTGAGATTAATCTCATACATTTTCAGAAAATTTCCAAAAGCCAAAATTTTTCAACTTTACAAGTTCACAAAATTTCAAAATCTTTAGTAGAAAATATGTGAAACTAATCTCAAAATGTTAGTGTTTTTTGGTGCTCAGAGATTTCAACGTGTTTTCTAGACAATTTCTGAGGTTTTATTGGAACAATTTATTGTCCAGTAAAATTAGTTTTCGTGGCAGGCCTACTCATGCAACAGTACACTTGAATGTACTTCATGTTACAATGCATGCACTCTAAAATGAATGCATGCATTGATTAATGGCGTTTCTAAGTATAAAATGTTTTACTTTTTAATATATTTTATGTAATAAATTATCACTTTCATGCAGCATAAATTTTGTATTTTAAATAGTGAAAGGTTTTGTTTTAAAGTGTTTTTTTTATTTAAGTTTTTACGCTGCAGTATATTTTATTGTTACAGATTAACTCCAAAGTCTCAGAGGTTTTTCTTGGTGATTATCTTGCAGACTGCGGGTGTTTAACTGGGCTCCCAGGAGGAGCAAGTGGGATGAAGCCAGACCCAAAGAGATCTCCAACCTCTACACCATCACCAGCTTGGCCTGGAAGAGAGACGGATCGCGTCTTTGTGCTGTGAGTCTGCTGTGTGCCGCTGTAGTTAGATAACTAAGATCTTTTCTGAAACGTTCTGTGTGTTTCTGTGGTGGTTGTGTTTTTGTAGGGAACATTGTGTGGCGGAGTGGAGCTGTTTGACTGCTGCTTGAGAAGAGCCATCTATAAGAACAAGTTTGAGATGACCTACGTTGGGCTGAGTCAGGTAGGAACCCAACGACCAGCACAAACCTTTCTGTTGCTATGGAGATGAAGCATGCAACTGCATTTACCATCATCATCTCTGTCTCATGTCTCCCTTGTTCCTCCCAGGTGATCATTAGGAACCTGTCCACTGGGACCCGGGTGGTGCTGAAGTCCTACTATGGCTATGAGGTAGAAGAAGTGAAGATCATGGGAAAAGATCGCTACCTGGTGGCTCACACCTCTGACACGCTTCTGCTCGGCGACCTGCTGACCAACAAACTAAGCGAGGTGCTGGACCCGTCTGTTGTCTTTTAAGTAGTTTATTATTCTGTTGTCGTTTTTGAAGTTTTTTATTTTAAAAATGTTTTATCGGTATTTAAGAAAAATTATAAAAAGAAATGGGCAAGAGTGTTAATGAAGAAATAAAAGAAGTTTTAATATACAAATTAAATAAAAAATTAAATGGTCAGATAAATATATTGAAATAATATTTTAAAAGAAATGGGAAGTTAAAAAAATAAGCAAGAAGTACCTTTTTAGTTAAGTAAATGAACAAAATATATAGTGAAATAAAAAATAATAAACAAGTGGGCACTTTTTTATAAAAAAAGGTAATATTTTTAATGATAAAAAAAATAAAAAAATAAAAAGAAATGGACACTTACTTAATATTTTTATATATTAAGAAATTAAAAATTGCACTTATTTGCAACAAATAAAATAACATTTTCTAAATAAATAAAATATAGCAAAGTAAATTAAAAGGTTTACTAAGACATATTTTAAATATAAAAATAGAACACTTAGAGCACTTTTTAATTACAAAATAAATGAATTAATAACCATTTTTAATTAAAAAAAAAGGAAAAAAGTAATATATTAAAATTAAAACTTAATTTAAAAAAAACAATGGGCAGTTTTGTGTCAGATTAATAAATTTCCTTCTATTTCCTTCTTCAGGTTGCTTGGCCGGGTTCTGGAGGAAATGAAAAGTTCTTTTTTGAAAATGAAAATGTAAGTTTACCAATATATTTTTGTTTATTCAAAAACTACAGTGATGTAAGCTGAAAAAAACAACAGCTAAATTTATAAAACTGTGCTGTTGTTTGAATTAAAATGTGTGCTTCCAGGTGTGCATGATTTTTAATGCTGGGGAGCTGAGCCTGGTGGAGTACAGCAGCAACGAGATTCTGGGATCAGTCAGAACCGAGTTCATGAATCCACACCTCATCAGGTAGGCAGGAAACGCATCTGAACGCTAAAACACACATCAGCAGAGTTAACAGACCAGCCAGAACTGAAGATTAAAAGCCATTCTGTAATTTTAACATTGAAAACAAGCAGTTTTATCAGCAGAATTTGAATATTTGGAGTATTAAGATAAAAAATGAATTAAGTTGTAGCAGATTTTTGGTGCATATCTGCACAGCTGTCCACTAGATGGCGATATCGATCTTTGCAGAAACCCAAACAATCAACATCTAGATTTCACTCTTGCATGTAAAACATTGAGTCACTTATAACTGAGCAGTATTTTTTTCTCCAGTGTGCGTCTCAATGAGAGGAAGCAGAGAGGAGTGGAAGACAACAAGAAACTTGCTTACCTGATCGACTTAAAGACCATTGCTATCGGTAAGAAACAGGGAGGTGTGTTAAAAAAAAACAAGGTCGTTTGGATAATTTCAATGCAATAGAAAGAAAATCAAAATGTCCATTAAGATCAGGACTGTTTTTGATGTTCATTAGCAATTTTTAATGTGTCAAATTAAAAAAAGTACAGAAAATTTCATGAAGATTTTTTTTGTGTGTGTTTTTTCGTGTTTCAATATGATTATCAGCAATGTGCAGCTTTTCAAAGGTGATAATATTTGGATTTTTATCCCCAAAAATCATTTATGTCAAAGCAGAACTAGATCATAGAGTTATTTTTTACTAAAACACTCCCAAAATAAGAATGTTTAAGTGTTTAGAAACTTCATTTATTCTGTTTTAATTAGAGAAAAACTGAATGCTAACAGAGCAACAAGCTAACGGAGCAGTTAATGTTTGTTTCCCCCACTGGATAATTGGATGATTTTTAATCCTGAACCCAGGTTTAAGCCTTGTGCTGGCAGCCTGGCTGCCCCTCAGTTAATCTGCTGGTTGTTTTTGTTTTTCCCGTCCTCAGTGGACTTGGCTGCAGGCTACAACCTGGGAACCATCAGCCACGACTCCAAGATTGACTGGCTGGAGCTCAATGAAACTGGACGCAAACTGCTGTTCAGGGACAAGAAGCTGCGGGTGAGAATGAAACCTCAGCGCCCCGAGAGCCTGAAAGACTGGAAACAATGAGATAAAGAGCTGCAGGCAGCAAATTAGAGAGGCCAAATGACAGATGGATATAGCAGGAAAAAAACATTCATCCTTAGTTGGGGCTTGTCTGCTGTCAGAGCTGCATCCATCACCCACAATATGCCTGGAGGCTCTGCATGGGAACAGCTTGGTCACCTGGGAATTAGGATGGACAGTTGGGATAAACTAACCATTATGGATTACTGAAGAGGCTCACTTTCCACTTTTCTTCATTCTAAGCTTTAAATTCAGTTTGTTTTTCACATAGCAGAATAATAGTGGATTATTTAAATTCTTAGAGTCCAAAATAGTGAATGTAAATCTTCTTAGCTAATAGCCATTTCTTAAAAACTAGCTCATGTCATAATTTCATTTGGGAAACTATTCTAATGACAATAAAAAATAATGCTACAAATCAATAGCTATACATATAGACACGTCATCAATATCAATAAATAATACGTCTGATAGAATATTCAATATGTGCAATGTTCACTGAACTTCAATCCAGAATCGCACTGCATTCTGGGAGATGTAGGCAGAGAAAAGGCTTCAGCTGTCCAACTTCTTATGGCTCACTAAGCAAAGTTGGTGGAATAAACTAACTCACTCACTCTTTGGTTGCCTAGCAACGACTTGCTAGGTGGTTTTTGCATGATTTATCTCATGCAAAAAATGTTGCTAAAATCTGCATTGTTACGTCTTTATTTTAAAAATATTGTTGGTTCTGCACTCTTTTTGCCAAATTATTAAATCTAATAATTTTATCTGATCTGACAAAATGTCTGAAGGGTGGAGCAGGGTGAGTGTGAAAAGTGTGACAGTTTAATTTTTCCCTTTTAAGGGTTCAAAGGTTTGATTTAAATCCATAAAAATGCTTGAATTTTAATGAGGCGTTTTCAAAGTTTGTAAAGTGATTGATTTTTGTATTTTTTGATATTCAAACTGTGTACAGTTCTTTAATCTAAACCTTCATTGGAAGCCTAAATTTATGGATACTTTCATACATTTAATAAAAAGACAGACTTTTTTCACTGTTACTGTCTGAAGTTAAATCAGACTAAACTTTCCTTGTTTATGTCAGTTAGAATTACCATAATTATTTGCTAAATGCCAAAAAATATTTTTTAGAGATTTGATTTTGTAACTTCCTTTTTGCTTTGTGTTTAAGCATTTAATTTATGCAATCATTTATCTAAAGACAATTTGTTTGTATTGTTTCTGTGTAATGAATATTTATTATTCCTAATGCCTCAGTGACTTATTGATCGTCTCATATTTTGAATGTTAAAGTTATTGAAGTTGCAAGATTTTCTTTTTTTTAAATTAATGTTTTGTTCTCAGACCAGTCAGGTGTATAGAGTGTGACATTTCCAGATATATAATTTTCCATGAGTTTAAAAATTACATTTAAAGTGCTTGAATTTTATAGTGAATTTTATAGAAAGCGTACAAAGCCCTGCTTTTTTCAACGCAGCGGATTGTTTTTAAGCTTGTTGAAGATGAATCTTGTGTTTTTCGCCTTCTCGCTCCTCCTCAGCTCAACCTGTACGACATCGAGTCCCGGGTGAAAACCACGCTGCTCAGTTTCTGCTCGTACGTCCAGTGGGTGCCCGGCAGCGACGTGGTGGTCGCCCAGAACCGGGGCCACATCTGCATCTGGTACAGCATCGACAGCCCAGAGAGCATCACCATGTTCCCCATCAGGGTGGGTGCACACGCCTTCCTGGCTGATCTTTTGAGATGCTAGTTCACGTTTTTCCTCATGATTCCATCTGTTTTTGGGAAGTACAAAAGTTCATCTCACAAATAATTTTGTTAAATCTGACTCAGCCAAAACAGGAAAAGCTGAATCGTATTTAATGTGTACATCATTTAAAGCATTTCTATGTGTTTTTTCATTAAGAATAGCCCAAATATTTCTTTCTGTATTCAACATCACACTTTATGTTTTGCTGTAATTCTTTAACGTGAATTAGATATGCCCTGGTTTTTATTTATTTTGTAGGTTCTTGTGAAGATAGTGCGACAGGCTATCGCACGCCTTCAGTTTTTCTTACATCTTCATATGTTTTATATTAAAAAAAGTATTTTGTTTGATTTTGTTATTTATATAAATTATTCTTGTTGAAACCGAAGCACCAGACTGAAGACTTTTATCATCCAGTTTTTGGTAAAAAGAGAAAAAACAATAAATGATGCAAACGGAAATTACTGAGCTTGTTTAAATTTATCATGTGATTAACTGATTTATTGTTTATTGTGACTGGCCTACATATCAGTATGGAATGGATGATATCCAATATGAATGCATATTATCAATCCACCAAATATCCAGAATGAACATATTTGTATTTAAAATGTCTTCAGTTGAGAGCAAAGCGGAACTGAAATCAAACTTCTTGTGTCATACAGTAGACTTGGTGAATAAAGTTGATCTTTTTTTTTCCAGGGAGACATCATAGATCTGGAACGAGCCGATGGAAAGACAGACGTCATAGTGACGGAGGGCGTCAACATGGTGGCGTACACTTTGGACGAAGGCCTTATCGAGTTCGGTACTGCCATCGACGACGGAGATTACGACAGGTAGGTCCAGTCCTCGCTTCCTGGAAGAATAAAAGAAGAAGATGGCTCTAATGATGAGTGTGGCGCGGTGTAAACATCCATCCGTCCCTCGGTGTGAATCACTGCTGCGCAGCAGGGCGAGCAGAAGAACCCAGATGTCCTTTTATCCCTCAGCTTCCTCCTGCTCCTCTTGTTTTTCTGCAGCCCTCTCAGGCCAGCTGGGAGACGTAATGTGTCTCCTCAGCATGTCGTGACTTGGACACCTCCAAGAGGAGCCTCTTGTGAAGGCTCCTCATCGAACGGAGGAAATAATTAACTGACCTCTTATTTCAAAGAAGGAGCAGCTGAATTTTTTACAATAACTCTCTTGGGTTTTATTAGAAATGACCTTTTATGCTTCCTTGAACAGGTTAGAATGAGTCTACAGATTATACAAAACATATTTATTACATTATTTTGCAGATTTTAGTCCGCTTAGTTCTGCCTATTCTTAGCTGTTTTTGGGCCTCTTGTCACTTTAAATCCAAATAAGCTTCTGCTGGCCACATCCCCCAACTCAAAGTTTACACTCGCACGTGAAAATGGCTGCAAATAGATGTGCAATTATGCAACCATACATCTTTGAAAAGCATTAGCAGAGCCTCCTGCACAACCAAAAAAAATTCAGCAAGTGGTTTCTGGGCGGTAAGTCATCAACAAAACACTTCATTTTCAGCAGCCATTGTACAGCAGTAAAACCAGCCGACCAAACATGCTGGAACTCAGCTTGGGTTGCTAGGTAACGGGCGGAGTTGCTGGGTAACGGGCTCTGCTCAGCTGGGGTAACTAGGAGGGGTAGGTCCTGCTGATTTGTCAAGTTACATTCGGGAGATTTTTGAAACTCATTTTCCAGACACCAAAAAACATTGACTTATTGCCTAAAAACGACTGGTTGTATTTTTTTTAAATCACTTGTGCTGTTTTTAGAAGCAGTTAAGAACCAAATGGAAGTACAGAAGCATGCAAATGTGAATTTTGCATAAAAAATCCCCTTTCAAAATGACTCTTATTAGCTTTACCTAAATCTCTTACCATCTGTCAGTCACAGTTCCTTACAGAAATGTTCACGTCTTGCACTTTTTCAGAAAGTGGCTTTCATTTCAATCCTCACTTCTGTGAAGTTTACAACTGAGTATCAGGGCCAAGCTACAATAATGTTTGTTTAATTAAAAGAATATAGTCATAATATATTATTTTAATAATAATGTTTGTTTAATTAAAAGAATATAGTCATAATATCAGCAGAATAAAGAGGCAATTTTACCAGAAGAAGATCTTAAAATTACAAGAAAAAATTTGCTTTAATGAGAAAAAAGCTTGGATAATTAATGATCTTATGAAGTTACTACTTCATTCTCTTAATATTTTATTCTCATTTATTTCAAATTACTAGATATTACTGTTACTGTATCCTTGTAACATTATGACTTTATGTTTTGTAAAAAATAAAAAAATCTTAGCCTGACCCTTTTTATTTCATCGTAGAGTTCACCTGAATTGAAAGTCCACAAAAATAGAAGCTGTAAAACACAAATGTCAAACAAGATGGCGGCCTGACATCACTCTGAACTAAAAGGAGCGCAGTGGTGAAAAATATCCATATTTTCCCAAAATTAAACTTTCGAAAACCAAACGTTGATAAGACTGATTTATCGCCAGCCTATTGATCAATCCCATTAATCGTTTAAGTCCTAATTCTATTCCTACAGGTGAATTATTTTAGCTTCACAGTTGTTGACATCAGGATTTGTTTACAAATTGCAGTAAAAGAAATAACTAAAGCTGAAAAAACATCTGCAGCAGCTGCACTGTGTTTGATGCTTGGATGAAAGACCCGACAGACGACTCGGGGCGTCCTTAATTGACTGTTTGTCGAGTTTCAGGTTGTATGTCGTTGTTCTGTTTGTTTCCAGAGCAACAGCGTTTCTGGAGACGCTGGAGATGTTACCAGAGACTGAGGCCATGTGGAAGACACTCAGCAAGTTGGCTTTAGAGGCGCGCCAGCTGCACATTGCAGAAAGGTCAGCAGGTCAACAGAAATACACAAACCTGCGTTTTTAAACGCTTTCCTTTTCTTTAACAACTTCTGGAGAAAATATTCTGGGAGAACTGAATTCTCCCCCCATAACAAAGAAATATTTTGTTCATAAGAATGCATAATTAGATTCCCCGAAATGTCCGGGTATACAAAATTAAACACAAGCACACAGCAGATGGTGCGTCCAAGCCTCCAAATTCATTTATCATCAGACAGTTTTTAATTCTCCGTCATCTTCCCCTTCTCGCGCTCTCCATCTTTATTTCTCTCTGTTGTAAAAAATACTCCTCAAATCTGAATTCTCTGTCATTAATAATGCATATGCTGTTCGTTATGGTTTGGCTCCATTTGCATAAATCCCAAAATCTGAGAAAAGAACCTTTTTTTTTTTACTCTGGAGTGGATGCCCTTAATGAGGGAAACTGATGTTAATGAGGAAGAGTCAGTAAGAAGGAGTTGTTTTTTTTTAAACTTCTCTTTATGACTTCTTCATTAATCTGATGCAACTGTTCAGACAGAGTTGGTAATAAAGTAGCCGAATGCTATAAGGGGTTTCTATTTCTCAGACTTGCGGTGCATGTGAAGGCTCATTAGACTGATTCTGCTATTTATCTCAGTTCATTAAATTTGCAGGTTTCCAGGCCTTCGATCAGCTTTTACTGTTGTTTCATTGCTCCTCTTATCTCTCTTGATCGTTCTCTTCTTCTCTGTTTTTTAAATTCTCATTCTACAGATGTTTTGCTGCTCTAGGTGACGCCTCAACTGTCCGGTTCCTCCACCAGACCAATCAGATCGCAGACAAGGTTTCACAGGAAACGGTTTGTTTTAAACCGCTTGACTGCCCTCAAGCTAATGATTTCAGCTAAGCATTTTAGCTAATTTTGATATAAATGCTAATATTAGCATACTGAATGGAGTAAGTTAATGTTAGTCAACCTGCTAGTGATAGCCCACACGCTAAAATATAACAAGACGCTCAGAGGGAAGTTGTAGAAAAACCGTAAAAGGTATCAACATCTCTACAAACTGAAAGTCGAATAGCGTTTCTAGCTGAAACTATGACACAGCAAATCCTCAAAAGCTAAGGTATTTTTGGCAATCCTAAGCATTTTATCTAAATTTGGCTTGTTCTTTTTGTTACTACTAAATTGTAAGTCAATAATCAACTGAGCATTTTAGCTAAATTTAGTTTATACGCTGTTGTTTGCCTACTAAATGGAATAAGTCAATGACATGCTACTGACAGCCTTGAAGCTAACTTTAGCATTTTAGCTAAATTTAACTTTTTCAATTAAAATTAAAGTACTTTATTGATCACAAAGGGAAATGAAATGTTGTTTCATATTAACTAAAGTTCTTCAAAGAGGTATTTTAGAACAAGCCTTCTTTATCAGGTTATTTGTCTACTAACTGAATTAAGATAATCAACATCCTAGTGACATAATAGCAAACCTTAGCATTTTAGCTGAATTTTGCTTTCTGCATTTTCATATTTGAACGTCTGATTAGGGAGAAGATGGGATGTCATTTTACCAAGTCCAAGCCCACATGGCCATGTTGGACAAGAACTTTAAACTGGCTGAGATGCATTACATGGAGCAGGTTGGTGTGACTAACTAAACAGAAATAATTTTAACCAGTTAGTATTTTAACAGTTGCAATTTCAAGATACATTAAAACCATCTGACCCATTCTGCCAAAAGTGAGATGGTTTTATTGGTAAATTATTGCTAATTTACTCACAAACCAAAAAGGCTTTTAATCAATCTGCCTGTGTTGCTTCCTAACAACAGTCATTTGATATGTTTGATGTTTTGTGTGCATCTGCAGAATGCCATTGATGAGGCCATAGAGATGTACCAAGAGCTCCACATGTGGGATGACTGCATTGCTGTGGCCGAAGCCAAGGTGAACTTACCTGACAGAAATACATGCAGACAGTCCGTATTTAAATGCATCAAGTTTTTCTTTTCTACCTGAATATAGAGGATTTTTTTTAGCTAACCGGGTCTGAGGTCTCACCAAAGCCAAATTAAACATATTTTTCGAGGAAGTTCATTGCTAATAGGTTCTTTTAAATGTGATAAATTGATTTTATCAATTAATCTTTGTTTTTGTTTTTGAAGATTTAATTTTTGGCAAATCAGGAATTTGTTTTCACCAATGCACTTCTTGGGTTCCCATAGTTCAGAGTGATGACAACACTCTGAGGGCGGCCATCTTGAATTCAGGTCAACTCTGTAATATATGGTCAGACTAAGATAATTTTTTTATTGTGAGAATAAAGTCATAGTATTACCAGAACACAGTAATACCATAATAAAGTCAAAATAATACAAGAATAAAGTAGTCACTTTATGAGAACTCCAACATGAAAAATTATTTTTTTAAAAACTTAAAATGAGGAATATTGAGCATCTTGTAAAGTTGTACTTTGGTGTTGGTTTAAGAGATAAAGGAATACTTCATATTTTAATATATCAGCATCAAATTATTATCAGCAGGTATGCAAACAACTGAGTCTATTTCAAGAAGTTTTGGTAAAATTGTTTTTTTCCCTCGTAATGTTATGCCTATATCCATGTAATTAAACAATTGCACAACTTAGTCCTACATGTCAGAGAAGTGATTATTAAAATAAAAACTAGTTTTTGAAAATATTTTCTATCATTCTTAAGTTCTTTTTTTTTAACAGACAGCAAGAGAAATGTCAATTTAAATCTGAACGTGGAGCTGGTGTTGAAAACTAAGATTTTATTTTTAACCCATATCGCCCAGCCCTACTTGTCGCCATGGAAACCCAACGTTGCAGGCTCCATTTATTCAGTCCTGGTTATACGTGAAATAAATGTAGATGTTTGTGAATGTCCAAGCCGTCGGGTTGCTTTACAAGCTTTCTTTAAATGATAACACAGTTTTTCCTTCCTGGGTGAACAACAGAGCCACCCGGAGCTCAACAGCCTGCGTGAGAACTACCACCAGTGGCTGACGGAGACGGGTCAGGACGAGCGCGCTGGCGAAGTGAAGGAGAGACAAGGAGATTTCCAGGGCGCCATCAACCTTTACCTCAGGGCGGGACTTCCTGCCAAAGCCGCCCGCCTGACCATCAGCCGGCCGGAGATCTGCAGCAGCACCGAGACCGTCAGCCGCATCGCTGCCAGCCTCATCAAGGGAGAGTTTTACGAGAGAGTAAGTGGTGCTGATTTTTATTTATTTGTTTAGTGAAGTATTGTTCTCCTAATTGATGACAGGAGAGCGAAACTTTGAGCACAAGAGCAACAGTTCTGCTTGTTATTTTGAGCTCCACTCCATCTGGCTGCTATTTCTCTGCACATTTTCCTATGTCTGTGTGAAAACTCTTCTCAAAAAATCTTTCATCCGTGTTTGATTAGACATCTGAAAGTGAAGAGAAGTACAAGATCTACCTTTTTACTTGTTTTGCAAATGCCTTTAAGGTAAATAAAACAGCTATTTGAGTTTGATAGCCTTACATCAAACTCTGGAGTCAGAACTCGGATCCTGGACTAAAGTCCAAATACTTTTAACACGTTTTACACGCAGGGCAGCCATGTTGGATTTTCAAGTAGAGGTTGATGAAGAATTTGAGACTTCTTTGGTTTAATCATCTAATGTATCTGACCTGTAATTATAAGCTGCAGATTTCATCCTTAGAAACTAAATGTTTGATATTTGTCTGCAATGAATGCTAAATATAAAAAATACAGGAAAAACTGTTGGATTTAACTTTCATAATCTTCATGTTCTTCTCTACTGACCAGGCTGGAGATTTATATGAGAAGGTCAGGAACAACCAGAGAGCTTTGGAGTGCTACTGCAAAGGTGGAGCTTTCAGAAAAGGTATTTTCAAATATCTTCATGTCTTTATTTATATTTTTGTAGTTTTTATTCCAAGTAATTTTCTCCCTCTTCCCAAAGCGGTGGAGCTGGCTCGTGTTGCTTTCCCTGCCGAGGTGGTGAATCTGGAGGAGGCCTGGGGAGACTACCTCGTCCAGCAGAAACAGATGGACGGCGCCATCAATCATTTCATTGAAGCAGGGTGGGTGGTGTAGATATGGACAGGTGGAGAGGAGAGAGGAGGAAAGATAAATAAACACAACAGACGGAGCCAAAAATCCCTGTTTAAATCCTCACCAAGAATGCAATTATAAAGATAAAAGGAATTATTTTTAACCGTGCCCAAAAATCCAAATATAGACAGTTAGTCATAGCCCAGATTTAGCAGAGAAAGTTTGAACGAATAAAGAAGTTTAGCTTTGACCAACGGGTAGCTAAACCCATCGGCATATTTTTGCGCCGATTAGTTGCTATAGCTAGTGACGCACACCTGTAGGCGCCATTACTATGCAATAAATCCGCAAAACCAAACTGTTCCAGTGCGGGATGAGCATAAATCTCTCACAGAAATGTTCATAATGCCCCTTATTTCTTGTCTGATTTCTATAAAATAAGGCTAAATAAATTAAAGCTGAGAAAATTTCTGATGTTTTGATATGGTCATATTAACAGTTTAGTTTCTGCGAGTTTGGTTAGATTAAAGAGAGGAATAAGCAAATGTCTCTTTGATATTGGACAGTAATTTAATTTAACATAATTGCCTCTTGTAGGAGCAATAGTTTGTTCAAATTGAACGAGCTACAGCAAAAAATATTTCATCCTGCTTGATTGTTATGAATATTAACACAATCTATGGTAAAAGCCCACAGTCTGGTGTTTTGGTCTCAACTAGCCCTTTTTTTGAAGAGCAGTTTTGTTTACAGAAACTTCAGTATGCAATTTATTTGTTGTTTCTGTTGTTTTGTTTATTTATTTTGGGTATTTAAAATGTCTTCCAGCTCCAGTGTTAAATATTCACTAGAATTTAAAGTTTATTGATCTTTGAGAATGTGTTCTTACATTATTTTGCCTTTACCATCAATAGCGCATGTGTGATACCACGTGATATTCAATCCAGTAATTTAATATAGCAATGGTTAAACCACTAAATATTTTCATAATAAAGTGTGTGTGTCGTCTTTTTCCCAGCTGCACCCTTAAAGCCATCGAGGCGGCGATCGCAGCTCGCCAGTGGAAGAAGGCCGTCCACATCCTGGAGTTACAGGAAGATCCATCAGCAGAGAAATATTACGTTAAGATAGCTCAGCACTACGCCTCCGTTCAGGACTACGAGGTGAGAGGAGAGAAATAAATGTTGGGGTAAGATGGAGGGAAAAGTTGTAAATTAGTTAGAGAACAGTGAATAATTTAAAGCCCCCAAAATAATCAGACCTTTAAATTATTTAATCCATAGTGAGATGATTATACAACAATCTTCAAGGATTTTTAAAATCAAGATATACTTTATTTTGATCCATATACAGTAGTCTAAATTATACTTGAATTTTAACCATTTCTTGCATGAGCCATTTCTTACATGTAGACCTGTTACCGTACACAAAACAAAAAAGATCAGAAAATGAGGCAAAATGAAAACCAAGCATAAATAATGTTTAAATTCCTGTCTTTTTTTGTAAAAAAAAAAAAAAAAATTCTCTGATCCTCTCAAATTATAAATTCTGTCTCTTTTAATAAATCTTTCTTTGGCAAACATATGTTATGTGTTTTAAACATAATTTGCAGAATATAATAGTCCACCAAATCATTAAATGTCATACATTTTAAGCTGAAGAACAATGGATTTGTTGGATCTCTGCAGCTTTGTTAATGAATGTCTGTGGCGTCTATAAAGCGTTTAAGCAGTCGCCATTTTAACTGTTCTCCCGTCTCTCTGTTTATGTAACGGCTTGCTGCAGGGCGTTTCAGCCTTAATGAAAAGTTTGCTGAATGTACCTTCAACACAATAAACTATGGAGTAAAGCTGTTGGAAAGGGGAACATAATGAGATAAAGGAAGTGGAAAGCATAAAGGAACAGGAAGCTGATGATGGTGTTGATGCGCTCTGCATGTTGCGCTGATTGTGATGAGTTCAGCTGAGCCAAACGGCCTCCGCTCGCCGTCAGCTGCTGAAAATAGCAGCCGCATCGCTCTGCGGGAACATTCACACAAGGTAATTAAGATAACAAGCGCTCCGCGCCGCCGCTTTGGAAACGTCTGGAAAGAGAAGTTTACTGCAGGTTCGGTAAGACGAAGAAGAAACCTGAGAGTTTGCATGGAGAGAAAGAAAAGTTCCCATTGTTTTGTTTTTTTTACCCCTCCAGGGGGTCTTTTGTGGGCTCTAGTGTCCCTGATATGACAATAGGCTGACAGGAAAGGGGGAGGGAGAGGGGGGAAGACATGCAGCAAATATCGTCGGGTCCTGGAGTCGAACCCGCGACGGCCGCGTCGAGGACTCAAGGCCTCCAAACATCGGTGGCGCCGTCCCCTACGCGCCGTCCCCTACGCCACCACGGCACGCCAAAAAAGTTCCCATTGTTTATCCGAAAGAGAAATTTGACTGAAGGAGCAGCAAAGTTTACGCAACAGGAAGTGAAGCATCCAACCATCCATCCATCATCTATCCATCCATCATCCATCCATCCATCCATTCATCATCCATCCATCCATCCATCTATCATCCATTCATCCATCCATAAATCCATCCATCATCTATCCATCCATCATCCATCCATTCATCCATCCATCCATCCATCCATCCATCCATCCATCCATCCATCCATCCATCCATCTGTCATCCATTCATCCATCCATCCATCCAACCATCCAACCATCCATCCATCCATCCATCCACCCAACCATAAATCCATCCATCCATCCATTCATCCATCCATAAATCCATCCATCATCCATCCATCTGTCATCCATTCGTCCAACCATCCAACCATCCATCCATCATCCATCCATCCAACCAACCATCCATCCATCCACCCAACCATAAATCCATCCATCCATCCATCCATCCATTATCCATCCATCCATCCATTATCCATCCATCTATCCATCCATCCAACCACCGTTTTGTTTTCCATCATCTGTCATGGTTATTTTTCTCCATCCATCCATCTGATGGATGTGTTTTTCCTTTGTTGGCCTGAAGGTGGCGCAGCAGCTGTTTGTGAAGGGCGGTCACATTAAAGATGCAGTTGACATGTTCACCACAGCGGGGCGCTGGGAGGAAGCTCACAAGGTCAGTGACAAACCACTGAAGAAGCAAAGTTAGTTTTATTTATTCATTTCATCCAGAATGCCAGTTTGTTGAAGATTTTCTCCACAATGTGACGGATTTATTTGCTGCTGCTGTGAAATGTGTGCAGCTGGCTGTGCAGTGCATGACACAGGAGGAGGTTGGCGATCTGTACATCAGCAGAGCTCAGGAGCTGGAGAAGGACGGGAAGTTAAAGGAGGCTGAAAGGTAAACGAACTCAAGTTGCCACCTTTACTTTCACCTTTCATCTGTATCAAAACTGCATGAAAAAGAAACAACTATACTAAAACTTTTTTTTTTTACCCTGCAGGCTTTTTTCCACCTTGGATCGACCTGACCTCACTGTCGCCATGTACAAGAAGAACCGGATGTTTGATGATGTAATTCGTGTAGTGGGCAAACATCACCCCGACCTGCTGACGGAGACCCACCTCCACCTGGCCAAGGTGCAGCAGCAGCAACAGATGGAAAAACTCCCCCATGAAGGAATCAGTCGACCTCATTCTCTGAAAAAAACACAAAATCTCACCAAGTATTTTTGTCTAGTTTGTAGTGCAAATATTTTAGTACATTTGAAGTAAGAAAACAAGTAACTTTTCAGCAAGATGTAGGAGTCTGTTTTAAGTCATTAATTCCTTAATATTGATGAAAAAGTCCTAGTTATAAGTGAAACAATCCAGTGGAACTAGTACTTTTTTCTTTTTCACTCAATAATAAATATAAATACTTTATGTAACAACTAAAAGAAATCATGAATGAAAGGGAGCAGAAAGAAGTATAAACTTATAATATCTCGCACCCATTAACGTCTTTCAAATACACAAAAAATACACAAAACTCAGCTGATTCAACACTGTATCACTTCATCATATTAATTTTAACATTTCTTTTAAATTAAAATTTAGATTGTTATATCTGTAAAGATTGTTCCTTTAATAAAAAGGCATCTTTCTGAAAATTTTAGTATCTTTTAAGTCGTATTTGATCTCTTCTTTTACAAATATAAATACATATTGAGGAATTATTGATTTTATTACTGGCTCCTATTTCTTGCTGAAAAGTTACTTATAATTTTGTTCTGTCTCATTTAAAGTCTATTAAGATATTTCCACTTGAAACTAGACCAAAAGAACAGTTTTTGCAATTTTAGTGTAACACAAGCAGAAATTAAGACCAGTTATTTTCAGATCATTTAAACCAGGGGTGTCCAAAGTGTGGCACATGGGCCATTTGTGGCCCATGGACTAATTTTGTGTGGCCCCCAACTGCAATTCAAAACTGATGCAAATTTGTCCCGTCTAGCAGTTGTTGATGGAAATGGAGACTTTTTGCTTGTAATAAGGGTAAAAATATTGCCAAAATAATTTTCTTACAAAGGAAAATGTTAAGTACCACACAAACTATTTGTCTTTTTACCACCATGACATTTATATTAAGTAGAAGTATATTTATCTAGAGAGTTTTACTGTCTTTACTGCTTCTATTTATTTATCAAATTAGAAGCAGTAAATATTAGCAAATGTTTTGAAAGAAAGTGACTCAAATCGTGTTCTTATAACTAAATATAAATTTCAAACAAACCAGTAGAAACTGAAAACTAGATGACTTTCTTTTAATACAGCAAATGTCAGATTTCAGTTTTTTGGTTTATTTTCTTGGCCTCTAAGTTGGACCCTTGCTGCTCATGTAAATTGTTGGGGTTTTTGTCGCTGACTACATTGTCTGTCATGGTGACTGTAGTCGCTGAAAAGAGCGTTAGTGAATTTCACAGTAAATGAGCTGCAACTCTGGAATATTCCCTCATGAATTATCTAACACAGACTACTGAACCTTTAAATTAAATCAACTCTCAAAGGCCTCAAATCCCAAATCTACAATACATTCAACACAGAATGAAAACATGAAGAAAAATGCTTGTTAATCTTTTTTTATTTCAGCAACAAATTAGTTTTAGACTGATTTCTACACATGTAATAATGCTTCTAATTTTAATGGAACAAATAATCATAAAAGTTTTCCCAAGTGGCTACACAGAAAATAATCTTTTCATAGTCGTGTTAGCTACACAGCTACATACATGAATGATTACAATGGCAGTTTTTGTATATAAATGTATCTAAATATGTTTACTACTTACTTTTTTTTATCTTGCTTTAAAGTGAAATTGTAAGTGCTTTGAATAATCGTAGCAGATTCTTATTTCTTTCTTTTTTTTCTGTGTCCCAGATTTGCGCAGGGATACCGAAGGCTAATAATTCATGCTAAGCTTTAAGTTGTGAAGCTTTTCTGTGTTTGATGTTTAACTCATGCTGGTACATTTAGTAAATATGCTTCTTTTTTATTTATTTTGCAGGAGCTGGAAGCCGAGTCCCGGTTCTCAGAAGCAGAGTATCACTTAATGGAGGCGGAGGAGTGGAAGGCAGCAGTCCATATGTACAGAATCCATGACATGTGGGAGGACGCATACAGGGTAAAAACATCACATTAGAATCATTACTACATGACAAATATACTGGGTCAGTGTTCAATTTATTATGGTTCAAAAGCAGCTCTAAAAAATAAATAAAAGCAAAACACAACAAGGCTAGCACTTAACACTTAGCATTGTCTGTTTAAAAATAAATTAACTTTCCATGTTTAATCTCAACTCAATTACAAAATGTGTCCAAATTAGGACCATTCTTCAGCCACACAAAATTATTCCAACGGCCACAAATGTCCCCTGAACCGCACTTTGGACATCAATAAGAGAAAATATTAAAATAGATATGTGGAAAGATGAATATGTCCAAAAAATGACTAAATTGTTCACTTTTAAAGTATTGGAAATACCATGATTATGTTGTCTCAAACTAACTTACAACTTGCATGTTTGTCTCTCGTATCATCAGCTGCAAATTTCCCAATATATGTACGAGCTTTGCACTGATTTCTTTATAAATATCCCTGTGATCTGCGTCAGGTGGCGAAGAGCCATGGAGGTGCTGGTGCCCAGAAACAGGTGGCCTTCCTGTGGGCCAAGACTCTGGGCGGAGAGGCCGCCGTCAAGCTGCTCAACAAGTTTGGCCTGCTGGACTACGCCATTGAGTCTGCTACTAATAAGTTGTGAGCATCATCATCATTATCTGCTTAGCAACAGACATTACTGTATGATTTATTAGTTTACTGCTTAGATTCATGTCTACAAAGTGTTATTTACTGATTTTTCCTCGAATTTTTAGTGAATTTGACTTTGCCTTTGACTTGGCTCGCCTGTCTTGCAAAGAAAAGATTCCTGAGATCCACCTGAAGCATGCCATATACCTGGAGGACGAGGTAAATTAGCCACCTGTCTCATTTATCTAAGCCGCCATCACAGAGGGAAAGATTTTGTTTACAAGCTTGATGCGATTATGAAGCGATGTTCAACGCTTTGTAACGAGGCTCGGCTCATTAAAACCGGGATTTTTCTTTATTAGGCAAAGGAGGAAGTCTGTTCCCATCCGAATGAAGTTCCAACAGTCTGACATGCTTCCCTTATTATCATTGTTGTAAATTTGATCAGTCACTAATGCAGCAGACATTATTACCTGCGACTATCAGCTCATACTTTCTGCTAATCCTTAATTCTGACATGTTTCATTTTGAAAACAAGGGAAGGTTTCCTGAGGCGGAAGTTGAGTTCATCAAAGCAGGAAAACCAAAAGAAGCCGTGTTCATGTGAGTACTGGAGGAAGAGATTGTTTGTTTGTTTTTTTCTTTAAAACTCATTTTAGCTAAATTTAACTTGTATAAAACTGAGCACAGAAGGTTAGAATCATCATAAAATGCTATTCCAAATTATTTGTGGACATTTTCTAAGAACTTCACAAATCATTTTTATTTTTATTGCTCTAGCTTTCCATCCATTTTAGAATAAATTTCAAACTTTTATCTGTTTTTAAAGCTATTAACAGTCTTGCTTCCCGTTATTTATCTGAATTATTGAAATTCTCTTTTATGAAAATCCTGAACATCATTTTACATTAATGTAATTTGGCAGATTGCATTTGAAAACTACGGAAGAAGATTACGGCCACTGAAAATAAAAGATTTCTGGACTTAATCTTCTCAGATCAAAAGTCAAAATTATTTATATAAATGTCAGAATTTGGAACTTTTTTCCCTCAGAATTATTTTTCTCAGAATTTTGGTTCTTGCTTTTGAAATATTAAAGTCAGAATAATTCTTCTAAATTCTAAGAAAAAGTCAGAATTTTTTTTTTTTTTTTTTAGTGGCCCTTATCCTTTTCCGTAGAAATCTGCCTTCATTTGATTGCTAAAATATTATTTAAACATACAATGATTATTTTGAAGGTTCTATTTACGGTTCACATAAAGCTTTAAGGTGGGCCAAATTTGGCCCACGGGCCTTGAGTTTGACACCTGTGAATTAAATGAAAGTCATGATTTCTAATTTAAAATATTCTGCCAGGACTGAAAATTACACATTTATTTAAATTACTCTCCAGATTAGTGCATAAATATGGTGGACTAGTTCATTTGTCTCTTATTTCATATTTAAAAGTTTGTCTAATTTAAAGTTTTGTCCAAACCTGTCCCAGGTATGTCCACAACAAGGACTGGGCCGACGCTCAGCGAGTGGCCGAGAGCTACGACCCGGAGAGCGTCTCTGAGGTTCTGGTCGGCCAGGCCCGGTTCTGCTTCGAGGAGAAGGATTTCCTGAAGGCCGAGGCGTTCCTGCTGCGAGCGCAGAGGCCTGAACTGGCCGTTAAGTTTTATAAGGTGATGTTTTTTAAATTTTTTATTGTTTTATATTCCTCATTGAGATCGGTTGTTTTTATTTCTTACATGTGTGTTTAACAGGATGCAGACATGTGGAGTGATGCGTTTCGGATCTGTAAGGAGTATCTCCCCAGCAAGCTCTCCATCCTGCAGGAGGACTACGAGAGGGAAACCTCCAAGAAGGGGGGCCGGTAAAGTTATATTTTTGCCTTAATTCAGCCCTGACATTCTGAAATGTTTATACTTCTATTTGAGTCTCTACTGCTACTAAAAAAGCCCAAGCACTTAAAAAAATCACCTGGCTGTTTTTGTAGGGATGCACTGATCCACTTTTTTCACTGTCAGTACCGATATCTGAAGTTTTTGTATCGATCAACACAGAAAAACTGTGCAGAATTGATTTAGTGTAAATGTTGAGTTGGCGGATGTGGCCAGCAACAGCGTATTTGGATTTAAAGTGACAAGAGGTCCAACAACAACTAAAAACAGGCAGAACTGCAGACTGAAATCTAATTATTTAAAAAATTATTTTGTGCAAAAAATGTAATAAACATGTTTTATATACCTAACCTTTTTGAGGAATCATAATTGGTCACCTTTAAACAACCTCAAATCACAACAAACCCAATGATTTTGCAGCCTTTCCTCTGAAGCTCACCAAATGAATCCTTCCACAAATAGTTAGTTAGATGCTTTTTTTAAAAATCTCTCGTGTTTTTCCCCTGAAACTAAAACTTCCAACAGCTCGTTAGCAAGCAAACCAGCAGCATGCAGCTCTCATCTTCTCCTCGATGCTTTAATGGCTCATGGGAGAAAAGATCAAAAGTTGCCAGTGGAGACGAAAGAAAGTGAGGAAAAAAAACGCAAAATTATTCCTGAAGAGTTTACAGCTTCAAGCCCCATTTTTTATTAGGGAGCCCTGCAAAGCTGCTGTGGAGGTGTGGTTTAGTAATCAGACATACTGTTCATTTTTTAAAAATTTACAGCAGTCATTTTTGGAAATAAAAGGAAAAATTTCCTGACCCATGTATTCCTGAATGTTTGTGCTTAGGGGTGTGGATGGTTTGCTGGAGCAGGCCAAGGAGTGGGAGGAGTCCGGAGAATATTCCCGCGCCGTCGACTGTTACCTGAAGGTGAAGGACGAGTCCAACCTCACCCTGATGGAAAAGTGCTGGATGAAGGTAGAAGTCCCATAAAATTCATTCAATAATCATGAATCATTAAAAATACATTCAATACTCTGTCTGGAGAAGAAGATCCAAACTACCTGAATGTTTAACTCCATACAAAGTTTTTATCTCTCCACTCTATCCACGAACTTTATAACAGCGCCCCCGGAGGCTGGATGAATGAATGCATGGTTAAATGTCTGCTGTTATTATTTGTTCCTGTTTATTTTTTTCTTTGTGTCGCGTTCTGGTTGAAGGGCTCTGCTTTAAGCTAATAGATTTGATTTAATTTCACCATTCAGTCTGTTACGGTCTTTTGGAAAGTCAGATTTTTGGCTTCACAATATTCGCCAAAATATGGCTTTCACCTTACAAAAGTTTTCCAAATTGATCAGGTAGTGAGGACATTTTTCATTCCATTATATCCGCAAAAAGTTTAAACATTATTTTTGAATGTTATCTTTTTTTTCATCACAAAATCAATCCCTTTTTGAGAGGCACTGTACTTGTAAAACTCAGAAGCGCTTGTGACTGAAAATTGGCACAAACTGATTGAAGAGATCTTCTTTTTTTATGCCACAGAAGCAGATTGTCAAGTCTTCTGTCTCTCTCACTTTTGTTCTTTTCCCTGGGTGGAAACAGAAAATCCATCCAAATCTGTGATGAAATCTTTGCTTTTGGTAAACCGCTGAATAATAAACGGTACAGCATGTTTTATTTGTGGAGAATGTTTCTGTTTCTGAGGTTCTCGACGTTCTGCGGCCTGAAGCACCAGATTATATCTGGATGACATTTAAAGTTTATATTACCATCGATAGTTATTTGTATGGTGTGCGTTATGCAGAAGACAGAGACTTCACAAGATTAATTAACTAGAGTATACAAACTCAGAAAATGCCATTTGCAGAAATGGCATTTGCAGACATGTGCAGAACAGTAATTAAGCCAAAACTGTTTAAAAATATACAGTATACATTTTGTATTTATTAAAAAAAGAAAAAAAACTCCTTTGTAAATATGTCAATATGTTTTGGTCAAAACTCCTTAAGTTTTTTGCAGTTTTATTGCATTTTAGGCAATAAAATGTTTACTTTTATTTATTTTTTTATTTTTATTTCCAAACAGGTGTTTACTTTTCAGATTATTTTACATTTATACCACAATTATTAAGAAATGCGATATAAGAATGCATTATATATTTGGACGCATTTGGACATGCATTCCTGCCTTCTGATGATCAATTTATAAACCTGTTACATTATTATTTTTTTTTTATCAATTGAATTATTTGTTTATTTGTCTCTTTTAATGTATTTTTAATATTGTTTAATACTAAAATTGTTACATTTGTAGAATGGGGCATTTTTAAAAATCTGATTAATAGAATAATCAGTGGATTAATCAATTACTAAAATAATTGTTAGCAGCAGCCCTATAAATAATATCTGTAAATATCAGATGTCGACTCAAAGCTTCATATCGGTGCATCCCTAGGTAAAATGATATAATGGTAAATGTAGCATCTTTGTAATTTATATTCTGCCTTTTTAGCGTGTTGTTGGTTAACACTCAGCTTTTACATTAATCAGATTTGCAGTTGAAATAAATATTAGTCCAATTCAAATGCATGACATCAATGCATTTATTTTAAGTTCAAGTCTAAAGTAGCTGAAGGTGTCGGTTGCTAAAATTCTCTGAAGCTCAGTGGATATTTGTCTCCTTGGAGTGTGAAGATGAACATCTGGTTCTGTGTGTTATTGACCTGAGGGCTGCAGAGACGAGATCATTTGAAATTTGGATGTTTGCTGTGAAGGGAAAGGTCGTGGCGATCAATAGGTTTGTTTCCGCTGGGATTTTTATTAACCCAGAAACCGTAGCGTCAACCCGAGGGACGAGTCGGGAGTTACAACCGTTTGCTGATTGAACTCTGGGCCTCCTGGTGAGGCTTTAGCAAAGGTCAAAGGGTCGGAAAAAGCAATAATGGGAATAAAGGTGGACATCAGCGTTTACACTAACTATTTATCAAAACTGAACATTCAGAATCACATAAAGTTGGTTACAAAATCAGCCTTTTATCAGCTGGAGAATATTTCCAGGATTAAAGAACTCGTGTCGCATCATGTAGAGAAACTCGTCCATTCGTTTATGTTTCGTCACATTGATTCCTGCAACAGCGATGAAGACATTTCATTAGTTCCAAATAAGCAAATATGTTAAATTTATGTTTTGCTTTCAAAGTGTTATTCTTCATGTTTTTCTTTTTGTCACTAGGTCTAAAACTCCAGTTCAGGTGAATGTTACATTTAGTTTTTTTTGCTTGTTTCCAGGCAGCCGAACTTTCCATCAAGTTCCTGAGTGGGAACCGAGCCACAGAGGTGGTTCAGGTCGTCGGGCCGCGACTCGCACAGCTGAGGAAGTTCAACGCTGTGAGTGAACTTACGCACGCACTTATGGCTGAAGTAACCAGGTCAAAAATATTCCACTTTGCTTTTTGTTTCTAGAACATATTGCACATTTTGGGTTTTTGTCTTTCAAAAGAATCAGGATTTTTGTAGAAACATTTATAAAATCTTCGAAACAATTTGAAAAATATGAAAAACATTGTATCTAAGATGAGTTTAAAGTTATTGAAAAAAATGTATGCAGTAAAGATAAAAAAACAAACATTTTATCACACTTTTGGATTATGAGTGTCGGTTTTTGCTTTTAACTCTCATTGCTCCAAAAATAATTATGGATAAAAAACAATCTTCATTTTTGATCTGGCGAAGACTGGATCAAAAATATTCCACTCTGCATTTTGTTTTTAGAAAAATTTTGAATTTTTTTGACAAAGCAGGTATAAAACGTTTAAGAAATGTGTAACACTTTATACCTCTATATAGGTCTGAAACTGTTAAAGAAAGAAAATGGGAAAAATTTAATATTGAATTTTTATTTTAGTTTAACAAGGTGTTTAATTTTGGGATATAAAGTTAAATAGTGCATAGTCAATTGAAATGTCCCTCAAAGGTTAAAAAACAAAGTTATCTGCCCTTTGAACTCTGGTCTCACTCGTATTTCTTTGTGTTTTGTTTTCTAAGGCTGCTGAACTTTACCTCAACATGGACCTCATCAAAGAGGCGATCGATACCTTCATTGATGGCGAAGAGTGGAATAAAGCCAAGAGAGTCGCCAAAGAGCTGGAGCCGAGGTTAAAAACACACCTGCATCTTTTCTGAACCCAAAAACGGAAAAGTTTTGTCGCTTTACCTTCTTAACTTCTGGCTGTTTTTCACAGATATGAAAACTACGTGGACCAGAAGTACAAGGAGCATCTTAAAAACCAAGGCAGAGTGGAGTCTGTAAGCATCTCTGCTTTTCCTGCTGAGTTAACCTTAAAATTAACCCCAAACACTAAATGATAGAAAAACAATGTGTAGATAGTTCCCATATTTCCCAGTAAATTAATGTAAATATTGAAAAGAAATGCAAGAACGAATATTTAAGCTTTTCTTGAAAACTTAAATATTCTAATTTCTAAAATTTCAAACCATTTCCCTACAACTCTGCTCATCAAACACTTTTAAAGGTGAACTATTATGCTGGGCAATACAGAACATGTTCATTACAGTTTTTACACACAATCATAGTGCCATAAACTCAACATTTGTACTCGCATGTGAACATGGCTGCAAACAAATGCACAATTATACGACCGTACAGCTTTGAAAAGCAAAACGGAGCCTCCTGCACAATCAACAAGATGCAGCAAGTGGTTTCTGGATAGTAAGTCAACAACAAAACACTTTTCTTTTCCAGCAGCCATTGTAAAACCAGCTGACCAAATGTGTTGGAATTCTGCTTGGGTTGCTGTGCCCATGGAATGTCACTTAACAATTGGGAGGTTTTTGAAACGGCTAATTTTCCAGACACCAACAAAACATAAACTTATTGCCATTTTAAGCACTTGGCCTGTTTTTAGAATCAGTAGAGCCCCAAATTGAAGTACAAAAATCATGCAAAAAGTGAATTTTGCATCATAGGTCCACTCAGTTTGAAGTTTGATGCTGTGTGTTTCCCGAATGTGACGAGCTGTTGTTGTGACTCTGTGCTCAGCTGGTCAGTGTGGACGTCATGGCGGCTCTGGATCTGTACGCAGAGAAAGGCCAGTGGGAGAAATGTCTGGAAACAGCTTCCAAACAGGTACAAAGACAGACTTTCTGTTTAATCTGTAAATATTCCTTGCATAAATTTGCTCCTTTTTGTTTTGTTTTGTTTCTATAATGGCCCCAATGCACTGTTAGATGTTGGACAGTAAAACTCTTCGATGATGAATAAGTTTGAGTTTTTCTGTGCTCTTCCTCACTGATTTGTTTGTTTTTGCCAGAACTTTAAGATCCTCCATAAGTACGTTGCTCTTTATGCGACTCATCTCATCAAGGAGGAAGAAGCTGTGAAAGCGCTGCAGCTCTACATGCAGCACGGAGCGCCACCAAACCCACAAGTAAAACATACTCAAGAACCTTTCCTGTGTTTCACCAGAGTTATTTTGTTCTACTTGTAATGTTGTTTTAAAAATTTAATTCAGGATATTTAGTCTTCTTTTCTTTCCTATAAGAACTTCAACATCTACAAGCGTCTGTTTCTGGACCTGATCAACCTCTCCGATGCTGCCGGACCCGAGTCCTTCCGCATGTGGGCCGACCTGCGAAACTTCCTGCTGCAGCTGGTGAATCCCAACACAAGGAAGAGGAAGCTTTTACATTTCTGACATGGCAGCAGTGAAACATGCGATGTCTTTGTGGGTTCGGTTTCAGTGTGAGAACTTGACCAAGTCGGCTGAGGCCAACTCTCCGGCTCATGAAGATTTTGAGCAGATGCTGCTGATCGCTCACTACTTGGCCGCGCGATCCGCCGCTAAAGGAGTCGAGCAGCTGGTAAACTTTAAATCTGACATAAATACAGAGTGTTTCAGTTGGTAGGTATGGGGAGCCGTTTGTAAAGTTATGCAGTCAAAAATTTATCACAATAGTTTGGGTGATTCAGCCTGTCATAAATACATGGGGGTTAATTTTCCAAGTCATATTTTCTCCAAGTTATTAATACTTAATTTATAAATGTCAGTTTCATCTTAAATATTTAATTTATTATTTAGCTCAGAGCTAAATATCCAGTTTGAAGCTAAATATTTAGTTAGCTTTTGTAATATATAAATTTACTTGCCAATAAGCGAAAGTGGACTACCAGAATAAAAGCTGGTTCTTGCAAACTTCTTTGTGAACTCATGTCATCTCTCTTATCATCGTTTCTTTTCCTAAAAAAAGCTAGCACAGAGCTACATATTTATCTAGCTTAGAGCTAAATGTTTAGCTAGCTCAGAGCTAAATAGTGAGCTTACTCACTAAGCTTACAAACTAAATATTTAGCTACAAATAAAATATTTAGCATGCAAATTAAATATTTGTTTTGAAGCTAAATATTTAGCTTGCTAACTAGATATTTAGTTTGGCGCAACATTTTTAATTTGCTAAACATTTAGCTTTTTCAGAACAATATAGTTAACTTGCTAAGCTTCCAAACTAAATATTTGAAAAATGAGCCTCTGTTTCTGTTATTTCAGGCTAAATAACCCAAATTGTTGTGGTTCGTTTTTGACTGTAACTTTACAAACATCACCCGTAACATGGTGACTGATGTCTTCTGCAGGAATTTAATAAGTTCATATTAAAACAATACAGTTTTTACACATAAAAGCATTCGTTGTTCAAATGCTGCTTTCACTGACGCTCTTTCTTCTGTTTATTTGCATTTTCAGATGAGCATAGCAGCGAAGGTTTCTGTGTCTTTGCTGCGTTACACTGAGCTGATTCGTGCAGATAAAGCTTTCTATGAAGCTGGCCTAGCCTGCAAGGTTTGTCCATCTGGAAATATTACAAACCTTTTTGAATATTAATTAAAATTTGTAGCTTTTTCTTTTTGCTACTCCTGTCTGGTTTAGGTTTTCATTTTTATTTATTTAACCCAGTTTATGCTGAAAAGAACAATATTAGGAACAATATTAAATCTCCTGTTGGGTTCCACATTTACCAGTAATTAAATTACAACAAGTTTTTTTTTTAAAATAATCTTGTTTTGTCTTCATCTTTAAACCTGAATATGTTTATTTGTCAGGCTGTTGGCTGGGAGAACATGGCATTTATCTTTTTCAACCATTTTGTGGACTTGTGTGATGTAAGTATATTTATATAATCTCTCTTTGACAGAATGTTAGCCCTACTATAGATTAAAACTTTTTTTAAAAAGTTGTGAAATTAGGGTAGGAATTTAAAAATTAATATATTTTTCCTTCTCCCTTTTGGACATGTTACGTTGACATAAATTTTTATTTGAGTGTTTTGATTGTTGCTTACTTTGTTTTGTTTATTTTATTAATTTATCTATGTTTGTTGGTTTTTTTCATGTTCAAAATAAATGCTTTAAATGGAAAGAAAAATGTCAAAAAATAACAGAATATCCTGTGAAAAATCATACATGTGGTAATGGTGTGCAAACGGATACTTTTTTGCTTTTTTTGTCAAAATGTCAAGGAATGAAATTTTAATTTTAATGGTGAAAACTTAAATGTTGTAATGTAATATATTTGTATCAAGAGAAAATCAATAGTTGTCTGAGATTAATGTTCTGAAGAGCTGTTATTGTGTTACAAATAATGAAAAACAAGACAGCCTTTCGGTATGACGGGTAATTTTCTCCTTTTTTATATTTCTGACTTAAATCATGGAGAAAATCATGCCCTTGTCATAAATGAAAAAAATGTTGCCACTTTTTTACTTGAAATTGCTGTGACTGACTTTGTGGAAGTTCTGTTGTCAAACTCTACAGTTTGTAGGTTCTACTTGATTTTTTTCTTTAAAAAATATTATTTCCAGACATCATAAATGATTTATTTTTACATTAATCCTGTTTTCTGAGACATTTTTTTACCAGCTTTCTTCCAGCTCCATTTATCTTCACCACTTTTTTGTTTTTGTTTTCTAAAACTAGTCATTGAAAAGTAAATTTATTTATTCTGTTCTCCTGGCTTTCCTGCAGGCGTTGGACGACGGCCGCGCTCCGGATCACTCCGACTTCCTGGACACAGACATTCCCTTCGAGGTCCCGCTTCCCACCAAACTCTGCGTGACCGTAAGAAAGTCATCTCCTCCCACTCAGCTCAGATCCACGCTGAAATTACGGCCTGATAGATGGAGACAATATCGATGTCGTGCCGCAAATCAGATCTGATGGAGTTAGTGTCACATTCCTCCCTGGTCTTGTTAATAAATGAGAATAGATGCGGCTCGCGTGGATTTATGAAATCATTAGTGTCGCTGTCAGCCGAACGTTTGGCTGTTGGATTGATCCATTTCATCATTTTTTGGTTTTTAACCACAGACTCAGGAGGCACGAAAGATGAGAGGAGATGATGGACGGACTGATTTTAGCGAAAACTGAAACCTCTGAAGGCAGAATTTATCAAATCTTTGCACATCTTTTGTTGAAACTGGAATTTGTTTTTCTTTAAAAAAAAAAGGTTAAAGGAAATTTTATTTATATAGCACATTTTCAGCAACAAGGCAATACAAAATGCTTTACAGGAATTAAAAGGAAGGACTTTAAGTTGTATATTTAAGGATATAAGGATGCTTAAAGATGTTATATTCACTAAATTTTAATTTATTTATATTTATACAGCACTACAATATTTTATGTTTTAATTTTTTACTATGTTCTTTGTCCTACCGTAATCCATCCTGTTAAAGCAACGACTGGTTTTGCTTTCTGTGACGGTAAATTTGGGCCATGGTAAATTTTAAAAAAGAAGTAAATTTCTGCCAAAAAACGGAGAAATTTTGAGATTAATCCTGGAAATTTTCTAGGAAAATTCCTCAGAATAATCTCAAAATTTCGGAGTTATTTCTAGCAATTTTTTTGACTTTCAAAACTCCAGAAATTTCCAAGTTTTCTCTGGAAGTTTTTTTTATTAATTTCAAAATTTCTGTTTATTCTCGTAAATCTTTGACTTTTCATTCTCCAATGTAATTTCTTGAAAATTTATTTCTATCAATCTTTTGACTTTTCAAACTCATAAAATTCCATGTTTTTTTTTTCTAGAATATTTCTGAGACTAAACTCAGAAATTCTTTTGGCAGAAATTTGATCCGTTTTACAGCCATTCTTGTTTTATTTTTTATATCGATGGCAGGACGCCCAGCTGGAGCAGATCCGTGACTGGGTTCTGATGGTGTCCGTGGAAAACCGGCTGGAACAGGTTCTGCCTCGGGACGAAAGGGACACGTACGAAGCGTCGCTGGTGGCCGCCAACACCGGCCTTCGCTCGCTGCCGTGTGTCCTCACCGGTAACGCACCGCGACATGTTTGACATGTTTTAGTCTGTAAACTCGGAAATTTGAAGTTAGGAAAAAAATAGTAAGAAATCGAGCGTTTGCAGCCTCTAAGAGGTAAAAAACAGAAAGTACGGAAGAGGATTAGGACCACTGGAAAAAGAAATGAATTGTGACTTTTCTGTCAGAAGATTAAAGGCTGAATTTTGAGATCCCAGTCAGAATTTGGAGATTAAAATCAAAATTGAGACAAAAAAAGTCTGAATTTTGGGGGCCTATGAATTGTCTCTTTCATGAATTTACAGTTTTCACAAAAAAAGTGTTCCACATTTGTGGGGTTTTTTTATTCACCCAGAAGAGAGAAACTGCCCATAATGCCTCATTCAGCTGCAGTAATTTGTTTTCTGTATAGTCTCATCCTTTACACAGATTCTTGAGGACAATTTTAGGACATTTAATTATAATTCATATTATTTATGTGTCCAATAAGCATGAAAGTGATTTTTTAAAAATAAACACCAGAAATAATATAACATCGTCACAATTCATTGATCACTTTATATGAAAATAACTGCGGCTTGAAGAAGCATCAAGATTAAATTCAAAGCCTCAAAATATTCTCGTAGTTTTTCTGAGTTCTTACCTTTTTGTTTTTTTCTTCAGTTTTTAAGACAGTCATTTGTTATGAAAGCGTTCTTTCCTGTCCTTTTAGTTGATTAGAAATGCTCATTAAAAGTCCTAGCTTGAACAAGTTCTGGTTTATTGTAGACTTATTTTCCATTTTATTCATATTAAGGATTAACGCCTAATAATAATCCACAAAATATGCTGGAGATATTTCCAGTTTGCTCTTAGGACAGAGTTTACCTCTTATTATCCTGTCCTGTCTGTGTCTGAAGGTTATCCTGTGCTGAGGAATAAAATTGAGTTTCCAGTTGCTGGAAAATCTGCCAACAAAGAAGATTGGAATAAATTTCTAATGGCAACAAAGGTAAGATTAGACTTATTCTGACTAACATTTATTCTTAATCTGAACAGTTAAAAACTAGTGCTTGTACCAGTTTTGATTTTAAATTATTCATGTGAATATCATTGGGTTAATCAAGAGCTTTCCTGCAATTTTTTATGATTTACTATCAGCTGGCTGTAATATTTTCTTTTACCACTAGATGGCAGTTAACTTAATACATTACCCCTTTAATCTGGGAGCCTAAAACAGTTTTTTAAATCATATAATTTGCTTTAGAAATGTTCAGATGTGATGGTAGGAATGGGTAAAACTTTTGTGTTTATATATTCTGTTTTTCTTTCTTTTTTAAGAACTAATGATCAAAATGTCTAAAAATGCTTTTACATACAGTACTGTAAAAAAAAACAAAAGTTATCAGAACTCAAAATTCTGAGGCGACAAACTTAAAGGAACTTTAAGGTTTTCTTCTGAGTTTGCCAAACTTTGATTTTTACCTATTTGTAACTCAACCAAATGTCTGAATTACAAGAAAGTACCATAAAGTTAAAATTCATGTTGTAATTTTTCCCATTCATGCTCACACTTTAATGCAAACTCACAAAATAATGTTTAGGACTACAATTACAATATATAAAATGATAAACATAATAATTATTTAAATAAATTATTTGTATTTAAATAACAAATACTTATTTAAACATTCATTTAAATAATTAAACATATCAATAAAATTATATAATTTTTGGAACCAACTTAATTTATTGTTCCTTTATGTCACTGAAATATATGTCAGCTGAAAATTGTTTTTCACCCCAAGAAAACAAAAAGCCAATTTTTTTCACAGTACATTTCAGATTGATTATATGTAATTTTGGATGCCATATTTTGATGTATCCACATACCCAAAGATCTGGGATTATACTGGGTTTTATTTCCTTGACAGGGTTTGTAAGAATAAGACATAAATTATTAGTGACTGGTTGTTTGCGTTGATTTATCCCCACAGACGACACACAGTCCAGAGTGTCAGGATGTCCTAAAATTCCTAAATCACTGGTGCGGTGGTCTACCCGCAACAGGATTCTCTTTCCACTAATGGGACTCCGTACATACTTCCATATTCCTTAGCTGCTACTCTTTGTCTTTGTTTTTTCGGTTGTTTCTCTGCCAGCTTTGTCTGATTTTTTGTTTTATTTATTTATTCTGTTTTATTGAAATTAAATGTTGTTTAACTGTACTGTTTACGAGAACATAAACATTTTAAATTAAACTGAAGAAATAACCAAAAAATTACAAATATGGATGTCAGAAGAATTTCAACATACTTTACATTTCATTCACATTTGTGCTAATAAATAATTAACATGAATATTTTAACAAGATTCATAGTGTGATATTTTGGAAAATATCTTCATTTGCTTTCGTTTTGTACTTATCTTATTTTGGCTAAGCTAATACATTAGCATAGCCTAGCTTAGTTTAGCTAATTTGTTGAAAACAGCTAGTTGGTCTCAGACTCAAATTCTGTTATTTTATTAGAACAAATATGTAAAGGTTTTTGGTCTTCAAACACAATACTTTCTACCATAGTTTCTGACTTGTTTTATGATGTAAATAAAAGCTAAGCTAACAGTGCTAGCTTTTGCTACATGTTCAAACAGTCTCGATTGAATTAGTTTTTACTATTTATCTATTTCTAATTGGGACAAAGCAGAATTTTAAATACACAATGAAAATCTTTATTTAAATGCCTATGAATAAGTTTTTGCTATGAAGAAAAAAAACAAGCTAGCACAAAAATATGTTTTCCTCAAAAAGATCTAAACATTTCAATTAAACACCTGATGTATGGCTCAAATTTAGTTTCCTCTTACACAATATCTTACGGTATTTAGCCATTAGTTTTAAAAAATAGTTTATATTGAAGTGAATTCTTTACACTAGGAAATTTGTAAAGAAGAAACAAATATTAAGAAGTTCTGCTAAATATTTTTGTATGTTTCATCTCATTTGTCACAATATCGAACATCTTTGTATCAGCCTTTTCTGTCATTTCTCTGACTTTCTCTCAGGATGGCACAGCTGATAAAGCCAAAGGTTGTCATCTAAATTTAAATAAAGTTCTGTTTATGTTGTAAAGCTGCAGCTTGGCTTTATTTATCAGTGCAGATCGGTTTTACGACTATTTGATGTACGCAGACTGAAATGTTCTTTTTTCTGTGAATCTGTGTTTTTGAAGCCGGTTATGCCTTTACTGCATGTTTCCTACGGAATGTATTTTGTTTAAAAATGTCTAAATAAAAAAGAATTTTAAGCCTTTCTGCCTTTATTTTTTGTAATAATCTTAAATCAAGGTACCGGATTTTCTTGACAGTATAAACAAAATATATATAGATATACAGTATAGATGACTGTTATACATAGCTGTAGTGAAGGGAGCAGCTTAAAGTCCCACTTTTTCACACTGTCATGGGTGTTGTTTTTGAGCATAAAGTTTGTTAATAAATGTTTTACCTGTGAAGGTTAACTACGTCAAAGTAGAAGTAAAAGTTATCACCAATAATTTATATATCAATAACTGAAGCAGCTAAAAGATTAACTTTTTCACAAAAATGTTTCTCCAAGCCAATGCTACTTGGGATAGTTGGAAGATAATTCAAAATGCGGATATATAGTTAGAAGGCACCACTAGTCAAATGTTTTCACATTCATTTGGCTCAGACACAGAGGAAAACTTCAGCTGCTGATGCTGTTCAAATGCAGGGGGAATATTTGGAGAGAGCTGTTATTGATTCAGTTTATTACCACAACCCACATAAACCAGAAATGTTTACTTTTGAGCTGTCAGAGGACAAATTAAAGTAAAAACCATAATAAAACATCCTCATACTGATGCATATTAACGTCTGCGCTAGAAGCTGTGACCGTCCAATAATCTGGACTTTTAAAAGCCTGGTTTCACGTTGTGTGAGTCTTTACAGTAAAAATGTAAACAATATTTTCTAAAACCAAACTGCACAATGAGTTTGTTTTTATATGAAACAATAAATTCTCTTATGAATCAAGAACAACGGACAGAAAACAAGTTTCAGATTTGTTTATTTTATTTATCATAAGTCACATAAAACATGGTGCTTTATTGAGAGATAAAATCCATACAGAGAAAAACAACCAAGAGAAATCAATCTGAAAACTGCAAATTCAAAGTATAAACATTTAACTTATTTCAGGTTTTTATAATGTGATGACAGAGCGTTTTGATTATTTTGTATACATAGTGAAATAATACAAAACTTTTATATCCTTCTTGTGCGTCATTAATGTGTAAAATTGCTTTGTGCAGCAATGTTTATCAAAGAAAGAAAATAAAGGGTGGTTTTACATTTTTTCACAATATATTGAATATATTTCTTGTTTTAAGCACAGAATTTGTCCAAATAATCTGACAGAACCAAGGGTAATACACTGGAGTAGTAAACTGTCCCATGTAAACGTAATAATCATCTTTACTTCGTTTCCCAGCAGAGCCTCTCCTGTTCATCCGTGATCAATATTAAAGTCTGCAAGTACTTGAGGAAAATGCATTACAGGGTAATAACTTGGATTTCCTGCTCACCTACTAAACATGTCCTTCACTATCTACTCATAGTTTACATAAATACTGAAGATGGATGGATGGATGAATTTGATTGTTTTTTTGTATTTATAATTATCCTTAAACTGGAGTTTTCTGCAGCTTCTTCGCTGTCTTTGTAATTTTTCCATTAGGAAACTTTATTCTCTGCAGCTCTGAAGAAAAACATCATAAATGTAAATGCAAAGTAGAGAATGAATTATTAAGGATTCCTGCAGCTCATAATCCAACTGGCTCTGTGTTGAGCGTTTTTTATTTTATTTTTATTTTGACAGGATTTAGTTTACACTGGTTATTTGTCACAGCTTTTTGTCTCGCTTACAGACGATTAAGCAAATCTCTGCTGACCTGCAGGGCTGCAGTTCGTTATTCTTGGATGACGAATTACGGCGTATTTCTCTGGATTTAGGAGGCTGATGTAAGAGGGATGCAACAGAGCAGAAACCCAAACAGAGATGGTTCTGATGGCGAACGGATGTGAAAGCAGAGCGGATGAGGCAACAAGCTCTAACTGTACGAGTATTAATTTAGTCCTTTTCTGCTTCCCTCGTCTTAATTTACCTCACTGGCCGTCAAAATAACCAAAATAGTTGCCATCTTGACGTTTCCAACAAGGTTTTACCTCTAAATGTCTCCACTCCAACAAACCAGGGGATTTAACTCCTCAATTTTCAACTCAAATGGATTCAAATCCAAGCATTACCCAGTTTGGCAAGCCAACTTAAAGCTGCATGAAACGGAGCGACTGCCAACATTTACCCTCTATCAGCCTAATTCAGCTGGTTACAATGTGTTAATCTGTGTTAAGTATGGTTAATCCATGAAACATAAAAGACTAGAGTTGAGTTAATTTAGAGATTCATCTAGGAAATATATTGCACGTTTTGGTACTTCAAGATGCAATTTATGTGCAATAATTGAACGATACCAAATTTCTCCAGCCATTTTATGCCGATGTGTTGCCTTTTCATCCCTTCCTATTTCCATTTGCCTTGCACTTAAACTATCAGTTTATTTTTTGTTATAGTTAAGTATTTCTCATGAAGTACAGGAAAAATGTTGAAACACATAAATAATTTAATTCAGTTGTGTATTTTTGACTAAAAATATTGCATTTCCATTTATTTTTCTTTTGTTCTTCTCCCTTTCCAGTCTCTTAATTCTCATCAAATAATCCAGATTATTATCGCTAAACAAACTGTAACAAAACTCCTGCAGGTAAATTGTATTTATCGGTGTAATAAAGCCAGCACCGTTTTACATTTTACAGCAATTTTCTATATTTGCTGTCTACAATTTTTTAGTTTTTGTCCTGCAAGAATATTTAAATTTACTTCTTAGTATTTAAAGCAACACTAAGTTTTGAGTTAAAATAAGAAACCTTCGTCAGTATGATGGTGATTTAAAATAAAATTCAGGTGTCCAGACTGACCACTTGAGGGCGCTGTGATCTTAAAACACCACAGAAGAAAAAAATCATCTCCACAGGCTACGATTTTTGTTAGTCAAGCTTTCCCCCCAAAAAATTATTTCTTCAAAATATGAATTAAAAGAAAATGTTTTGTGTCTGTTAATTTATTAAATGTTATTCTGCAACGTCTCCTCATTAGATATGAAAATTTTTATAAATATACAAATTAGCCCCGCCTCTGTTCTTTTTCACTCTTTATTAGTAGACCAACCTTCAAATGAACAAAAAGTTTTGTTTTTTGTCTAAACTAATGAGCGAAAAACACACAAAAAAAATCAATGTGACAGCTGAGTTCGCCGTCTAGTGGTTTGGGGTGGTACTGCGTCCATTTGTTGAGTTACTAAAAGTGGATGTTTTACTTTGTATATTTCTGCGATTGTTGATTTTCGTTCCCTCTCTTGGCATTCACCGCGTGCCTTAATTGTATGGACATTTAAATCAAGGTCCGCTGTGAACACGAGGAGAGAAAACCCAAAGTCCTCCAACACGTCAGCCATTTTTAACCATTTTCTGCATACATTTAGCGTTTGCAGGACATTCAGCTAGCATTAATGTTTTTACTTGATCGCCTTTAACCAAAATCAGCCTCAACACGTCAAAGATTTTTGATTTGCACATGCAGCTTTTATAATAAGTCGTGATTCTAAAGAATTTGAACTGTTCAATCACTGCTTATAGACCAACTACTAAATGTTATCTTAACGTATAATTTTCATTCATTTCTAATGATTTATGATAAAATGGTTATGATTTTGTGTGATTAAAGCTCTACTTGTCACACAGGTCCAGATTCTCTGAATGTATTTAATGCTTTGAGGTGCATTATTACCCTGAAAAGGTTTCATCTAATGAGCTCTGACTTCTACAGTTCACATAAAAACTGAAATGTTCCAGTTTGAAATGTGTGTTTTTGATCTGACCTCCAAACAGCTTCACTGATCGTCCAATCAAATGTTGATTTTATTCTGAGTCAAAGAAAACGCTGCAATGTGCCTCACATTTTTAACATTTAGAAAGATTAAAATGATTATTTTTTTCTCTAAAAAATAGCATTTACATTGAATGCAATAAAACAAAACAGAAAAAAAGCAGCTCCAGAGTTGCCAGTATGGATCTAATGCTCTCTGAAATTGATTGTCTGTCTGCTGCAGGTGTAAAATCTCTACAAATTGATTTTGATCCCACAGTGGAAACTAATAATGGCTTACTGGCAGAGCGGAAAGATGCATTACGCTTTTTAAAATGCAATGCATGCCCGGTATGTGTATCTAATGTTGCCAGATCCGGTTTAAAAACGCCGGTATGGTCCTTTAAGCAGCAGCAGCACTGCGGACATTCGGAGCATCCCCTCCATTATCCAGCAGCCATAATGTGCGTTCTTATACAGCACTGCTGCAGGGGTGGAAGCTGCGGCTGCAGCTCTACCCATCATCCCGCATCAGTTCACACATCATGTCAGCTCCAAATAAAAAAGAAAAGGAAGAAAACGATGCAGAAAAGAGATGAGAGGTGCGTCAGTGCAGCTCAGCGGCTCTCAGGTAGAAATGAAAAGAAACGCAGCCATCTGCAGCCTCATTAAACGCAGAAATGCAAATGACCCAGATAGCTCATGTAGGCTAAAAACGCAGAGGGGGAGGCGAAGGGGGAGGGATGGGCTCCTTTGTGGGGGTCGGCTGGGAGGTTTGAAGCCATTATTAACCATTTTTAATATGCAGCAATCAGAAAGAAACGAAATATTTGCAAAACAGCTTTAAAAATGACTATCCTCTCTCGTCGGCGCATCACATTACATCATGACTTCTTACGGAGATAAATGTCACTTTTATCATATTCAATGTTTTTTTATGACAAGGAGAGGAAGCAGTTCCGCAGAGCGCGACAGCACACTGCGGCGTTTGCAAATAAACGCACTTAAAGCGTCAATTTCAGTTTCAAATAAACGCAAAACCGAACAATACCTTCCAAAAGCAAGGAGCGTTTTCACTATCAAAAAACCAAAAAGCGACCGGCTTCTGCGGGATTTAATCCTCTCCATGGAGGGATGCGGAGGGATGGTGATGATGATGATGATGATGGTGATGATGATGGTGATGGTGATGGTGATGCGGGGGATGCAGAGATCACACCGTCCTCCCCTCTGCAGATGAAGAGTTTTACCCTCCAGAGGAGATCGCTAAGCAGACATAGTCCAGTGTCAAGAAGAAGAGGAAGAAGTAGAAGAAGAAGACGTGCAGAAGCTGAAAATGTCGCTTCCTTCCTCGGCGCGCTGGGTGCAGTCCGCGGAGCTCTGTGGCAGGATGGAGGGAAAGAAGTCGGGCGCAGTCAGATGGAGAGGAAAGAGGAGAGGGGAGGGGTGGTCCTCTGAGAGAGAGGGAGTCAGATGAAGGCAGGTTTTCACATCCTCATCCTCCTCAGGAAGGGGGAGGAAAGGCCGAGTGAAAGCATCTGGCTCACCCCACCTGACTGCCATAATTTAGGTTCATCCAGATGGTTTCTGGAAACACGCAAAGTTTTTGTTTGTTGTTTTTTTTTTTTTGTGCCCCCCCAAAAAAAAACAACCCATGGCCGCTGTGAACATGATTCAGTCTCACATTTAGAAAATCACCATCATTCATCGTCATGAGCTGTGAGGTCTGGAAGTCAAGAATCTTTTTTCCTGAAAAAATCCTCAGTTTTTCTACTTGTTTTTGAAAGGACATTTGACCAGGCTGCTTGAAGATCTGCTCATGACTCTGGATAAGTGGCACTAGGGGCGCTGCTAGAGGGGGCGCCAAGCAACAGTGGACAAATTATTCCCAGTGGAGATTTATATCTCATTAAAAAAAAAAGACGTCTCCTTTATAAAAGAAACATAGTAACAGTAAAACTTCATGAAAGTCATGAAAGGTTCGAAGATCTGGATTTCAAAGATCTGTCTTTTTCCTGAAACAATCCTCCGTTTTCACATTTTTCAGCTTTCTATTTGTTTCTAAAAGGATATTTGACCAGGCTGCTTGAAGATCTGCTCATGACTCTGGATAATCTTGGCACAAAAAGTGGGAATCCACTGTATGGGAAGCATAGAGGCGCTGCGTGGAGGGGGCGGCAAATATGGTGGAAATAATATTCACCCCGGAAACACCGGGATGAGAGACATAGCTCTCATTAAAACCAAAATGGGTTTTCCTTTAAATAAGAAAGATTGTAACAGTAAAACATATGAAAGTGATGTCAGGTTGTAAGATTTGGATGTCAAAGATCCATATTTTTCCATCAATTTTCCGGTTTTGCAGCAAGGTGGTCGGGCTTTCCTCTTTTCGGAGTTTCGAAAGTTAAAAATTTTGAAATTCAGAAATTTCTAAGTTTTATTCTAGAACATTTTTGACATTTCAAGCTCAGGAAATTCCTTGTTTTTTCTAAGGAATTTCTGAGATTCATCTCAAAATATCTCCATTTTGTTTTCTAGTCATTTTGTGACATTTCAAGCTCAGAAATGTTCTTGTTTTTTCTTTAAAAAAGTGTTTGGTGGAAATGTACTCCTTGTTTTAATCTACAATGTGCTGGAGGAGAATTATGCATTTATGCATTTATGCACATGTAAGGCAGCAAATAATCTGTAACTCAGTTCCACCTTCCCAAGCTCAGTTATTTGTGGTAATATCACCATTTTGGATCATTTTCTCCCTCTTCATGCCAAAGTAGAACGATGTGGGATCCAGATAGTTAAGATTTGGATCAGAAAGAAGTTCATCACAAGTATTACATCAAAAAATAAAGAAAAACAAACATCTTAAATCTATTATTTAGAGAGCAAGTTAATGCATTAAATATGTCTGATTTCTAAGCTGTTAATGTACTTTTTATTCCTTTGAAGTGGTTTTACTTTGTAATTTTAACTATTTATGAAATGAAGATTTATAAGGCTGATGTCGTTTAATATCCTGATTAAAACCAAACATTTTTGAGTGTTTTGCTTCCATATGAGGACTTGAGAAACATCCTTTGTGTGAATGAAGGTTTTAAGTTCAAAACCACCAAACCAGATCAAACATTTAGCTTTGATGTTGATGTTTTATTATCTAAAAGCTTTTGGTTGTGGCTTTTATAGCAAACTCAATTATTATGAGTTTGTGATGCAGAAAAAAACCACAACTCTTCTGTGTGGTGATATTGGCGGGTTTGCTCCTGCTGAATTATTGATGATTCTCACCTTTCATACAGACATCATCAAGCACCAATAGGAACATTTTGTCAGCACAAGCAGCGTTCCTCCTGCGTTCTTCCATATGGCACATCATCTGTCTCTGTCCATCTTTCTCCTAGTAAACTGGAAACCAGTTGACTCACTGGTTCTGCTTGGTGCTGATTGAATCAGCTTTATCTCCTTCCTGGGTATCAATTCTCTGAAACACAACCAATAACTTAGAAAATGCTTTCTGATGAAGCTCAGAAGTACGTTTTGAATATAACTTTTAACCAGGTGGAGATAAATAGGGCCATAAAGTTTGTTAAAACAAATTGAAACTTTGAAACTGAAAAATATCATTTCAAACTAAAACAAAATTGAAACTGAAAAAAGTTTTGCAACTGAAAAAATACATTGAATCTGAAAAGTAATTTTGAATATTTTTTTTAAGATTACATTATTTATTATTATTCTCGACCCCCGTTAGTTAATATTAGTCATCTAATTGTCTATTTGACTACATTTCTGTAACATTAATTTAACAAAAAAATATTAATTCACGTAAGAAATGACCGTTTTGGACCTCCTACCTACAGCATAAATATAAAATTATTTATTTACAGAAAGAGGAATTAGTTAGAAATAACAACTCCGGTCTCTGAGACGAAGTATTTTCTGTCATAGTTATAGTTTTAAGAACTTATTCTGTTTTTATAAATTTATATAAGTTATGGTGTTTGTGGTGACAGTTGTGTAACCCCTGTTACATCAGCTCCGTGGTAACGTTAGGTAAGCTAGCTGTTATGCAGCTCTGTGGGTAACTAGCCGCTCTGGTTTCAATGGTCTCCTCCTCCAGGCTGCGTTTGGTTTGGCGTCACTTTATCAGCAGTAGAATGGGAGACATGGCCACCAAAGCACAAATGCCAAACCCAGAGACAGCGCTACCTGGCCGGGCTGACGGCATCAAAGTCTCCGGTAAGACTGAGCTAGCTTTAACCAAACTTCATTTGTTTTCCAGCCTCTCGAACCGAAATTAACAGGTTATGATATTTAATTCACGTAGTTCTTGGCAGTAAATAATGTCTGTAGAATCGTAAACTGTCACAAATTACGGTAAAAAGTCCTAAAAGATGTTTTTGTCAGTTAGCAGCACCTGCCATAGTTTACGCATGCGTCCCTCGGTTCAGCAGCGCCGGTTTTTGTTGTAATACGTCATTAGATCCGCCATATTGGGGAGGGAAACGTCTAGCAAGATACTACTCAACTGAACCAGAAAACTGCCTTTTATGACATCTTTAGCAATTGTTTCCGGACAATATTTTAAAACTTTTAGAAATATAATTGTTGGTAGTTGCAAAGCACACATTGCAGTAGAGTTTTGTCTGTGTTGTCTACATGTCTTTAGATTAATTTCACCCATGCACCATGAAATAAATGTCAAATATATCAAATCAAATCACTAATGTGGAAAATAGTTACTTAAAAAAAATCCCAGTTAACAATACCTATCTGTGTTCTAACAGGACACTGTTAAATATTGGCAAGGTGAGCGGCATTTAGTTCAGCTTCCTCAGGATGAGAAATAGAGCCACAGCATCACTGATTTCATCTTTTGTTTCATGTCAAAGCCAACTTGAGTGTTGGCAACCAAAAAAATACATTTCTGGTCTCTAGTAATCTGTGTGTAACATCATACTTATACCCCAGAGAAATAAAAGTTTGTAGATAAATCCTTACCAGTTTCTGGACAATTTGATAAGTTGAAAACAGGGATATATAAATTTAAAAAAGGCTTGTCTGTTGTGAAAATTGTCTTCACCACATTTTTTTTATATACAAAAATGCAAACGGTGAATAAATTCACCCATTTTTAAGGTTAGAGAATCTTTTCAGAGCGAGATTATGCTGCTGCAATAAAAGATATGCTAAGACTTTAACCATATCTTTACTGGTGGTGCCAATAAACATGCCTGGCACTGTGTGTGTGTGTGTTTGTGAGATAGGGAGCTTTCTGTGTGCATAAACAGGCCGACAGCAGCACTAAGTTGGCAGTGAGGGCAGTTGGCACCAAGATGTCCCCTCTTCAGTACAAGTGAGGGCGCTGAGCCTTGGCACATGATGAATAGGTCTGCTCTGGCACTGAATGAAGGGCCCAGGACACACAGAAGCACACACTCGCTGCCCTTTATGCTGGCCTTTACTTACAAGCAGTAAATATAAAGGCTGTCTGGTGAATGGAGTGTTGACTCAGCTGTATCCGAGACTTAAGATCTGATTAGCGTTGTGCTAAAATGTTAGAGCTTTTTCAGATTTAATCAACAGCTAAACACCGAGTGAAGTTGTTGGACTACTTTGGCCGGTTTGGAAGGGGTTGGACTGGAGAAGGAGGATGTGGGAGCGAAGGGGTTAGGAGGGCGGGGGTCCGCAGCGAAACGACGATCGGGACGGACGGGAAGGTTCAGGCGGCATGGCAGACTTGCTGGAGCTTCGCCAACGCTTTTGGGGAACAGAAGAAAGCACGAGGGAGTGGAGGGAAAGGAAAAGCCTATGCCTGCAGTAGAGAGACTTGGCAGGGCTTCCTTTCTTTTGTCTGTCTGGTTTAGGGCTGCAGCGCCAGAGGAAATCAGGAAACGTCCAGGCATGGTGGTTGTGGTGAAGCACGGGGACAATTTCAGCATCTGTGACGAAAGACAAACAAAAAAAAATCCATATTTTAACTGAATCGACTGGAAACTGAACTTCTGGAATTTGGGAGTCAAAGACAAAAGAAGATATTTTTTTGTTTTTTTTTTCTTCTTCACAAGTCAGATTCGGGGCCGTTGGACGTCGTTGGGTTTTGGAGGACAACAGAAAAACAACAGATTTTATACTGGTTGGTATTTTCCTGGACAGTGTTAAACCACAGAAAGGCCAATCGGAGCCAGAAGGAGGCCAACCTCACACCAACCAAGAGGTTTGTGTCAGTGACCAAACTGTTGGGAAAACTGCTGGTGTCCAAGTTTAAAATGGAAAACGCATTGAAATGCAGCAGAGCGAGAAGAGAGAAAGCAGGCCAAAAGTGGAGATTTCTAGGTTTTACGACATCAGTTCCTGTCTCGTCTTTAAAGTAAGTTTGCTGCTTCTGTTGCTCTCCTGTTCTGGATAGAGATGTACGTATACTGGGATCAGTGATGTGGTTTTTCTGCATCAAAACCTGGTAAGATACTTTTCAATGACTTCACAGTTTAGTTTCCATATTAAAGGTTCCACTGGTAATAAGGGAATTAAATAATGTATAAAGTAAACCTGTCAATAGTCCAGTCACGATAACAAATTTTGCTGGACGATAAATTGGCCCAGAAGTTATTGGGATAAACGATAATATTGATGCTCCGACCCTATTTTAAGGAATATAATGATAATGTGAGAACATATTCTGAAAGATCAATAAACTTTAAATTCTAATGAACATTTAACACTGAAACTGGAAGTCCTTTTAATTAAATAAACAAAACAATAGAAATGATACATTTCCCTTAAAAAAGGGCTAGTTGAAACCAAAGCACTACAGTAAAGACTTTTATTTTGCAGTTTTTGATAGAAAGAAAATAAAAAAACCCATAAATTGTTCAAATAGAAATTGTTTGTTTTAATTTATAACACCATTAAATAACAATCACCTATCACAAGAAGCAATAACTCAGTTAATTGCGTTATAAATTGAAATAAACTTGATAATTGCCATTAATATCGTTGAAAAGCTGATATTTTGAAAAACATTTAACACCTAACTAAACAAAATTAGTTTGCACTTTTCTTTTTTCTACAAAAGTCAAAACCGGCACTTTATCCTATTTTTCTGTCTGAACTGAATGATTAGTAATTCAGTTGTGAGAATCTCTGCAATTTTGGTTAAAATCAGTTTCAGTTATTATTGTTTAGGTTGTTTTGTTTGTTTATTTTGGATATTTTAAATGTTTTTTGATGTTTGAAGAAGTTGCAGTCGCATGATTATGTTATTATTATAGAAAATCTTGGTGCCATTAAAAATGTTCTTAAAATAACAATGTAATCGTTGATCACAATCATTTCTGGGACAACAATTTATCGCCCAGCAAAATTCTTTGGAATTAACGTTACATTTAATTGCATGTGATATGTTGTGCTGGTCTGCAAAGTCTCCCCTCTTTTATATACAGATGGACAAAAGACTAATGAAGAGTTTCTCCTCCATCACAGCTTAATGCAGATGTTCAAACATCTGGCTGCTGGTGCAGCAGAGTCCCCTCATTAGCTGGTGTGCTTGTGGGCAGCGGGAGGCTCGTTTTAGTGTCATTTTTGCTTTACTTTGAGGATCTTTTTTTGTAAATACTGGCAATGATATTGAGAGACTTCAGTGCAGTTTTGTTGTGATAAAAAAATAAAAAGCAGCTTCCTGGCAGCTCACAGTGTGACAGCTGAAAGCTCGGTGAAGCCAGATGTTTTCCTGTTTCCACATGAAGGACCCACAGCAGCTACATCTGCACACAGTCAAAGCTGTCAAACATGCTGCATCGTAGTTGTTGATGCCATTTCTTAATTTGTTTTCACCGTTTATATCATTAAACATTTACTTGTTAGTGAAAATCTGCTGATTTGCTTGAATGTCGGGACTCAAGTCATATTTTTTCTGCCAACCTGGATCAGTTTCAACAGTAGTGTTTCTTGTACATGCTAAGTATCTTCAGTCCTATCAGGCTGCTGCTTCCGTCTGCATTTATCAGTGCCGTTTCCACAACAACACAGATGGATTCTTGTGGACAAATGAGTCTCTCTTTGTGCAAGATTTCATCAGCGCGGCTCGTTGTTGTCGACGCTGCCCTGATAACCTTGACAGGAAAAATGACAAGTGTTTAGGGGTGAATGTGAGAGGCATAATGGATGAGGACGGCCTGCAGATTGGCACAGATGGAGGGAAGTGAAAAGATGAAGAGAAGCAAAAAGACTCAGGCTGCAAGGTCGGTCGTTACTGAAGTGTTTGCTTAGATAATCTTCTCATACAAAGTCTTTTGTAAATATCTAAACTTTCCATATGATGATGTGAAACATATTTCAGTTGAAGACGCACTCAAATTGCCAATTAATGCTTATGTGAAGTATTTATGAGCGGTCATTATCTAACCTGAAAAAGACAGCTGTCAGAAAAATCAGGGAGAAATTGATCAGGAGGAGTTGGGCTAAGAGTTACTTCGACTCCCAAATCACCTCCAGTTTTAACAGTTAAGAAATGCAGAAATAACCTTTTCTTAAAGGGATATGTAGTGATGTGAATTACAGCAGCTGTCTGTGATTTATAGATGCTCAAAATTTATGTTTTAGATTTATTTCCAGCATTAGGATTCTGCCGTTCTGCTCTAAACAATCACATTTCATGTGTGAGTTACAGCCTGTGTAGTGAAATATTCCACATGGATCGCAGCTCTGTCTCGCTGCAGCCGTCAACATTTTCCACAGCATCCACTTACAGAAAGTGTGAATGCAAAAAGCCATTACTATAACACATAGAGGTCTGAAAGGGTCCAATCAGTCTGCCAGTGCAAAGTGCATTAAGTCCGATTCTCTGCACCGCACACTGTCTCACGACTAATGGCTGTGAGCAATCGATTGAGTCAAACCCGTAGGGAAGCTCTCTCTCTCTTTTTCTCTCTCTCTCTCTCTCACACACACACACCCACACACACACGGCAGAAATGCCCTGTGGAGGCTTATTAACCCCCACCTCCACTCTAACTACACTCACGGCCGTCAGTCAGCTGTTTTCAGGGTTTAAGAAAGATCTAGTAAAGGACAGTAAACTAGGAAAATACAAAATTTTGGTCCCAGTAATAATTCATTTTGCAGCAAATATATAAGAAAGACAGTTCATGTAGTTAGTAAATATGTAAATGTGACCAGATTTTAACATTGACAAAGAAACCAGTGCTACCATTTAATCCACTGTGCAATATTTAATATATTTACTAGAGGTGCAGGGAAAAATCGATTTTTATTGAGAATCGCAAATCCTAATCCTGGGATTTTTGAATCGATTCAAATTTTTTCAAAAATTCAATTTTTAGTAATTCTGTGATGTTTTTTATGTAAGAAAAATCCAGGGTTTTAAGCTAACCTAATTCGGGTAATTTAAGAATTATATGTACAAACCAGTCCTGATTAAATATAGACTGAATTTGGTAAAGTATGAATTGTTTTGAAGAAATTTCTATTTGTTTGCACTACCTTGTCTTCTCATCGGTCACATAGTTTAAACTGTTTGAATAGAAAAATTGGTTTCTGAATTGAATTGTGACCCTAAAAATCGGAAATGAATCGACAGACAAAAGATTCACATGTCTGATATTTACTCTAAGTGGAAAAAAGTGAATTCTTTTGTATTACAACTCCTTTTTTCTTTCATTTGTTTGCGAAGTTACCCATTAAACTTTCCACTTAAACTGAATAGAACTGAAGAAAAACTTCAGCAATTTCGCAAAAAGGTTTATACGTTCACTTGAGGTGTTTATGTTTTTCCCATAAAGAGTCAATGTCCTGAAGGGAAGATGGAAACACATTATAGGAAAAGTTCTGAAGTAGAAAACTTCTGTGCCTCCATTTCTCTGAGATGTTTGGTTCATGTAGGGCTGGACAATATGGCTGAAAAAATTGTATCACGTATTTCATTTAAGTCGGTATCAATAATTATTGATTGTTTTTTGTTTTAAGTACCTGAAATACTACCAGTCTGTTGAGTTGACCTTTCCTGCTTTTTCTACAGTTTTCACTCCACGCCGTTGTTTTTTTTGTTGTTTTTCTTAAGCAGAAGAGGTACAGTGGTGAAACCTTAAACTGCTGGTTACTCAGCTGGTTGTTGCTAGGTAACCAAAGAATGAGTGAGTTGCTAGGTAACCAGAGAGTGAGAGAGTTAGTTGATTCCACCAAGGAAGCAGTGAGAGGTTGAGTGTCTAAAGCTTTTCCTCTGCCTACATCTCCCAGAATGCCGTGCGGTTCTGGATCGAAGTTAAGTGGAATTATTAAATATTCTATCAGATGTATTTTCTATTGATATTGATTATGTGATTATATATTGTGATCATGTTTATATATGTGATATATAAGCTTTATGTTCATGCTAGCTTGTAACTGCATCTTCTTTATTACAGCCACAACTGATGAAAATTCATTTAATTTTATTTTTTATTCATTTACTCAATACTAAATATGAATAATTTATGTAACAACTAACCAAAATCATTGATGAAAAGAAGCAGAAAGAAGTATAATATTATGAATATCTACCTTTTCTTTTCTATTCTGTGACAAGGATTGACAAAGTGTCAAAAGGGAAACTTTTTTGTGAAATTGAGGAAGTCATTTTGAATTTTGCTGTTTCTGTTAACCTTTTTTAAAGTGATACTTAAAAATGTGCAAAAGCAGAATGTTGATGGAAACATGGTTTAGTTCAAACATCACAGCTCACTGTGCTGTAAAAAAATAAGCATCTGCGCTATTATGAAACATTATTTCTTTCTTTATTAAAATAATTGCTTCAAAATGTGCAAAGAAATATTGCATGTAGACTCAGAATTGTGTATGGAAACCAGCTTTTTATGAAGTCACAGTGTTATGAAATACAAAGGATGACTTAATGTCCGTTAATATCAGAAAAGTAAAAATAACAACTCTTTTCCATTAGCTTAGCTTCCGATGTTTTTTTAATTACTATCTGGCCGTGCGATTTGCATAAATCACCAAGCTGAAAATATATTAAAATATTTGCAGCAGTTGAATTCCTGTGTTAAATATTCCCATGGTGCGACTGCGATTTAACAATTTACATAAACCGGCTTGACGCAACTTCCTTGAGTTTTTCCCGTACGCTGCAAGGCAAACACACAGAGCAATGAGGATAACACTGATGGTTGTCATGACGGACGGTAATAAAAACAAAGACAGCAATCAGAGCAGCTGATTGAGAAGCTCAGATTGAGAGAAAAATAACGGACAGGGGGGTAAATGGAAGATGATGGGAACGTGAGGAGGAGAGAGATGGAGAAACCAGGCAATCAGAGAGAGACGTAGGCAGAGGGGGTAGTGGGGGAGGTTACTTTGTAGATTTAATTGCAGCACGGTGTAGGCAATCTTGCGTATGTGTGTGTGTGCGTGTGTGTAGACTCCCCCATTCTCCTCCCAGCCAGACATTAACTGCAGTGCTTCATTTATCACTGTCAACTCTGGAGCTCCGGTGGGAAGGTGAGGAGAGGCTCCTGAACACTCAGCACAGTTTTCAACTCTTCTCCGGTCGCCGTGCCAACCGGGATGTTTTGGTAGCAAAGATGGAGATGTACAAGCCTGTGACCTATCAGTATTTTATTGCAGTGAGTCAGTTTTTATGCTGCTGAGTACCAACTAATCTGTTCAACAAAGTATTCCCTTTAATTAATACCTTAAAGGGGCGGTTTTGTGTAAAAAATCATCTTTTACAAAAACCAGGTGGAGCTAAGCATCAGCTGAGCTCATTATAGGAGCTACATCTCTGTGAAACTGTGGTAAAAATGTTAAAGAGTTAACAGAGGAGCCATGTTTGATGACTTCCTGAAGGTGGAGTTTCAGAAAGAGCAGGAGTTTTTAAAGAGACAGAGACCCAATTTAAAGGTGTTAAATTATAGTCAAATATCTTTTAAATCATATTTGATATATATAGTATTTTTACCACATCTGAAACGAATATAGTTACTTGATTATGACACAAAATGGCACCATGCGCCTTGAAAACACATAATGTTCCCCCTTAAAGAAATTACTTTTGTTTTAAATGTTAATTTAGAAACGTCTCTCTCCATTAATTTCCTGAGAAACTTGTGCAACGAGGTGACAGTCGCTTGTCCTCATCCAGCCGAGCAACCGGCATCATTCGTTCATGTCAAATTTCAAACTCCAACATGTAGACGTGGTCATGCAGGCTTGCAACACAACACAAGAAAGTTGAAAAATGTTAAACTTTTTCCACAGAAAACCTTCAGCTTTCGCTGTAATGTGTTATCTAATATTAATACATTAAAATTTTCAGATTTATCTTTTTTTTTGTCAGCTGTCGGTAAATTATAACACTTTCTCCCACTCGCAAAATGGCGACAGCAAAAGTTGAAATGAAATGCCAGAGTCAGTCGATTGTTCAAAATGTTTTAAAAACAATATCTTCTGTTGAGTATTCAATAAATGTATACAGTCACAATGCAATACTTTGACCTTTTTGAATTCTGCATCTAAAAAGTATGAAAAAACTAAAACTAATACTGCAACCAATAAAAACTAAACTGAAACTAAACAACATTTAACTAATAATAACTAATAAAAAATAGCTAACGCTGTAAAAACTAATTAAAACTAACTGAATTAGTCAAAAAGTTACAAGAAAATAAATCTAAACAAGTTGGAAGTGAATAAAAGACACAAAGAAGATGAACGCTGGGGATAATTTAGGACTAAAGAGTTACAATGCAAGATTTATAAAATGACAGATAAGAAGAGGAACAGAAGAGTTACAAGATTTTATATAATATATAAAACGCCACCTCGATTGGTCTTTCCATAATTTTCTCTTTAAAAATAGTGAAGTCTTTAGGATGGAAATGAATGTGAATAAGACTCTTCCATCACGAAGCAACTTCCAGGCTGACCCGTTGATTGTTTCCTTATCTTGCATATTTTAGGAGTGTCTTTTGTTATCTTTATCGTCTCAACAGAAAATTAAAAAGTGATGAAGCCTTGCAGAGATAAAGCAGAGTGTACTGTGCTCTGATTGGCTGATCCTGGAGCTGCTCTGTCTGCCTTTACACACACAGCTGAAATAGAGCAGCACTAATGGAGTGTGTGTGGGCGTGGGCGTGTGTGTGCGGGTGTGTATGTGTGTGGTACAGATGTCACCATGGATGAAGGCCTGCTCTGTGATCAGGCTTATTATTGTGACAGGATTCAGGGTGCTGGGAAAGAAAGAGACTGGGAGGCATCCTAGTTAGTCCCACACGTACATACACTTCGTACCTAAAATGAAGTGGCTTACTGTTTGATGTGAAGTGTCCTGAAATGCTTTCTAACCTCTTTCACTGCTCTTCACAACCAAATAAAAGCAAATTAGTTGCCAGTACAAACTGGGCTCTTACGGCTGAAATCAGTTTAGGAAACATGACATGGAGCAAAAATCTGACGCCGTCTGCTTCGTCCTGTTGGAGTGACAACTAATGCATCAGCTGGGAAATATAAAATATGTTACTGCTTTTCTTTTTACTGTTACAACCTTTTAAATGTCTCCTGTTATTGTCTAAAGGACTTTAGTAGACATGAGCTGTGCAGTATTTATAGATGAGACCAAACAAAAAAAAAAAAATACATGAATTACTTTTGATTAAGAACAAGCATTGTTTTTATTTTCTGGATATCTTTGCATTACTACAGGAAAATACTTACAATGCAGCTTGAAGGTTTGTCAAAATAACTGATACTTCAACATAATGAGTACAAAAAAATACATTCAAAGATACTCATTTTGGTCGAAATCCATAAAAAAGAATAAAAAACATACCACATCCTCTTTAGTACGGCAGAGTACTAGAGCCATACAAAAAAAGTAAAAAATATAAAATTGTGGGAATAAAATCATTTAATTATGAGAATAAACTCGTACCTGAATAAAGTCAAAATAATATGAGAGTAATGTAAAACCTAAAACAGTTTTGAAAATGGTATCAAGTTGGAAATGTTAACATTACGACAACAATACACTGCAAAAACAAAATCTTACCAAGTAATTTTGGTCTAGTTTCTAGTGCAAATATCTCAGTACACTTGAAATAAGACAAAACTTTTCAGCAAGATGTAGGAGATTGTTTTAAGTCAATAACTTCTAAGTATTAACTAAAAAATTACTATTTCCACTGGTAGATTATTTAACTTATAACAAGACATTTTTCCCATCTCATACGTGAAATGTTCGCACTAGAAATTAGACCAACAATTACTTGGTACGATTTTGTGTTTTTGCAGTGCAGCAGCTAATGCTAAAAAACACAACAGAAATCAACTTTTCTATCTAATATTATAAAGAATTTAGTTTTTATGATGCATTGATGCAAGACAAGAATAACACAGACCCAGAGCCTGTATTGACAACTAGATTTCTGTTTCTGCAGCCTGGTGTTGCTGGTCATCTTTTAGTTTTATTTAATCATAAATCTACAGTCTGACCTCATTCTCTGAGGAATCTCTTGGTCTGGCTTTCTGCTCTGTTCGTCTGTTCTTCCCATATCAATGTGGCTTCATCCAAAAGATGAATATAAAAAAGTCTCATGATGTTATTGGAGTGGACTATTTTAGTACTACATGTGTGCTAAAATTAGCCTGATGTTGCCTGCAGCGACCTTAATTGGCTGCAGCAGTTGATTATGGCTCAGATTGACCCGACTAGCATGAAGCTGAAATCACAACTTCACAGCTTAAAACATGGAGGAAAACTGCCAACATTTCTGGTTTTAACAGAAACCAACTTGGTCACTTTTGTTTCAAACCATACTTATTTATATATATATGTATATATTTCAAGCTACAACTTTAAGTACAACAGAGTGTTAGAGCCATACTAGCAAAAACTTGAAAAATAAAATTACGAGAACATACTTGTATGTGAATAAAGTCATAATATTACGACAATAAACATAAAGTTGTATGTCAATGTCAAATTTATTTATATTGCACTTTTGAAAGCAGGTTAAAACTGCACCAAATGCTGTACAAAGGCAATAACACAGTAGAATAAGTTGCTGAAAAGAAAAATAATTATAATACAAAAAAATTTAAATAGAACATTACAGCTGAAAAGTTACAATATCAGGCCTCAATTAAATGCCAATGAATAAAAATAAGTTTTAAAAAGCGATTGAAAATGACCCAGACAAGAATAAAGTCATAATTGTATGAGAATAGTTATAATTTGAGAATAAAGTCATACCAGAGTAAATTCATAACATTATGAGAACAAAGTGGTAATAATAGGAGAATAGATTCAAAATCAAAAATACTCTATTGATCCCAAAGAGAAATTAAATACATAGTTAAATAAATGAATAAATAATATTTTTTGAGAATAAAGTCATATCACGAGACTAAAGTTATGAGAATAAACTTGCACAAGAATAAAGTCATATTATGAGAATAAAGTCGTAGAAGAAAAAGCCGAATTAAGACGATTAGGAAGTCGCAAAAGAATAAAGTTGAAATGATGAGAATAATATAGCAATAAAGTTGTAATATGACTTTTTCCTTGTAATCTTATGACTTTATCATCATACCTTTCTGACTTTATTCTCATAATTGTATTTTTTTTAACATTTTCTTAGCATGGCTCTACTACCACATTGTAGTTATTGTGTCTGTGTGTTACTTTTCTGTGAGGATGGACAGGTCAAATAAACCAAGTCTTCATGCCAGAAAGTAAAAAAAAAGCGTTCATTGTGGTTTATTAATCATTTTGTTTGTTCAGAAAATCAACAATCATGAAGAATATATTTAAGAGACGCAAAATCAGTTTAAAACAAAACAAAAAAACAAAATCTTTTCACTCGTTTGTCACCACTTATTTGAACAAGTCCTAACAGCTGAAGGTGTGTTCTTGGACTCTCTTCATCTGAGGAAGATGTTTACATGTGAAGATACACAAGTGCATCCGCTGCACAGCAGGACAGAAATAAAAAGCAGCTGATCTGTATCTTCTGCTGCTTCTTTGCTGTTTCTTGATTCTTCTGTCACACACTCGGTGAGCTGTTAAACTCATTAGTATTCTGTCTGGACTTATTTTCTTTCCTACTGACATTTACATTTAAATTGTTTATCTGTGTGTGCGGGCGTGTGTGTGTGTGTGTTTGTGTCCTGTAATGAACATGCCTTTGCAGTTCCCTGAAGGCCGCCATTACCAACACACACACACGCGCACACACACCCGCACACACACACCCCCACACACACACACACGCACACACAGCAACACACAGACAGAGGATAATGTGAGCAAAGGAGGGAGGAAAAACGAGGCTGAGGATCCGTCTCGGGATTTTAAATCTCCATTTAAAATCATTAAGATTTGAGGGATGCAGAAGAATGCTGTGTGTGTTGTTCACCAACCTTTATTTCTTTTCTACATTTAGTTTGCATGTTTTATTTGGAGCTTTCCTGCAGGATTTGTAGCATCTGAAAACTGGGGCATCGCTGACTTTGTTCTGGTGTCTTTGCTGCTTCTGCGGTTGAAAATAAAGTCAGTTTTGTAGGAGGAGCTGGTTGCTTTGTTCCTTTTGGAAAATGTTAGCTTAATAATTTAGTTATGCTTTGGTTTACTGTGGCTGTCAAAAATAACGCAAGAAAAATAACAGCAATTCTACGGCGCCTACAAGAAGTATTTGGATATTTTATATTTTTATTTCTTTTAATAATCAATCATGATCAACAAAATTTACTTTTTGGATAAAAAATATTGTCACAGTCAAAACTGATTTCCACAAAATACTTACAATTACATATTAAAATAAAAATATGTAACGTGAAATAGAAAATAGATGATTGCTATGACAGCGTATTGGAGTCATTGTAGATGAAAAAAAACATAGCGGTAATTTCTACCAAAACATCTCAGAAATTTTACGTTTATCTCAGAAAAAAATTAGAAATTTTTAAAATTGAAAAGTCAAAAATATGAAAAAAAATGCTTCGGGTCGCTGTCTAGCTGAAAAATAAATGTAAAGTAAATTTCCATTCTACATTGTGAGACTATTTGCACCAATTGGATGGACCTCTGTTGAATTAGGTCAGTCATTCTACAGGAGATGACTATTTGAGTCATTATTTTGTAGAAATTACTTTTCATTTTAATATCAATGTATTTTGTTTATTTTTTATAAGCTATCCAAATTATGTTGATCATGATTGATTTTTAGAAGACATAAAATATGAAATATGAAAAGGGTTGAATACTTTTTATGTGAAGTATATATTTGTCATGTTGTAGGGATTGTTAGGCTAAGAAATTGTCCATTTTAAAGCTGCTTTATGTAATTTTTACATATTTGTTGAAACTGTCACAACATGGTGACAGTTAGTTATGAGACAGGTAATGTGTGAACAAATCAAACTCCTCCGCCTTCTCCAAGTTCCAACTAGAAACAACCAATCAGAGCCAGGAGGCGGGTCTTAGCGCTGTCAATGACAGTCTAGCTAAGGCTGGTTAGCATAGTCAATGATGACAGCAGATAGACAGTTTTCTCTGTCATTAGCACATTTAGCTGCAAGTACACAAACTTGATTGACAGCACTAAGTCCCTCCTCCTGGCTCTGATTGGTTGTTTTTGGTGTATTTCTTCAAAAATGGGAAGGAGGTGGAGGAGATCAGTCTTTTCTCAGATTATCTGTCTCATAGCAAACGATCACGACATGGTGACAGTTTTAAAAAATATGTAGAAAGATATTTTTTAAAGGTGGAGTTTTCAGAAGAAATACACATGAATTTTGCATGTATGGATGCTGTTCTGAAAAAACAGCAGTGACTTCAGGAACATGAATAATCCTCTTTAAAGAGGCTGAGATGTTTTCCCTGCAGCAACTGAAACGTTCCCTGTGCAGAGTACGGAGCATCCGAATCCTTCACAATAAAAGGCTCCTCATGCAATCAGACTAAACTCACTGACTCAGATGCAGATGATGCGTGTTTGCAAATCTTGAGAATGCTGAGAGCAGAACAGAAACCTCAAGCTGATTATCACTCTGCGTGTGTGTTGCTGATTGCTTGGCTGCACCCGTTCTCTAGCTTTTGTCTATCAGCATGCCGCCCTCATGACAATTATGCATCTATGCATGAAGACGCTGAACGTGAATGTGTGTGGATCCAGATGTTTGCTTCATTTTTATTCTCCCCCCATCATTCCAATTTTTTTTGAATCCATCTTCCTCCCCCTCAGTAGGCCATCTGCACACACGCGCAGCCTGCAGCAAGCCAAAGTTAATGCGCGCTGGCTCAGGCAGGTGGCTGCACGGCCTCGCATTCTTCCTCATGCACCTCTGGCTCGCCGCTGATTGGACTGAGCGCAGCTGCTCTGAAAATCTTTAACTGGGTCACTGTGTGTACTCTCAGCTTTTAGGTAGACTTTGTGCCGTGTTCTGGGTTTCTCTGTACGTTCTCCATTAATAAACATGTACGTCTTTAGTGAGGAGGAAGCTGAACATTTATGCATCAAAACATTTGAAAGGGAAGAATAATGGGAAACAAACTTGAATATTTTGTGAATTTACATGCTTTCAGACTGCATTTTCACAGTTTCTATAACCTTTCTACTCTTGTATTCTGTATTTATGTTTTAGAATAATAACATGGTGTAATACTGACAACAAAAAATTCCCTTTTAAGCCAATTAAACAAGTGGACTCATTTTTCCATTAAAAATGTTCATAAAACTTTGTCTCATGTTGAAATAACACAATTTTGCAAGTGTGGCGTTTCGATTAAATAAGAAATTCAATTAAAATCACACTTGAATAAGTTTGTTCATGCGAGAAGTCATCAAAAAACATGCCGTGCATCATACTCCTACCATTTCTTGTAATTTTTATCATATTTTCTGCCAGTAGTAACATCCAGTTGTTGATTAGATGCAAAAAAAATAGGTTTTTCAAAATTGGTGTGTTAAAAATATGTTTATTATCTTCTTAAAGGTTTTCAAAAGGTAATTTAAATCTAACAATAGAGAAGAATTGGGACACGTATTCTAATTTATAGAATTTGACTGTAATATCAGACCTAGATGGTTATTGAATATATGTCTGTTGCTGTGCTGATTTGCTTGTATGTTTTCAATCATTATGTTTTAAAATAAACCTATAATTTTCAGTTTATTGACAGATGCAACCAGACTTTTATTTAAAACAGATTGACTGTTTCTAAGTGTTTAGGATGCCATTTCCTCTAACATGTTTCCCAAGGCTTTTGGACATAAACGTGTGGTTTTCCAGTCATTTTGTCTTGTTTTGTAATTTGGTGGAGTTGAAGAAAACAGGTAAAACATTTGCTAAATAAATTTTTTATTGTTAATAACTTCAATATTTTGTCCCTTTTCATGCAGCCAAACATGATGTGAATGGAAACAGGACTATTCCGCCCTTTCCAGAGGGGACACAGATGGTGATGTTTGGTAAGAGTCAAAATACACCAGACGATTCGTGCTATATAGGAAATAATTAATTTAAAACAGGAGAAAAGATGTGATATATAAACATCTCCATTCTGGTTTCTGTAAGGCATGGGCTGTTTCTGGGGAGCAGAGAGGAAGTTTTGGACACAAAAGGGAGTTTACTCCACCCAAGTGGGCTACTCTGGCGGCTACACTCCAAACGCCACGTATGAGGAAGTGTGCACAGGTAGCCTCTACATACCAACACACACACACACCCATGCATGTGTTTTCTACTGACTGTTAATAAACTGTGGAAAACAGGACAGAAACAGAGGAGCGCCTCATTTCCCTCAGGCCCTATTAAACCGGGGCATGGATAAGGCAGCTATTGATGCCTGACCGCTCTGAGCAGCGACTATTTCTGTGTGTGTGATGTGTGTCCAGACCCCCCAGTGGCTCTTCCAGTCCGCCAGCACACAGCAAATCCATCATTAGCCCCGCATCACCACCTGTCTGTTACTGTATCACTTGGTTTTATTTTGTCAAACTGTTTATGAGTTTATCTTTATTAGATGAGGATGAGAAATCGGAAATAAAACCTGCAACTATATGATTTTAAAAAACAAGGACTAAAAATATGTTTTTTAGATATTTGTTAAAACTTTCACCAAGTTGTGTCAGTTTATGAGACAGATAATATATGAAAAGAGCTGCTATTGCCATCTGAAGAAATGCCTGCTCCTGATCAAAAACAACCAATCAGAGCTAGGAGGAGGGTCTTAGCGCTGTTAATCAACCTTATCAACGCACTGCTAAATGTGCTAATGGCAGAGAAACAACTTACAGTTATAGGAAAACTGCTTATCTGCCACAATTGGTGGCCATGCTAGCTAGCCTTAGCATGGCCTTACTGATTGACTGCACTAAGACCCGCCTCCTGGCTCTGATTGGTTGCTTCTAGTTTGCACTGGGAGAAGAAAGAGGATTTTTTTTTTTATTTCACAGATTATTTGTCTCATAACATACTGTCACAACGTAGTGACCGTTTTAACAAATATGTCAAAAAAATAATTTTTATAAAAGTTACAATTTGCAGCTTTGAGTGCACAAGTTTGAATTTATTATTGATTTTAGCAACTTCTGATAGGGTCAAAATTATTTCTGCAGAGTTAAAAAAAGCCCATCATAAATATGTTCTTACATCTTCCTGTCACACTGTTGATCGTTACTGAAACTTAAACATGTAAATAACAGCATAAATGTTATTTGAATTTAGCAAAATAACAGCAGAGCCGTAAACATCTAGTGAATTTGTTGAGAGCGGTGATGGTCAATATCTTCAGTTGCTAGGTAACAGGGCTGTGCTTCCCTGTGTTGCCAGGTAGCAGGGCTGTGCTTCCCTGTGTTGCCAGGTAGCAGGGCTGTGCTTCCCTGGGGTTGCCAGATAAAGGGGTTGTGCTTCCCTGGGGTTGCCAGGTAACAGGGCTGTGCTTTCCTGCGTTGCCAGGTAGCAGGGCAGTTCCTTCTGATTTGTGACGTTACACTCAGGAGTTTTTTGAAATGGCTAATTTTCCAGACACCAAAAAAACAAACATTAATTTATTTTACTTACTTGTTTTTTGGGGGGGGGTTTAATCACTTTGTCTGTTTTTATAAGCAGCAGAAACCCAAATGAAAGAACATAAAAATACAAAATGTCCATAATAAGTCATCTTTAAATCAATATATTTGAACATATGATACCCATCTCTAATTTGCTATAATTTGGTAAATCTGCACCAAAAATCACTAAGTAAACATAATTGCTGATAAAATGCTGAATATATTTAATACACTGTTTGAAGATTACAGACTAAACTGCAAAAGTTTCAAAGTTGTTCTTTATTTTTCCTCGATTCTTGTCCAACATTTGGATATATGGTGTGAAACTGAACTTGAATACATTTCAAATGCTTGAAGGAACAAGTTGAGCGCTTGACTTATCGGCTTTGGAGGGTTATTGGAGGAGAGGAGATCCCACGTATGAATTTGTGAGTCATGTTTAGAGTCACGGTTGACTGTGTTACTCATGTAGATGTTTTCTCCCCGGACAAATCGAGGAGATTTGGTTTGTTTTTAAATCATATTTCTTGTGTGTTTGGCTCCTTCTTCATTACTTCTTATCAGAAAGTTACTGTAGCATTTCATAGTTTGTATGGTGTAGACAGTTTAGATATAAATAGGAAACTCTGCGTAAAGAGAGCTGGTTTAACTCTTAATAGAGCGTTTTTAATTAGCTCTGTGTCTTTGCTGAAAGAGGCCACTTGGCTGAATAAAGTGCTCCTCCAACCTTAACATATTCAGGAAAGACAATACCTGAATATTCACTGTTGGTTAAATTTTTAATGTCAAATCAGCTTAGGTCCAATTTGTGTTGATTAGATCTGCATATTTTTACTCTGTTTTGAGAAGAAGTACCTGTTTGTAGATTTGAAAACACTCCCACGCTGTTCCTCTCAGGTTGAGTTGCTGTTATTTTTTGTCTCTCATTTATTGACAGCTTTCTTCATACATTTTCTTGGAAATCTTTTTACAATTTTTCTAACTGATCTTTCTTGAAGTTAATTCTTAGTTTAAAAAAAAATCTTATTTCAGGTTAGAAATTTCTTTTTGCTTCAAATCTTTGTTTTGTTTAATTTTTTCAGTTTCAAATCTTTCATTGTTTTCCTTCTTAAGTTTGAAAATTTTCTGTTTCAAATCTTTTTTAAGGTTAGATTTTTTTAGCATCAAATATTCCTTTTTCTTTCAATTTTTTCAGTGTCAAATCATATTTCAGTTTTACATTATTTTTCTTTCAACATTTTTGTTTTCAAATCACTTTTTTTGTTTCCATTTCTTTCTTAATTGTTTTGCTTGTGGGTTTTTTTTTCATTGATGTTATGAAAACAGTCACAATAATGCTGGTTTCCACTGAGCTTTTTGTACACGACTAAGGGTTTTTTTTGCATGCATGTTTTAAGTAACAAATAGTTTTTTTGCTTGTTTTTTATACAAGCCAGATGAACAAATGCTTGAGAATGGTTGTGGGCATACATGCAAACTTTCAGGAAAGTCCCTGGTTGTACATACTGTTCCCTACTTTGGGTCATTCCAGGTGTATTTTTGTGTCAAGAAGGGCACTTATCATTTGGAAGACTGAAATAAACAGTCAAAAATAATTAGAAATTAACTGGAGAACATTCTAGCTACATGCAAGGTATATGAGGCATGAACAGTAATTTTAAAATCATAACAAGAAAACTTATTTTCTCAAACCAACTTCACCTTCTGAGTAAATGGTGATTAAAGCACAAAAAACACAAGTTTGAAGCCATTTATACTTTTCATTTAAAGCTGTTTTACTCATATTTGCATCAAACTATCAGAAACCTTTTTCTTTTCTTCATGAAGTTGCACATAACTTTACTCTGCTTCTTTAGACCAGTTATTATTGATTGAGCTCCAGGATGGCAAAGCACCTGGATTTGAGCAGCTCTTCTGCTAAACAGTTTGAGGCTTTGAAAGGGATGAGAGTTAAGTCGCATTCTGCTCCTGGTGTTAGGTTGTCCTCTGGGACTCATTTATGTTGTTTCCAAGGCTGAGAGAAATAACAACAGTACACAGTCTGTGTGAAAAAAGACAGTGTGTGTAATTTTTAGTATGCAGTCAAATTAGATGTGCAAAATGTGAAGAAAAATACCACAAATGAATGGTAAAGTTGGCCACGTTTTTGGTTTATATTGTCTTTTTCATGCTGCAAACAGTGAAACTTATTTTCTGGCATAAAAGACTTAAAAACTTCTCCAGAATTAGAAAATTTGTCCGCTTGGTAATCCAACACGTTCACCTGACTGCTTCATTCTGAGTAACAGCCTGATTATGAGATCATTTGGCACCTGGATGTACATTTCCTACCAGCTGCCGCTTTATTTTCTGCTCCGATTCCAATCTTTACTGTATTTCCCATCCAGTCCGAGATGAATTTATTCTTGCGAGATTGGCCTGGTGAGACATTAATTTAATGCGGACCGCTGCTTTGTCTCTGTTCGCCAATATCTGCCGTAGGAATCCATAACTCCTGATATTAAAAACGTAATAAGGCAGAGAAAGACATAGGAGTGGAGGTGGAATGAGAGACGTGGAGAAGATGAGGTGTCACGTAATGGGTCACACTCATTACCAGCGCCAGCTGCTGTTTGACTCGCAGCAGAGGAAATCTTTCTTCTGCAGAAAATCAGTTTTGGACCAGCCTGGCCTTTCAAGGACACTTGATGTATTTTGTGTCTTTCTTGTGTAAATCTGCTCTGTTTTTAAGGTCGTGCATCTAAAAAAAAAAAAAAAGAAATCCTAAAGCTCTTATTGGGGCCTGCCATGCAAAGCAATGGCAGGAACCTATTACTATTGTCGGAGAAAAGCGTCTCTTTAATATTCTTTATTTTTCTTCCGTAACCGTTAATGCGGCTCATACCGCTGGGTGCACACCTACAAATGAGGTATCAAAACGTGCAGAAAATTCACGCCATTGGAGCTATTATTTTTGGTGGGATTTGGGCTTAACGTGGCGACATAATTCCCAAAAAACTACGAAAAAAACCCCATTATAAGTCAATGGGAAAAATCCTGGAAATACCCTATTTTTGAGGATTTTCTGTGTCGTCACAAATTCACCTAGAAATGCCATTCAAATTTCATTTTGTAGATACGTCTGTGATCTCTTCGAAAGTGAAGACGGCTCGTCGATACCAGTTACGGTTTGTCCACAATTTGTCTCTAAGCGACCCAAAGTTTCTCATTTTTCCTAAAGTTAGAGTGCTTCTCTCGCTGATTAGAGTGAGAGATCAAGACAACTTTTTCCACCTAAATCATTTTTGAAATCGCCATCACGCCCACAAATATCGCACGATTAGTATCAAAATCGGTCCTGACATTGATACGCCTGTCTGCTCCGGTAAAATGTTTTCGAAATTTATCTAGACCGTACGGTTTTCTGTCACGGTGCTTCAGAGCAAAGTCATGCGACAGGATTTTCTGAGGCTCTCAGGCTCTTTCACTAACAGTTCACACCTTGGTGTGAAACTTATTTAACATAGCAACGGATCTCAAGAGGCTATTGGCTGCTGGTTTGGACTACAAATACGCATCATTGTAGTTCTAACTATCCTCAGTTGAAACAGATCAGGACTGAACTGGCCTTTATAACTACTTGCTGCTATGGGCTGTATATAACTGATTTAACTCAGTAACTGTTACACATGGGATTAGTTTTGAACTTTAAAATGAAGCTTAACAAAAATTTCACAATAAAAGCCTTGAATATTTTTACATCATGTAATTGCTCTTTTTGGCTTTATTTGACTTTTTCATCCAAAGCACTGTTACACATGGTATTAGTTTGGCCCTTTGAAATGAAGCTTAACAAAAATTTCAAAATAAAAGCCTTGAATATTTTTACATCAGAAAATTGCTCTTTTGAGCTTTATATAACTGATTTAACCCAGCAATTGTTACACATGGGATTAGTGTGGCAATTTAAAATTAAGCTTGATGAAAATTTCAAAATAAAAGCCTTGAATATTTTTACATCAGGTAATTGCTGTTTTTGGCTTTATTTCACTTTTTCATCCAAAGCACTGTTACACATGGTATTAGTTTGGCCCTTTGAAATGAAGCTTAACAAAAATTTCAAAATAATAGCCTTGAATATTTTTACATCATGTAATTGCTCTTTTTGGCTTTATTTGACTTTTTCATCCAAAGCACTGTTACACATGGGATTAGTTTGGCCCTTTGAAATGAAGCATACTGAAAATTTCAAAATAAAAGCCTTGAATATTTTTACATCAACTACTTGCGTTTTCAGCATTATATAACTGATTTAACCCAATGACTATTACACATGGGATTAAAATAGACTGTTTTGCATGAGCAGCAGATAGATCCTCTATTGCACATGTGTCAAACTCAAGGCCCGCGGGCCACATGTGGCCCGCTACGTCATTTTATGTGGCCCTCTCCCCCCTACCACCGTTTTACAGCCCCATTGATTGACTTAAAATAGGTTTTGAGCACGAATTGACTACAAACTACATATCCCATAATGCCTTCCGATTCTTACCAACCAACATTACGGCTTCTCGCCACTAGAGTGCAGCAGAGTCACCTCAAGCTGATTATTAATTTTCCCAGCGAATAAAACTGAAACATCGACAAGCTAAGAAGCTAAAGAGCGAAGTCCCGTGATGTTTCAATCGAGGACTTTTACCGTCTACTGCCCCCTGATTTGATGCCACAGCTTCGACTCCATGCAGCTCGTGTTTTGTCCACGTTTGGAAGCACCTATCTGTGCGAACAGATGTTTTCAATAATGACTTTAAACAAGACCAAGCACAGATCGCGCATTACTGACGAAAACCTACACGCCGTTTTGCGGATTGCCACAGAATAGAACTAAAACCAGACATCGACGAACTGACCAGGGGAAAACGGTGCCTGACATCCGGCCAGAAAACATTGGTAAGCACGAACAAACTACATTTAAATAGAATGAATGTAAAACCAAAACTCAGTATACTGGAATATGCATATAGTTTATTGATTTTGCTTGTGTTTTGTTTATTTACAGAACACAACACAATGAGGATGTGTGTGAGTTGGTGACAGGGTGAAGAGGGATCAGCGTTGTGTTCAAGGACAGGCAACGTCACCTCATTGTTTTGTTCTTATGTGAAATGCATGTTCGTTGTGTAATAAATAACGAAAAAGTTTTGTGAATGAAGTTGAGAGTTAATATCAAAACTTGTTTTTTATTATTTGTCTGCTTATCTTCAAAGCAGACAAAGAATAATTTTCCCAGCGAATAAAACTGAAACATCGACAAGCTAACGAGCTAAAGAGCGAAGTTTAGCTGAGCAGTTTAAAAATACTGAGCATATTGTTAAACTGCTCAGTTTAAAAATACTGTAATTTTTAAACTGAGCAGTAATTTTACATCCATGCAAACTCAAATGTAATATTTAAAACTTGAATACATAAAATCAGTTATTTAACAATATGAGGTGTTGTTTAAAAATAAAAAAGATAGCAATTTCTTTTTATTGCAGAGACATTAGATTCTTAAATTTATGGTATTCTTTAAACGTTGTAATTTTGGTTCATTGTAAACTTTACCTGTAAAAAGTTTGTAGAAATCTTTAACATAAGGTCAATATATATTTTTAAACTGTAATATGTTGTGTGTGTGCGTTATTGAAAATTTATATTTGTGAAAATCATTAGGTAAATGCTAATGAACTGCCTTCCTGCAGTTTATGAGCATTGAACTGTTACTAAACAGTTCAATGCAAGGTTCATTAGCGTTAGCATTTTAGCTTCAATAAGCTATTAGCTATTTATTTTACTTTTTAGCAATGTTTAGTATACTGAATGGAGTAAATCAATTACAGAAAATATCCTAGTGATTTCCCACATACTTATGAAAGCAATGACGCTAACATTAGCGTTTCTGCTGATTTTAGCTGATATACTTACTTTATAATACTGAATGGTGCACGTCCGCCTTACTTAACGTTCTTGCGGTTCTCCGCGTGCCACTGATTACGTTGCGGCGTTCTTTAGCGTCGATGCCGATTTGTAGCGTGACGACGCCGGGCCCATGCCCGACGGGCGCGCCTTGGCAGGCCCCGGCTAAATTTCTTCCGAAATTTTCTAGTATTAAAGCATTAAAGCTTCTGCTATGAAGGTGATTGAATTATATGATTCAATCACTTTATGCCACAAAAATATAAACTCAACCAAATCAAAAGATTATTTTAGTACTTTCTGCCAATGATCAATACCTGCTGAAAGGGTTTGATTTGATTTAGTTTGTTTTGCGATTGTAGCAAAAAGAGGATCATCCAACAGTCTTAAAGTTAGATTATACAAAGTTTTTATCAAGGCAGCTCAAAGTCATGAAACATCATACAGTCACCATTATGTTTTGTCAGATGTCATCTTCAAAATCAATAAAGATGAGATATGTTGATCAATGTTCCAGTTCTAATTAAACAGAAGCAGATCTAAGCAATCAGGTCTTTTAGCCTTGATTTGAAGGAATTCAGTGAATCAGAAGTTTTTCATTTTCCTGGAAGTTTGTTCCAGATTAGTGGAGCGTAGAAACTGAATGCTGCTTCTCCATGTTTGGTTCTCTGATTGACTGCAGAGAAGTCTGTTTGGGTTTGGAGTCAGAACTGAAAGTGATGGGATGTGATGCACTGAGCGGTGGGCGATATTAACTTAAAGTTTTATCAGGATATTTTGTGCTAATAATGTAATAATGATAAACATGGCGATAAGAAGTATTGATTAGGTTACTTTAAGGTTGTATCTGCATGCTAAAGCAATCACAGCCCCACAAACACAAATACTGCTCTTGAAAAACATTTGTGATACATCAGACACCAGTCTTACAAAAACGTGTGATCTGTACAACCAAGCTGCACTCACTAAATGCATTTAATCATCTTTTCAAAATTATTTGTATCTATTGATGCACTTGTGGGAAAAAAGTGGGAAAAAATGGTAAAACTTAACAATCCAAACAATAAAGACAGTTTTAACGGGTTTTAAACATCTTGAATTAGAATTTATTGGAGTAACGATAAATCAAAATTCCTATAAAACATTTAGAATGATAAATGGCAAACAATGCGATAAATGCCCTTCTCAGTGTTTCATAATTTCATAATTATAATTTTCAGCCATTATTTATGGCCTGATTTACCGAGTCTGGTGCAGAATTATGATGCATGTCTCACTTCCATGAAGTAAAAACCGGGTAAAATGCGACATGATTGATACGTATCCGATTAATTTCCACAATTGGAAGAGGCTCAAATCCAATTTCTTTGAGGGGGAGAAAAGATCGGCATTGGGCCGATTCGACTGCCATGAACATCGGTCTGTCTGATATGTGCTGCATAATGGGCGAAGAAATCTGATTTGGGTCACTTTCGCTGTGTGAATGTTGCCTAACTGTTGGTTGGTTCTAGCTTCTTTTCCCTAAATAGATGAAAAATAATTTTGCATTTACTTATATTTAAGTTCTAGCATTGATGCTGATGGTTGTATTTTGCAGGCAGAACCGGCCACACTGAGGTGGTGCGAGTTGTTTACCATCCAGAGAAGATCAGCTTCAACAGCCTGCTGAAGGTTTTCTGGGAAAGTCACAATCCCACTCAAGGTAAACACAACATTCGTGACTAAATCCTGGAAATAGAACAGGAGGGGTTTTATTTTTGAGTTTCTATTAGGTGTGGGCAACACAGACTTAAAGCTGCAGCTTGCAACTTTTATAAACAATTTTGTTTTTTACATATTAAAACTGTTACCATATTGTGACAGTGTAATATGAGACAGATAATGGGTGAAAACACATCTCCATCTCCTCTTTGAGCTGTTACTGCTGTCTGAAGAAATGCACCAATAACAACCAATCAGAGCCAGGAGGAGGGTCTTAGTGCTGTCAATCAACTCATGAATGCGCTGCTAAATGTTCTAATGGTGGAGAAACAACTCACTGTTTTAGGAAAATATTTATCCGCTGTCATCGGTGGCCATGCTAATCAGCCTTTGTTATGACTGAGTCCATGACACAGCAGCATCAATGACTAAACAAACACAACTAGACCTGTCGCAATAAGCAATAAATTAATTAATCAATTAATCGCTTCATAAATTAAAACAAACTCAATAATTTCTATTTGCATGATTTATCGTTTTTCTCTACCAAAACTGGATGCTAAATGTCTTCAGTCTGGTGATTTGTTCTCCACTAGCACTTAATTTGAAGAAAAGTTTTGTTTCTAGAAACTTCATAATTCATTTTATTTGTTGTTTCTGTTGTTTTGTTTACTTATTTTGGATATTTAAAATGTCTTCAAGTTCCAGAGTGAAATGTTCATCAGAATTGAAAGTTTATTGATTTTTGAGAATGTGTTTCCAATATTTTACTTAAAAATGGTGTCAAAGCAGCAACATTATTACTTGCAATAACAACTTCTGGGACTATTCCCAGTCCCATTTGTAATGTGCTTCTTTACGACACAAGTATATATAGAACTGTGATTAGTATCACAGTATTTTTTAATTTATTGATATTTGTTTATGCTTTCATTGAACAAACAGTGGAAAAAATAGTAAAAACTATCAATCTTGACAGTGAGAACAGTTTGGGGGGTTTAAACATCATTAATTGGAATTTCTTGTGACAACGATATGTCAAAATTCTTATAAAATTAAGAAATTTATCAGGATAAATCCCCACTGCTAGTTTCTGCTCGCTATGTACTGCTACATATGATCAATATATCTATAATTTTCAAACCTGTTCCTACATTCGACTGATTAATAGAGCATCACATATGTGAGCCAGCCTTGGAAAGCTTGAAACATTGAGGCTGACAGACTGACAAGCTGACAGTGAAACGATGACATGATCAGTCATGAAAAAACAGCTTTCAGTTCTGCCAAGACAGAAAAAGACAGGTTATATTTTTGGAAATGCTGTCAGTTGTCGTTTTCCAAGCACCGAAGACAAAGACGCCACGCTGCCATCGAGATCCTCGTTTTAAAAAATGAACATGTGTGTTTTCAGGAATGCGTCAGGGGAACGATGTCGGGACAACGTACCGCTCTGCCATCTACGCCTACACTCAGCAGCAGCTTGAGGAAGCCATGGCCTCCAAGGATCAGTACCAGAAGGTGAACAGATCCACCAGTCTTTGTTATTTGAACAATTTGTGCATGAAAGCATTTAGATTTTTTAGGGATCCACTATTAGTTGAACATGTTGGCCTAAATAAGTTGTAATTTTCCTTTTAACTTACAAAATGCTGTTTGTGATACGGCAAAAGTCATAATTACTTCAAAAAATTTTCTTATATTTTTCACTCATGGAGGTGGCCATTTCTTCACCTGATGAGTTGATGATCCATTCTGTACTGAAATCTACAGAGTAAACAGGAAGGCTAACGTTACCTGAGTTGTTTATCATATTGCATTTGATTGATGTAATTTTAGATATTACCACACTGCATTGCTGTTGGCTGTAATTTAAAAAATAAAAATAAAAACAAATAGTGAGGTGAGTCTGTATCACTTCAGCATGGTCAAAAAAAGCCGAACACAACTTCCAAAGGACCAATTTGTGCACTCAACATTTCTCTCCAGAAGACTTTATGTTATTTGTACGAGCAAAACTGATGAAGGCTAACAGGTGGTTGTTACCTTTACAAGCTAAAAATAAATGTCGTACCAACAGTTTTTATCCACAAAGCGGCCAAACCCCGCTGCTGCCGGAGTGAAAAACACTAGGACAAACATCAGACAGGCAGCACAGGAAACTCTTTGAAATGCTAACATAGCTTATGCTACTGCTGCTGTTACTGAATGTGAAACCACGGACCAACACCGGACCCTAAACAGCTGTTACCGTACTGGACACAGAACAATAGAAGTGCTTACCGGATCACACAGTCCAATCAGAGGTCCATGTCATTCATTGTTTAATTTATGAAGTTGAAGGCAGCAGCAAAATACCAGGAGCTTCTTCGGCCAACTCTTCCCTCCTCCTCTGTTTGTTTCTCCTCATCTTGATTATTCATATTTCTTGATTTCTCTTTGTCTTGATTTCTCTTTCTCTCTTGATTTCTATATTCCCATCGATTTCAATTTGAAAAGGCTTAAAACTGTTAGCTGGACGGAGCTAGCACAATCTGACCGAGCATACATCATTTACCCAGAATGCATTGCAGCAACATGGCGAAGTCCGTGTGACAATATTTTATTGAGATTTATAAAACTTAAGTAGCCTACAGAATTATTACTATATTGTTTTAACATCTAAAATAAATATTTCTGAAACAAAGTCTATCGTTACAACTAAATGTGGATCCCTTTAAAGAATCTGGAGAAAAGCCGAACCTGTATGAGACAGCTGGGAAGTTTGTAGAGGACAGAGAGTTTTCTTTTTTTAATTTTTTGTCAGGGTCAGTGGGAAGAGGAGGACAACATCAGGGGACGGGCAGATGGATTGCAATTAGAGTTTTATTTAAAGGCGAGACTGAGATGTTGCAGAGCAGGCAGTCAAACGGAAACCAATACACAAAGCGAAATGGGCCTGGCAGGGCGACTCACTGAGACAAAAGAGATGATCCAATGTAACAGCATGAGCCTGACTCTGAAGAAAAGACAACCAAAAGAGCTAAATAACCCCAACAATAATCAGAAAACAACTTTCACCAGGGACAAATGCAACACAAAAATGCTGCAATCACAGAAAATAGAAGCAAAAGGGAAAATGCCGCATATAGTCAAAATAACAGCAAGTGTGAAAATTTGCTCCACAAAAGTCCTCCATACCACTACGGGACGTCTGCAACCAACACAGGTTACAGACGTCCAACACAGGGGACAGACGTCCAACACAGGTTACAGACGTCCAACCCAGGTTACAGACGTCCAACACAGGTTACAGACGTCCTACACACTCGACAGACCTCCAACACACTCGACAGACGTCCAACACAGGTTACAGACCTCCAACACACTGGACAGACGTCCTACACAGGTTACAGACATCCAACACAGGGGACACGCGTCCAACACAGGTTACAAATGTCCAACACACTGAACAGACGTCCTACACAGGGGACACGTCCAACACAGGGGACAGACGTCCAACCCAGGTTACAGACGTCCAACCCAGGGGACAGACTTCCAACACAGGGGACAGACGTCCAACACAGGTTACAGACGTCCAACCCAGGTTACAGACGTCCAACACAGGTTACAGACGTCCAACACACTGGACAGACGTCCTACACAGGTTACAGACATCCAACACAGGGGACACGCGTCCAACACAGGTTACAAATGTCCAACACACTGAACAGACGTCCTACACACTCGACAGACCTCCAACACACTCGACAGACGTCCAACACAGGTTACAGACGTCCAACACACTGGACAGACGTCCTACACAGGTTACAGACATCCAACACAGGGGACACGCGTCCAACACAGGTTACAAATGTCCAACACACTGAACAGACGTCCTACACAGGGGACACGTCCAACACAGGGGACAGACGTCCAACCCAGGTTACAGACGTCCAACCCAGGGGACAGACTTCCAACACAGGGGACAGACGTCCAACACAGGTTACAGACGTCCAACCCAGGTTACAGACGTCCAACACACTGGACAGACGTCCTACACAGGTTACAGACATCCAACACAGGGGACACGCGTCCAACACAGGTTACAAATGTCCAACACACTGAACAGACGTCCTACACAGGGGACACGTCCAACACAGGGGACAGACGTCCAACACAGGGGACAGACGTCCAACCCAGGTTACAGACGTCCAACCCAGGGGACAGACTTCCAACACAGGGGACAGACGTCCAACACAGGTTACAGACGTCCAACACACTCGACAGACGTCCTACACAGGTTACAGACGTCCAACACACTCGACAGATGTCCAACACACTCGACAGACGTCCAGCACACTCGACAGACGTCCAACACAGGTTACAGACGTCCAACACAGATTACAGACGTCCAACACAGATTACAGACGTCCAACACAGGTTACAGACGTCCAACACAGGGGACACGCGTCCAACACAGGTTACAAATGTCCAACACACTGAACAGACGTCCTACACAGGGGACACGTCCAACCCAGGTGACAGACGTCCAACCCAGGTGACAGACGTCCAACCCATGTTACAGACGTCCAACCCAGGGGACAGACTTCCAACACAGGGGACAGACGTCCAACACAGGTTACAGACGTCCAACACACTCGACAGACGTCCTACACAGGTTACAGACGTCCAACACACTCGACAGATGTCCAACACACTCGACAGACGTCCAGCACACTCGACAGACGTCCAACACAGGTTACAGACGTCCAACACACTCGACAGACGTCCAACACAGATTACAGACGTCCAACACAGGTTACAGACGTCCAACACAGGGGACAGACGTCCAACACACTCGACAGACGTCCTACACAGGGGACAGACGTCCAAAACAGGTTACAGACGTACAACACACTCGACAGACGTCCTACACAGGCTACAGACGTCCAACACAGGGGACAGTCCAACACAGGTTACAGACGTCCAACACAGATGACATACGTCCAACACAGGGGACACGTCCAACACAGGTTACAGACGTCCTACACAGGGGACACGTCCAACACAGGGGACAGACGTCCAACACGGGACAGACCTCTAACACAGGGGACACACGTCCAACACAGCGGACACACATCCAACACAGGTTACAGACGTCCAACACGGGACAGACGTCCAACACAGGGGACACGTCCAACACAGGGGACAGACGTCCAACACAGATGACATACGTCCAACACTGGGGACACACGTCCAACAGAGGGGACAGATGTCCAACACAAGTTACAGACCTCCAACACACTCGACATACGTCCAGCACACTCGACATACGTCCAACACAGGGGACACACATCCAACACAGGGGACACACGTCCAACACAGGTTACAGACGTAAAAACACAGGGGACACACGTCCAACACAGGTTACAGACGTCCAACACGGGACACACGTCCAACACAGGTTACAGACGTCCAACACAGGTTACAGACGTCCAACACAGGGGACACACGTCCAACACAGTGGACACATCCAACACAGGGGACAGACATCCAACACAGGTTACAGATGTCCAACACACTCGACAGACGTCCTACACAGGTTACAGACGTCCAACACAGATGACGTATGTCCAACACAGGGGACAGACATCCTGCACATGTTACAGACGTCCAAAACAGGTTACAGACATCCTACACAGGGGACACGTCTAACACAGGGGACACACGTCCAACACAGGGGACACACGTCCAACACATTGGACACGTCCAACACAGGGGACAGACGTCCAACACAGCTTACAGACGTCCTACACAGGTTACAGACGTCCAACACAGGGGACACGTCCAAAACAGGGGACAGACGTCCAACACAGGTTACAGATGTCCAACACACTGGACAGACGTCCTACACAGGTTACAGACGTCCAGCACAGGGGACACACGTGCAACACAGGTTACAGACGTCCTACACAGGTTACAGACGTCCAGCACAGGGGACACACGTACAACACAGGTCACAGACGTCCAACACAGGGTACACACGTCCAACACAGGGGACACACGTCCAACACAGGTTACAGACGTCCAACACAGGTTACAGACGTCCAACACGGGACACACGTCCAACACAGTGGACACGTCCAACACAGGGGACAGACATCCAACACAGGTTACAGATGTCCAACACACTCGACAGACGTCCTACACAGGTTACAGACGTCCAACACAGATGACGTACGTCCAACACAGGGGACAGACGTCCTGCACATGTTACAGACGTCCAAAACAGGTTACAGACATCCTACACGGGACACGTCTAACACAGGGGACAGACGTCCAACACAGGGGACAGACGTCCAACACGGGACAGACCTCTAACACAGGGGACACACGTCCAACACAGCGGACACACATCCAACACAGGTTACAGACGTCCTACACGGGACAGACGTCCAACACAGGGGACACACGTCCAACACAGGGGACACACGTCCAACACAGGTTACAGACGTAAAAACACAGGGGACACACGTCCAACACAGGTTACAGACGTCCTACACAGGGGACACGTCCAACACACTCGACAGACGTCCAACACAGGGGACACACATCCAACACAGGTTACAGACGTCCAACACAAGTTACAGACTTCCAACACACTCGACATACGTCCAACACAGGGGACACACGTCCAACACAGTGGACACGTCCAACACAGATGACATACGTCCAACACAGGGGACAGACGTCCTGCACACGTTACAGACGTCCAAAACAGGTTACAGACATCCTACACAGGGGACACGTCTAACACAGGGGACAGACGTCCAACACAGGTTACAGACATCCAACACACTGGACACACGTCCAACACAGGTTAAAGACGTCCAAAACAGGTTACAGACGTCCAACACACTCGACAGACGTCCTACACAGGGGGACAGACGTCCAACACAGGCTACAGACGTCCAACACAGGGGACAGTCCAACACAGGTTACAGACGTCCAACACAGATGACATACGTCCAACACAGGGGACACGTCCAACACAGGTTACAGATGTCCTACACAGGGGACACGTCCAACACAGGGGACACACGTCCAACACAGGGGACACACTTCCAACACAGGTTACAGACGTCCAACACAGGGGACAGTCCAACACAGGTTACAGACGTCCAACACAGATGACATACGTCCAACACAGGGGACACGTCCAACACAGGTTACAGACGTCCTACACAGGGGACACGTCCAACACACTCGACAGACGTCCAACACAGGGGACACAAATCCAACACAGGTTACAGACGTCCAACACAAGTTACAGACTTCCAACACACTCGACATACGTCCAACACAGGGGACACGTCCAACACAGGGGACACAAGTCCAACACATGGGACAGACGTCCAACACAGGGGACACAAGTCCTACACGTTACAGACGTCCAACACAGGTTACAGACATCCTACACAGGGTACACGTCCAACAAAGGGGACAGACGTCCAACACAGGGGACAGACCTCTAACACAGGTCACAGACCTCCCACACACTCGACAGACGTCCAACACGGGACAGACGTCCAACACAGATGACATACGTCCAACACTGGGGACAGACGTCCAACACCGGGGACAGACGATCAACACAGGTTACAGACCTCCAACACAAGTTACAGACTTCCAACACACTCGACATACGTCCAACACAGGGGACACGTCCAACACACTCGACAGACGTCCAACACAGGGGACACACATCCAACACAGGTTACAGACGTCCAACACAAGTTACAGACTTCCAACACACTCGACATACGTCCAACACAGGGGACACGTCCAACACAGGGGACACAAGTCCAACACATGGGACAGACGTCCAACACAGGGGATGCACGTCCAACACAGGGGACAGATGTTCCACACAGGTTACAGACCTCCAACACACTCGACAAACATCCAACACAGGTTACAGATGTACAACACACTCGACAGACGTCCAACACGGGACAGAAGTCCTACACGTTCCAGACGTCCAACACAGGTTACAGACGTCCAACACAGGGGACACACGTCCAACACAGGGGACACGTCCAACACAGGTTACCGACGTCCAACACAGATGACATACGTCCAACACAGGGGACACGTCCAACACAGGTTACAGACGTCCTACACAGGGGACACGTCCAACACAGGGGACACGTCCAACACACTCGACAGACGTCCAACACAGGGGACACACATCCAACACAGGTTACAGACGTCCAACACAAGTTACAGACTTCCAACACACTCGACATACGTCCAACACAGGGGACACGTCCAACACAGGTTACAGACGTCCTACACAGGGGACACGTCCAACACAGGGGACACGTCCAAAACAGGGGACACACGTCCAACACAGGGGACAGACGTTCCACACAGGGGACAGTCCAACACAGGTTACAGACGTCCAACACAGATGACATACGTCCAACACAGGGGACACGTCCAACACAGGTTACAGACGTCCTACACAGGGGACACGTCCAACACAGGGGACACGTCCAACACACTCGACAGACGTCCAACACAGGGGACACACATCCAACACAGGTTACAGACGTCCAACACAAGTTACAGACTTCCAACACACTCGACATACGTCCAACACAGGGGACACGTCCAACACAGGGGACACAAGTCCAACACATGGGACAGACGTCCAACACAGGTTACCGACGTCCTACACAGGGGACACGTCCAACACACTCGACAGACGTCCAACACAGGGGACACACGTCCAACACAGGGGACACACATCCAACACAGGTTACAGACGTCCAACACCGGGGACAGACGTACTACACGTTACAGACGTCCAACACAGATTACAGACATCCTACACAGGGGACAGACGTCCAACACAGGGGACAGTCCAACACAGGAGACAGATGTCCAACACAGGTTACAGACGTCCAACACTGGGGACACACGTCCAACACAGGGGACACCCATCCAACACAGGTTACAGACGTCCAACACAGGGGACAGACGTCCAACACAGGTTACAGACATCCAACACAGGGGACACGTCCAACACAGGTTACAGACATCCAACACAGGGGACACACGTCCAACACAGGTTACAGACGTCCAACACAGGGGACACGTCCAAAACAGGGGACACACGTCCAACACAGGGGACAGACGTTCCACACAGGGGACAGTCCAACACAGGTTACAGACGTCCAACACAGATGACATACGTCCAACACAGGGGACACGTCCAACACAGGTTACAGACGTCCTACACAGGGGACACGTCCTACACAGGGGACACGTCCAACACAGGGGACACAAGTCCAACACATGGGACAGACGTCCAACACAGGGGATGCACGTCCAACACAGGGGACAGACGTTCCACACAGGTTACAGACCTCCAACACACTCGACAAACATCCAACACAGGTTACAGATGTACAACACACTCGACAGACGTCCAACACGGGACAGAAGTCCTACACGTTACAGACGTCCAACACAGGTTACAGACATCCTACACAGGGTACACGTCCAACACAGGGGACAGACGTCCAACACGGGACAGACGTCCAACACAGATGACATACGTCCAACACAGGGGACACGTCCAACACAGGTTACAGACGTCCAGCACAGATGACATACGTCCAACACAGGGGACACGTCCAACACAGGTTACCGACGTCCTACACAGGGGACACGTCCAACACACTCGACAGACGTCCAACACAGGGGACACACGTCCAACACAGGGGACACACATCCAACACAGGTTACAGACGTCCAACACTGGGGACAGACGTACTACACGTTACAGACGTCCAACACAGATTACAGACATCCTACACAGGGGACAGACGTCCAACACAGGGGACAGTCCAACACAGGAGACAGATGTCCAACACAGGTTACAGACGTCCAACACTGGGGACACACGTCCAACACAGGGGACACCCATCCAACACAGGTTACAGACGTCCAACACAGGGGACAGACGTCCAACACAGGTTACAGACATCCAACACAGGGGACACGTCCAACACAGGTTACAGACATCCAACACAGGGGACACACGTCCAACACAGGTTACAGACGTCCAACACAGGGGACACGTCCAACACAGAGGACACGTCCAACACAGGGGACACACGTCCAACACAGGGGACACACATCCAACACAGGTTACAGACGTCCAACACAAGTTACAGACTTCCAACACACTCGACATACGTCCAACACAGGGGACACGTCCAACACAGGTTACAGACGTCCTACACAGGGGACACGTCCAACACAGGGGACACGTCCAACACATGGGACAGACGTCCAACACAGGGCATGCACGTCCAACACAGGGGACAGACGTTCCACACAGGTTACAGACCTCCAACACACTCGACAAACATCCAACACAGGTTACAGATGTACAACACACTCGACAGACGTCCAACACGGGACAGAAGTCCTACACGTTACAGACGTCCAACACAGGTTACAGACATCCTACACAGGGTACACGTCCAACACAGGGGACAGACGTCCAACACAGGGGACAGACCTCTAACACAGGTCACAGACCTCCCACACACTCGACAGACGTCCAACACAGGGGACAGACGTCCAACACAGATGACATACGTCCAACACAGGGGACACGTCCAACACAGGGGACACGTCCAACACAGGGGACACGTCCAACACAGGGGACACACGTCCAACACAGGGGACACACATCCAACACAGGTTACAGACGTCCAACACAGATGACATACGTCCAACACAGGGGACACGTCCAACACAGGTTACAGACGTCCTACACATGGGACACGTCCAACACAGGGGACACGTCCAACACACTCGACAGACGTCCAACACAGGGGACACACATCCAACACAGGTTACAGACGTCCAACACAAGTTACAGACTTCCAACACACTCGACATACGTCCAACACAGGGGACACGTCCAACACAGGGGACACGTCCAACACAGGGGACACACGTCCAACACAGGGGACACACATCCAACACAGGTTACAGACGTCCAACACAGGGGACAGACGTCCAACACAGGTTACAGACATCCAACACAGGGGACACGTCCAACACAGGTTACAGACATCCAACACAGGGGACACACGTCCAACACAGGTTACAGACGTCCAACACAGGGGACACGTCCAAAACAGGGGACACACGTCCAACACAGGGGACAGACGTTCCACACAGGGGACAGTCCAACACAGGTTACAGACGTCCAACACAGATGACATACGTCCAACACAGGGGACACGTCCAACACAGGTTACAGACGTCCTACACAGGGGACACGTCCAACACAGGGGACACAAGTCCAACACATGGGACAGACGTCCAACACAGGGGATGCACGTCCAACACAGGGGACAGACGTTCCACACAGGTTACAGACCTCCAACACACTCGACAAACATCCAACACAGGTTACAGATGTACAACACACTCGACAGACGTCCAACACGGGACAGAAGTCCTACACGTTACAGACGTCCAACACAGGTTACAGACATCCTACACAGGGTACACGTCCAACACAGGGGACAGACGTCCAACACGGGACAGACGTCCAACACAGATGACATACGTCCAACACAGGGGACACGTCCAACACAGGTTACAGACGTCCTACACAGGGGACACGTCCAACACAGGGGACACAAGTCCAACACATGGGACAGACGTCCAACACAGGGGATGCACGTCCAACACAGGGGACAGACGTTCCACACAGGTTACAGACCTCCAACACACTCGACAAACATCCAACACAGGTTACAGATGTACAACACACTCGACAGACGTCCAACACGGGACAGAAGTCCTACACGTTACAGACGTCCAACACAGGTTACAGACATCCTACACAGGGTACACGTCCAACACAGGGGACAGACGTCCAACACGGGACAGACGTCCAACACAGATGACATACGTCCAACACAGGGGACACGTCCAACACAGGTTACAGACGTCCAACACAGGTTACAGACATCCTACACAGGGTACACGTCCAACACAGGGGACAGACGTCCAACACGGGACAGACGTCCAACACAGATGACATACGTCCAACACAGGGGACACGTCCAACACAGGTTACAGACGTCCAACACAGATGACATACGTCCAACACAGGGGACACGTCCAACACAGGTTACCGACGTCCTACACAGGGGACACGTCCAACACACTCGACAGACGTCCAACACAGGGGACACACGTCCAACACAGGGGACACACATCCAACACAGGTTACAGACGTCCAACACTGGGGACAGACGTACTACACGTTACAGACGTCCAACACAGATTACAGACATCCTACACAGGGGACAGACGTCCAACACAGGGGACAGTCCAACACAGGAGACAGATGTCCAACACAGGTTACAGACGTCCAACACTGGGGACACACGTCCAACACAGGGGACACCCATCCAACACAGGTTACAGACGTCCAACACAGGGGACAGACGTCCAACACAGGTTACAGACATCCAACACAGGGGACACGTCCAACACAGGTTACAGACATCCAACACAGGGGACACACGTCCAACACAGGTTACAGACGTCCAACACAGGGGACACGTCCAAAACAGGGGACACACGTCCAACACAGGGGACAGACGTTCCACACAGGGTACAGTCAAACACAGGTTACAGACGTCCAACACAGATGACATACGTCCAACACAGGGGACACGTCCAACACAGGTTACAGACGTCCTACACAGGGGACACGTCCAACACAGGGGACACGTCCAACACACTCGACAGACGTCCAACACAGGGGACACACATCCAACACAGGTTACAGACGTCCAACACAAGTTACAGACTTCCAACACACTCGACATACGTCCAACACAGGGGACACGTCCAACACAGGGGACACAAGTCCAACACATGGGACAGACGTCCAACACAGGGGATGCACGTCCAACACAGGGGACAGACGTTCCACACAGGTTACAGACCTCCAACACACTCGACAAACATCCAACACAGGTTACAGATGTACAACACACTCGACAGAAGTCCAACACGGGACAGAAGTCCTACACGTTACAGACGTCCAACACAGGTTACAGACATCCTACACAGGGTACACGTCCAACACAGGGGACAGACGTCCAACACGGGACAGACGTCCAACACAGATGACATACGTCCAACACAGGGGACACGTCCAACACAGGTTACAGACGTCCAACACTGGGGACAGACGTACTACACGTTACAGACGTCCAACACAGATTACAGACATCCTACACAGGGGACAGACGTCCAACACAGGGGACAGTCCAACACAGGAGACAGATGTCCAACACAGGTTACAGACGTCCAACACTGGGGACACACGTCCAACACAGGGGACACCCATCCAACACAGGTTACAGACGTCCAACACAGGGGACAGACGTCCAACACAGGTTACAGACATCCAACACAGGGGACACGTCCAACACAGGTTACAGACATCCAACACAGGGGACACACGTCCAACACAGGTTACAGACGTCCAACACAGGGGACACGTCCAAAACAGGGGACACACGTCCAACACAGGGGACAGACGTTCCACACAGGGGACAGTCCAACACAGGTTACAGACGTCCAACACAGATGACATACGTCCAACACAGGGGACACGTCCAACACAGGTTACAGACGTCCTACACAGGGGACACGTCCAACACAGGGGACACGTCCAACACACTCGACAGACGTCCAACACAGGGGACACACATCCAACACAGGTTACAGACGTCCAACACAAGTTACAGACTTCCAACACACTCGACATACGTCCAACACAGGGGACACGTCCAACACAGGTTACAGACGTCCTACACAGGGGACACGTCCAACACAGGGGACACGTCCAACACATGGGACAGACGTCCAACACAGGGCATGCACGTCCAACACAGGGGACAGACGTTCCACACAGGTTACAGACCTCCAACACACTCGACAAACATCCAACACAGGTTACAGATGTACAACACACTCGACAGACGTCCAACACGGGACAGAAGTCCTACACGTTACAGACGTCCAACACAGGTTACAGACATCCTACACAGGGTACACGTCCAACACAGGGGACAGACGTCCAACACAGGGGACAGACCTCTAACACAGGTCACAGACCTCCCACACACTCAACAGACGTCCAACACAGGGGACAGACGTCCAACACAGATGACATACGTCCAACACAGGGGACACGTCCAACACAGGGGACACGTCCAACACAGGGGACACACATCCAACACAGGTTACAGACGTCCAACACAGATGACATACGTCCAACACAGATGACATACGTCCAACACAGGGGACACGTCCAACACAGGTTACAGACGTCCTACACATGGGACACGTCCAACACAGGGGACACGTCCAACACACTCGACAGACGTCCAACACAGGGGACACACATCCAACACAGGTTACAGACGTCCAACACAAGTTACAGACTTCCAACACACTCGACATATGTCCAACACAGGGGACACGTCCAACACAGGGGACACGTCCAACACAGGGGACACACGTCCAACACAGGGGACACACATCCAACACAGGTTACAGACGTCCAACACAGATGACATACGTCCAACACTGGGGACACGTCCAACACAGGTTACAGACGTCCAACACAGATGACATACGTCCAACACAGGGGACACGTCCAACACAGGTTACAGACGTCCTACACAGGGGACACGTCCAACACAGGGGACACGTCCAACACACTCGACAGACGTCCAACACAGGGGACACACATCCAACACAGGTTACAGACGTCCAACACAAGTTACAGACTTCCAACACACTCGACATACGTCCAACACAGGGGACACGTCCAACACAGAGGACACGTCCAACACAGGGGACACACGTCCAACACAGGGGACACACATCCAACACAGGTTACAGACGTCCAACACAGATGACATACGTCCAACACAGGGGACACGTCCAACACAGGTTACAGACGTCCTACACAGGGGACACGTCCAACACAGGGGACACGTCCAACACACTCGACAGACGTCCAACACAGGGGACACACATCCAACACAGGTTACAGACGTCCAACACAAGTTACAGACTTCCAACACACTCGACATACGTCCAACACAGATGACATACGTCCAACACAGGGGACACGTCCAACACAGGGGACACGTCCAACACAGGGGACAGACGTCCAACACAGGGGATGCACGTCCAACACAGGGGACAGACGTTCCACACAGGTTACAGACCTCCAACACACTCGACAAACATCCAACACAGGTTACAGATGTACAACACACTCGACAGACGTCCAACACGGGACAGAAGTCCTACACGTTACAGACGTCCAACACAGGTTACAGACATCCTACACAGGGTACACGTCCAACACAGGGGACAGACGTCCAACACGGGACAGACGTCCAACACAGATGACATACGTCCAACACAGGGGACACGTCCAACACAGGTTACAGACGTCCAACACAGATGACATACGTCCAACACAGGGGACACGTCCAACACAGGTTACCGACGTCCTACACAGGGGACACGTCCAACACACTCGACAGACGTCCAACACAGGGGACACACGTCCAACACAGGGGACACACATCCAACACAGGTTACAGACGTCCAACACTGGGGACAGACGTACTACACGTTACAGACGTCCAACACAGATTACAGACATCCTACACAGGGGACAGACGTCCAACACAGGGGACAGTCCAACACAGGAGACAGATGTCCAACACAGGTTACAGACGTCCAACACAGGGGATGCACGTCCAACACAGGGGACAGACGTTCCACACAGGTTACAGACCTCCAACACACTCGACAAACATCCAACACAGGTTACAGATGTACAACACACTCGACAGACGTCCAACACGGGACAGAAGTCCTACACGTTACAGACGTCCAACACAGGTTACAGACATCCTACACAGGGTACACGTCCAACACAGGGGACAGACGTCCAACACGGGACAGACGTCCAACACAGATGACATACGTCCAACACAGGGGACACGTCCAACACAGGTTACAGACGTCCAACACAGATGACATACGTCCAACACAGGGGACACGTCCAACACAGGTTACAGACGTCCTACACAGGGGACACGTCCAACACAGGTTACAGACGTCCAACACAGATGACATACGTCCAACACAGGGGACACGTCCAACACAGGTTACAGACGTCCTACACAGGGGACACGTCCAACACAGGGGACACGTCCAAAACAGGGGACACACGTCCAACACAGGGGACAGACGTTCCACACAGGGGACAGTCCAACACAGGTTACAGACGTCCAACACAAGTTACAGACTTCCAACACACTCGACATACGTCCAACACAGGGGACACGTCCAACACAGGGGACACGTCCAACACAGGGGACACACGTCCAACACAGGGGACACACATCCAACACAGGTTACAGACGTCCAACACAGATGACATACGTCCAACACAGGGGACACGTCCAACACAGGTTACAGACGTCCAACACAGATGACATACGTCCAACACAGGGGACACGTCCAACACAGGTTACAGACGTCCTACACAGGGGACACGTCCAACACAGGGGACACGTCCAACACACTCGACAGACGTCCAACACAGGGGACACACATCCAACACAGGTTACAGACGTCCAACACAAGTTACAGACTTCCAACACACTCGACATACGTCCAACACAGGGGACACGTCCAACACAGAGGACACGTCCAACACAGGGGACACACGTCCAACACAGGGGACACACATCCAACACAGGTTACAGACGTCCAACACAAGTTACAGACTTCCAACACACTCGACATACGTCCAACACAGGGGACACGTCCAACACAGGTTACAGACGTCCTACACAGGGGACACGTCCAACACAGGGGACACGTCCAACACATGGGACAGACGTCCAACACAGGGCATGCACGTCCAACACAGGGGACAGACGTTCCACACAGGTTACAGACCTCCAACACACTCGACAAACATCCAACACAGGTTACAGATGTACAACACACTCGACAGACGTCCAACACGGGACAGAAGTCCTACACGTTACAGACGTCCAACACAGGTTACAGACATCCTACACAGGGTACACGTCCAACACAGGGGACAGACGTCCAACACAGGGGACAGACCTCTAACACAGGTCACAGACCTCCCACACACTCGACAGACGTCCAACACAGGGGACAGACGTCCAACACAGATGACATACGTCCAACACAGGGGACACGTCCAACACAGGGGACACGTCCAACACAGGGGACACGTCCAACACAGGTTACAGACGTCCAACACAGATGACATACGTCCAACACAGGGGACACGTCCAACACAGGTTACAGACGTCCTACACATGGGACACGTCCAACACAGGGGACACGTCCAACACACTCGACAGACGTCCAACACAGGGGACACACATCCAACACAGGTTACAGACGTCCAACACAAGTTACAGACTTCCAACACACTCGACATATGTCCAACACAGGGGACACGTCCAACACAGGGGACACGTCCAACACAGGGGACACACGTCCAACACAGGGGACACACATCCAACACAGGTTACAGACGTCCAACACAGATGACATACGTCCAACACAGGGGACACGTCCAACACAGGTTACAGACGTCCAACACAGATGACATACGTCCAACACAGGGGACACGTCCAACACAGGTTACAGACGTCCTACACAGGGGACACGTCCAACACAGGGGACACGTCCAACACACTCGACAGACGTCCAACACAGGGGACACACATCCAACACAGGTTACAGACGTCCAACACAAGTTACAGACTTCCAACACACTCGACATACGTCCAACACAGGGGACACGTCCAACACAGAGGACACGTCCAACACAGGGGACACACGTCCAACACAGGGGACACACATCCAACACAGGTTACAGACGTCCAACACAGATGACATACGTCCAACACAGGGGACACGTCCAACACAGGGGACACGTCCAACACACTCGACAGACGTCCAACACAGGGGACACACATCCAACACAGGTTACAGACGTCCAACACAAGTTACAGACTTCCAACACACTCGACATACGTCCAACACAGATGACATACGTCCAACACAGGGGACACGTCCAACACAGGGGACACGTCCAACACAGGGGACAGACGTCCAACACAGGGGATGCACGTCCAACACAGGGGACAGACGTTCCACACAGGTTACAGACCTCCAACACACTCGACAAACATCCAACACAGGTTACAGATGTACAACACACTCGACAGACGTCCAACACGGGACAGAAGTCCTACACGTTACAGACGTCCAACACAGGTTACAGACATCCTACACAGGGTACACGTCCAACACAGGGGACAGACGTCCAACACGGGACAGACGTCCAACACAGATGACATACGTCCAACACAGGGGACACGTCCAACACAGGTTACAGACGTCCAACACAGATGACATACGTCCAACACAGGGGACACGTCCAACACAGGTTACCGACGTCCTACACAGGGGACACGTCCAACACACTCGACAGACGTCCAACACAGGGGACACACGTCCAACACAGGGGACACACATCCAACACAGGTTACAGACGTCCAACACTGGGGACAGACGTACTACACGTTACAGACGTCCAACACAGATTACAGACATCCTACACAGGGGACAGACGTCCAACACAGGGGACAGTCCAACACAGGAGACAGATGTCCAACACAGGTTACAGACGTCCAACACAGGGGATGCACGTCCAACACAGGGGACAGACGTTCCACACAGGTTACAGACCTCCAACACACTCGACAAACATCCAACACAGGTTACAGATGTACAACACACTCGACAGACGTCCAACACGGGACAGAAGTCCTACACGTTACAGACGTCCAACACAGGTTACAGACATCCTACACAGGGTACACGTCCAACACAGGGGACAGACGTCCAACACGGGACAGACGTCCAACACAGATGACATACGTCCAACACAGGGGACACGTCCAACACAGGTTACAGACGTCCAACACAGATGACATACGTCCAACACAGGGGACACGTCCAACACAGGTTACAGACGTCCAACACAGATGACATACGTCCAACACAGGGGACACGTCCAACACAGGTTACAGACGTCCTACACAGGGGACACGTCCAACACACTCGACAGACGTCCAACACAGGGGACACACGTCCAACACAGGGGACACACTTCCAACACAGGTTACAGACGTCCAACACAGGGGACAGTCCAACACAGGTTACAGACGTCCAACACAGATGACATACGTCCAACACAGGGGACACGTCCAACACAGGTTACAGACGTCCTACACAGGGGACACGTCCAACACAGGGGACACACGTCCAACACAGGGGACACACTTCCAACACAGGTTACAGACGTCCAACACAGGGGACAGTCCAACACAGGTTACAGACGTCCAACACAGATGACATACGTCCAACACAGGGGACACGTCCAACACAGGTTACAGACGTCCTACACAGGGGACACGTCCAACACACTCGACAGACGTCCAACACAGGGGACACACATCCAACACAGGTTACAGACGTCCAACACAAGTTACAGACTTCCAACACACTCGACATACGTCCAACACAGGGGACACGTCCAACACAGGGGACACAAGTCCAACACATGGGACAGACGTCCAACACAGGGGACACAAGTCCTACACGTTACAGACGTCCAACACAGGTTACAGACATCCTACACAGGGTACACGTCCAACAAAGGGGACAGACGTCCAACACAGGGGACAGACCTCTAACACAGGTCACAGACCTCCCACACACTCGACAGACGTCCAACACAGGGGACAGACGTCCAACACAGATGACATACGTCCAACACTGGGGACAGACGTCCAACACCGGGGACAGACGATCAACACAGGTTACAGACCTCCAACACAAGTTACAGACTTCCAACACACTCGACATACGTCCAACACAGGGGACACGTCCAACACACTCGACAGACGTCCAACACAGGGGACACACATCCAACACAGGTTACAGACGTCCAACACAAGTTACAGACTTCCAACACACTCGACATACGTCCAACACAGGGGACACGTCCAACACAGGGGACACAAGTCCAACACATGGGACAGACGTCCAACACAGGGGATGCACGTCCAACACAGGGGACAGACGTTCCACACAGGTTACAGACCTCCAACACACTCGACAAACATCCAACACAGGTTACAGATGTACAACACACTCGACAGACGTCCAACACGGGACAGAAGTCCTACACGTTACAGACGTCCAACACAGGTTACAGACGTCCAACACAGGGGACACACGTCCAACACAGGGGACACGTCCAACACAGGTTACCGACGTCCAACACAGATGACATACGTCCAACACAGGGGACACGTCCAACACAGGTTACAGACGTCCTACACAGGGGACACGTCCAACACAGGGGACACGTCCAAAACAGGGGACACACGTCCAACACAGGGGACAGACGTTCCACACAGGGGACAGTCCAACACAGGTTACAGACTTCCAACACACTCGACATACGTCCAACACAGATGACATACGTCCAACACAGGGGACACGTCCAACACAGGTTACAGACGTCCTACACAGGGGACACGTCCAACACAGGTTACAGACGTCCAACACAGATGACATACGTCCAACACAGGGGACACGTCCAACACAGGTTACAGACGTCCAACACAGATGACATACGTCCAACACAGGGGACACGTCCAACACAGGTTACAGACGTCCTACACAGGGGACACGTCCAACACAGGTTACAGACGTCCAACACAGATGACATACGTCCAACACAGGGGACACGTCCAACACAGGTTACAGACGTCCTACACAGGGGACACGTCCAACACACTCGACAGACGTCCAACACAGGGGACACACATCCAACACAGGTTACAGACGTCCAACACAAGTTACAGACTTCCAACACACTCAACATACGTCCAACACAGGGGACACGTCCAACACAGGGGACAGACGTCCAACACAGGGGACAGACCTCTAACACAGGGGATACACATCCAACACAGGTTACAGACGTCCAACACAGATGACATACGTCCAACACAGGGGACACGTCCAACACAGGTTACAGACGTCCTACACATGGGACACGTCCAACACAGGGGACACGTCCAACACACTCGACAGACGTCCAACACAGGGGACACACATCCAACACAGGTTACAGACGTCCAACACAAGTTACAGACTTCCAACACACTCGACATACGTCCAACACAGGGGACACGTCCAACACAGGGGACACGTCCAACACAGGGGACACACGTCCAACACAGGGGACACACATCCAACACAGGTTACAGACGTCCAACACAGATGACATACGTCCAACACAGGGGACACGTCCAACACAGGTTACAGACGTCCAACACAGATGACATACGTCCAACACAGGGGACACGTCCAACACAGGTTACAGACGTCCTACACAGGGGACACGTCCAACACAGGGGACACGTCCAACACACTCGACAGACGTCCAACACAGGGGACACACATCCAACACAGGTTACAGACGTCCAACACAAGTTACAGACTTCCAACACACTCGACATACGTCCAACACAGGGGACACGTCCAACACAGAGGACACGTCCAACACAGGGGACACACGTCCAACACAGGGGACACACATCCAACACAGGTTACAGACGTCCAACACAAGTTACAGACTTCCAACACACTCGACATACGTCCAACACAGGGGACACGTCCAACACAGGTTACAGACGTCCTACACAGGGGACACGTCCAACACAGGGGACACGTCCAACACATGGGACAGACGTCCAACACAGGGCATGCACGTCCAACACAGGGGACAGACGTTCCACACAGGTTACAGACCTCCAACACACTCGACAAACATCCAACACAGGTTACAGATGTACAACACACTCGACAGACGTCCAACACGGGACAGAAGTCCTACACGTTACAGACGTCCAACACAGGTTACAGACATCCTACACAGGGTACACGTCCAACACAGGGGACAGACGTCCAACACAGGGGACAGACCTCTAACACAGGTCACAGACCTCCCACACACTCGACAGACGTCCAACACAGGGGACAGACGTCCAACACAGATGACATACGTCCAACACAGGGGACACGTCCAACACAGGGGACACGTCCAACACAGGGGACACGTCCAACACAGGTTACAGACGTCCAACACAGATGACATACGTCCAACACAGGGGACACGTCCAACACAGGTTACAGACGTCCTACACATGGGACACGTCCAACACAGGGGACACGTCCAACACACTCGACAGACGTCCAACACAGGGGACACACATCCAACACAGGTTACAGACGTCCAACACAAGTTACAGACTTCCAACACACTCGACATATGTCCAACACAGGGGACACGTCCAACACAGGGGACACGTCCAACACAGGGGACACACGTCCAACACAGGGGACACACATCCAACACAGGTTACAGACGTCCAACACAGATGACATACGTCCAACACAGGGGACACGTCCAACACAGGTTACAGACGTCCAACACAGATGACATACGTCCAACACAGGGGACACGTCCAACACAGGTTACAGACGTCCTACACAGGGGACACGTCCAACACAGGGGACACGTCCAACACACTCGACAGACGTCCAACACAGGGGACACACATCCAACACAGGTTACAGACGTCCAACACAAGTTACAGACTTCCAACACACTCGACATACGTCCAACACAGGGGACACGTCCAACACAGAGGACACGTCCAACACAGGGGACACACGTCCAACACAGGGGACACACATCCAACACAGGTTACAGACGTCCAACACAGATGACATACGTCCAACACAGGGGACACGTCCAACACAGGGGACACGTCCAACACACTCGACAGACGTCCAACACAGGGGACACACATCCAACACAGGTTACAGACGTCCAACACAAGTTACAGACTTCCAACACACTCGACATACGTCCAACACAGGGGACACGTCCAACACAGAGGACACGTCCAACACAGGGGACACGTCCAACACAGGTTACAGACGTCCTACACAGGGGACACGTCCAACACAGGGGACACGTCCAACACACTCGACAGACGTCCAACACAGGGGACACACATCCAACACAGGTTACAGACGTCCAACACAAGTTACAGACTTCCAACACACTCGACATACGTCCAACACAGATGACATACGTCCAACACAGGGGACACGTCCAACACAGGGGACACGTCCAACACAGGGGACAGACGTCCAACACAGGGGATGCACGTCCAACACAGGGGACAGACGTTCCACACAGGTTACAGACCTCCAACACACTCGACAAACATCCAACACAGGTTACAGATGTACAACACACTCGACAGACGTCCAACACGGGACAGAAGTCCTACACGTTACAGACGTCCAACACAGGTTACAGACATCCTACACAGGGTACACGTCCAACACAGGGGACAGACGTCCAACACGGGACAGACGTCCAACACAGATGACATACGTCCAACACAGGGGACACGTCCAACACAGGTTACAGACGTCCAACACAGATGACATACGTCCAACACAGGGGACACGTCCAACACAGGTTACCGACGTCCTACACAGGGGACACGTCCAACACACTCGACAGACGTCCAACACAGGGGACACACGTCCAACACAGGGGACACACATCCAACACAGGTTACAGACGTCCAACACTGGGGACAGACGTACTACACGTTACAGACGTCCAACACAGATTACAGACATCCTACACAGGGGACAGACGTCCAACACAGGGGACAGTCCAACACAGGAGACAGATGTCCAACACAGGTTACAGACGTCCAACACAGGGGATGCACGTCCAACACAGGGGACAGACGTTCCACACAGGTTACAGACCTCCAACACACTCGACAAACATCCAACACAGGTTACAGATGTACAACACACTCGACAGACGTCCAACACGGGACAGAAGTCCTACACGTTACAGACGTCCAACACAGGTTACAGACATCCTACACAGGGTACACGTCCAACACAGGGGACAGACGTCCAACACGGGACAGACGTCCAACACAGATGACATACGTCCAACACAGGGGACACGTCCAACACAGGTTACAGACGTCCAACACAGATGACATACGTCCAACACAGGGGACACGTCCAACACAGGTTACAGACGTCCTACACAGGGGACACGTCCAACACAGGTTACAGACGTCCAACACAGATGACATACGTCCAACACAGGGGACACGTCCAACACAGGTTACAGACGTCCTACACAGGGGACACGTCCAACACAGGGGACACGTCCAAAACAGGGGACACACGTCCAACACAGGGGACAGACGTTCCACACAGGGGACAGTCCAACACAGGTTACAGACGTCCAACACAGATGACATACGTCCAACACAGGGGACACGTAAAACACAGGTTACAGACGTCCTACACAGGGGACACGTCCAACACAGGGGACACGTCCAACACACTCGACAGACGTCCAACACAGGGGACACACATCCAACACAGGTTACAGACGTCCAACACAAGTTACAGACTTCCAACACACTCAACATACGTCCAACACAGGGGACACGTCCAACACAGGGGACACGTCCAACACACTCGACAGACGTCCAACACAGGGGACACACATCCAACACAGGTTACAGACGTCCAACACAAGTTACAGACTTCCAACACACTCGACATACGTCCAACACAGGGGACACGTCCAACACAGGGGACACGTCCAACACAGGGGACACACGTCCAACACAGGGGACACACATCCAACACAGGTTACAGACGTCCAACACAGATGACATACGTCCAACACAGGGGACACGTCCAACACAGGGGACACACGTCCAACACAGGGGACACACATCCAACACAGGTTACAGACGTCCAACACAGATGACATACGTCCAACACAGGGGACACGTCCAACACAGGTTACAGACGTCCAACACAGATGACATACGTCCAACACAGGGGACACGTCCAACAAGGTTACAGACGTCCTACACAGGGGACACGTCCAACACAGGGGACACGTCCAACACACTCGACAGACGTCCAACACAGGGGACACACATCCAACACAGGTTACAGACGTCCAACACAAGTTACAGACTTCCAACACACTCGACATACGTCCAACACAGGGGACACGTCCAACACAGGGGACACACGTCCAACACAGGGGACACACGTCCAACACAGGTTACAGACGTCCAACACAGGTTACAGACGTCCAACACGGGACACACGTCCAACACAGTGGACACGTCCAACACAGGGGACAGACATCCAACACAGGTTACAGATGTCCAACACACTCGACAGACGTCCTACACAGGTTACAGACGTCCAACACAGATGACGTACGTCCAACACAGGGGACAGACGTCCTGCACATGTTACAGACGTCCAAAACAGGTTACAGACATCCTACACGGGACACGTCTAACACAGGGGACAGACGTCCAACACAGGGGACAGACGTCCAACACGGGACAGACCTCTAACACAGGGGACACACGTCCAACACAGCGGACACACATCCAACACAGGTTACAGACGTCCTACACGGGACAGACGTCCAACACAGGGGACACGTCCAACACAGGGGACACACGTCCAACAGAGGGGACAGACGTTCAACACAGGGGACATACGTCCAACACAGGGGACACGTCCAACACAGGTTACAGACGTCCTACACAGGGGACACGTCCAACACAGGGGACACGTCCAACACAATCGACAGACGTCCAACACAGGGGACACACATCCAACACAGATTACAGACGTCCAACACAAGTTACAGACTTCCAACACACTCGACAGACGTCCAACACAGGGGACACACATCCAACACAGATTACAGACGTCCAACACAAGTTACAGACTTCCAACACACTCGACAGACGTCCAACACAGGGGACACGTCCAACACAGGGGACACACGTCCAACACAGGTTACAGACGTAAAAACACAGGGGACACACGTCCAACACAGGTTACAGACGTCCTACACAGGGGACACGTCCAACACACTCGACAGACGTCCAACACAGGGGACACACATCCAACACAGGTTACAGACGTCCAACACCGGGGACAGACGTACTACACGTTACAGACGTCCAACACAGATTACAGACATCCTACACAGGGGACAGACGTCCAACACAGGGGACAGTCCAACACAGGAGACAGATGTCCAACACAGGTTACAGACGTCCAACACTGGGGACACACGTCCAACACAGGGGACACCCATCCAACACAGGTTACAGACATCCAACACAGGGGACACGTCCAACACAGGGGACAGTCCAACACAGGTTACAGACGTCCAACACAGATGACATACGTCCAACACAGGGGACACGTCCAACACAGGGGACACGTCCAACACACTCGACAGACGTCCAACACAGGAGACACACATCCAACACAGATTACAGACGTCCAACACAAGTTACAGACTTCCAACACACTCGACATACGTCCAACACAGGGGACACGTCCAACACACTCGACAGACGTCCAACACAGGGGACACGTCCAACACAGGGGACACACGTCCAACACAGGTTACACGTCCAACACAGGTTACCGACGTCCAACACAGGGGACAGTCCAACACAGGTTACAGACGTCCAACACAGATGACATACGTCCAACACAGGGGACACGTCCAACACAGGGGACACGTCCAACACAGGGGACAGACGTCCAACACGGGACAGACGTCCAACACAGATGACATACGTCCAACACAGGGGACACGTCCAACACAGGTTACAGACGTCCAACACAGATGACATACGTCCAACACAGGGGACACGTCCAACACAGGTTACCGACGTCCTACACAGGGGACACGTCCAACACACTCGACAGACGTCCAACACAGGGGACACACGTCCAACACAGGGGACACACATCCAACACAGGTTACAGACGTCCAACACTGGGGACAGACGTACTACACGTTACAGACGTCCAACACAGATTACAGACATCCTACACAGGGGACAGACGTCCAACACAGGGGACAGTCCAACACAGGAGACAGATGTCCAACACAGGTTACAGACGTCCAACACAGGGGATGCACGTCCAACACAGGGGACAGACGTTCCACACAGGTTACAGACCTCCAACACACTCGACAAACATCCAACACAGGTTACAGATGTACAACACACTCGACAGACGTCCAACACGGGACAGAAGTCCTACACGTTACAGACGTCCAACACAGGTTACAGACATCCTACACAGGGTACACGTCCAACACAGGGGACAGACGTCCAACACGGGACAGACGTCCAACACAGATGACATACGTCCAACACAGGGGACACGTCCAACACAGGTTACAGACGTCCAACACAGATGACATACGTCCAACACAGGGGACACGTCCAACACAGGTTACAGACGTCCAACACAGATGACATACGTCCAACACAGGGGACACGTCCAACACAGGTTACAGACGTCCTACACAGGGGACACGTCCAACACACTCGACAGACGTCCAACACAGGGGACACACGTCCAACACAGGGGACACACTTCCAACACAGGTTACAGACGTCCAACACAGGGGACAGTCCAACACAGGTTACAGACGTCCAACACAGATGACATACGTCCAACACAGGGGACACGTCCAACACAGGTTACAGACGTCCTACACAGGGGACACGTCCAACACAGGGGACACACGTCCAACACAGGGGACACACTTCCAACACAGGTTACAGACGTCCAACACAGGGGACAGTCCAACACAGGTTACAGACGTCCAACACAGATGACATACGTCCAACACAGGGGACACGTCCAACACAGGTTACAGACGTCCTACACAGGGGACACGTCCAACACACTCGACAGACGTCCAACACAGGGGACACACATCCAACACAGGTTACAGACGTCCAACACAAGTTACAGACTTCCAACACACTCGACATACGTCCAACACAGGGGACACGTCCAACACAGGGGACACAAGTCCAACACATGGGACAGACGTCCAACACAGGGGACACAAGTCCTACACGTTACAGACGTCCAACACAGGTTACAGACATCCTACACAGGGTACACGTCCAACAAAGGGGACAGACGTCCAACACAGGGGACAGACCTCTAACACAGGTCACAGACCTCCCACACACTCGACAGACGTCCAACACAGGGGACAGACGTCCAACACAGATGACATACGTCCAACACTGGGGACAGACGTCCAACACCGGGGACAGACGATCAACACAGGTTACAGACCTCCAACACAAGTTACAGACTTCCAACACACTCGACATACGTCCAACACAGGGGACACGTCCAACACACTCGACAGACGTCCAACACAGGGGACACACATCCAACACAGGTTACAGACGTCCAACACAAGTTACAGACTTCCAACACACTCGACATACGTCCAACACAGGGGACACGTCCAACACAGGGGACACAAGTCCAACACATGGGACAGACGTCCAACACAGGGGATGCACGTCCAACACAGGGGACAGACGTTCCACACAGGTTACAGACCTCCAACACACTCGACAAACATCCAACACAGGTTACAGATGTACAACACACTCGACAGACGTCCAACACGGGACAGAAGTCCTACACGTTACAGACGTCCAACACAGGTTACAGACGTCCAACACAGGGGACACACGTCCAACACAGGGGACACGTCCAACACAGGTTACCGACGTCCAACACAGATGACATACGTCCAACACAGGGGACACGTCCAACACAGGTTACAGACGTCCTACACAGGGGACACGTCCAACACAGGGGACACGTCCAAAACAGGGGACACACGTCCAACACAGGGGACAGACGTTCCACACAGGGGACAGTCCAACACAGGTTACAGACTTCCAACACACTCGACATACGTCCAACACAGATGACATACGTCCAACACAGGGGACACGTCCAACACAGGTTACAGACGTCCTACACAGGGGACACGTCCAACACAGGTTACAGACGTCCAACACAGATGACATACGTCCAACACAGGGGACACGTCCAACACAGGGGACAGACGTCCAACACGGGACAGACGTCCAACACAGATGACATACGTCCAACACAGGGGACACGTCCAACACAGGTTACAGACGTCCAACACAGATGACATACGTCCAACACAGGGGACACGTCCAACACAGGTTACCGACGTCCTACACAGGGGACACGTCCAACACACTCGACAGACGTCCAACACAGGGGACACACGTCCAACACAGGGGACACACATCCAACACAGGTTACAGACGTCCAACACTGGGGACAGACGTACTACACGTTACAGACGTCCAACACAGATTACAGACATCCTACACAGGGGACAGACGTCCAACACAGGGGACAGTCCAACACAGGAGACAGATGTCCAACACAGGTTACAGACGTCCAACACAGGGGATGCACGTCCAACACAGGGGACAGACGTTCCACACAGGTTACAGACCTCCAACACACTCGACAAACATCCAACACAGGTTACAGATGTACAACACACTCGACAGACGTCCAACACGGGACAGAAGTCCTACACGTTACAGACGTCCAACACAGGTTACAGACATCCTACACAGGGTACACGTCCAACACAGGGGACAGACGTCCAACACGGGACAGACGTCCAACACAGATGACATACGTCCAACACAGGGGACACGTCCAACACAGGTTACAGACGTCCAACACAGATGACATACGTCCAACACAGGGGACACGTCCAACACAGGTTACAGACGTCCAACACAGATGACATACGTCCAACACAGGGGACACGTCCAACACAGGTTACAGACGTCCTACACAGGGGACACGTCCAACACACTCGACAGACGTCCAACACAGGGGACACACGTCCAACACAGGGGACACACTTCCAACACAGGTTACAGACGTCCAACACAGGGGACAGTCCAACACAGGTTACAGACGTCCAACACAGATGACATACGTCCAACACAGGGGACACGTCCAACACAGGTTACAGACGTCCTACACAGGGGACACGTCCAACACAGGGGACACACGTCCAACACAGGGGACACACTTCCAACACAGGTTACAGACGTCCAACACAGGGGACAGTCCAACACAGGTTACAGACGTCCAACACAGATGACATACGTCCAACACAGGGGACACGTCCAACACAGGTTACAGACGTCCTACACAGGGGACACGTCCAACACACTCGACAGACGTCCAACACAGGGGACACACATCCAACACAGGTTACAGACGTCCAACACAAGTTACAGACTTCCAACACACTCGACATACGTCCAACACAGGGGACACGTCCAACACAGGGGACACAAGTCCAACACATGGGACAGACGTCCAACACAGGGGACACAAGTCCTACACGTTACAGACGTCCAACACAGGTTACAGACATCCTACACAGGGTACACGTCCAACAAAGGGGACAGACGTCCAACACAGGGGACAGACCTCTAACACAGGTCACAGACCTCCCACACACTCGACAGACGTCCAACACAGGGGACAGACGTCCAACACAGATGACATACGTCCAACACTGGGGACAGACGTCCAACACCGGGGACAGACGATCAACACAGGTTACAGACCTCCAACACAAGTTACAGACTTCCAACACACTCGACATACGTCCAACACAGGGGACACGTCCAACACACTCGACAGACGTCCAACACAGGGGACACACATCCAACACAGGTTACAGACGTCCAACACAAGTTACAGACTTCCAACACACTCGACATACGTCCAACACAGGGGACACGTCCAACACAGGGGACACAAGTCCAACACATGGGACAGACGTCCAACACAGGGGATGCACGTCCAACACAGGGGACAGACGTTCCACACAGGTTACAGACCTCCAACACACTCGACAAACATCCAACACAGGTTACAGATGTACAACACACTCGACAGACGTCCAACACGGGACAGAAGTCCTACACGTTACAGACGTCCAACACAGGTTACAGACGTCCAACACAGGGGACACACGTCCAACACAGGGGACACGTCCAACACAGGTTACCGACGTCCAACACAGATGACATACGTCCAACACAGGGGACACGTCCAACACAGGTTACAGACGTCCTACACAGGGGACACGTCCAACACAGGGGACACGTCCAAAACAGGGGACACACGTCCAACACAGGGGACAGACGTTCCACACAGGGGACAGTCCAACACAGGTTACAGACTTCCAACACACTCGACATACGTCCAACACAGATGACATACGTCCAACACAGGGGACACGTCCAACACAGGTTACAGACGTCCTACACAGGGGACACGTCCAACACAGGTTACAGACGTCCAACACAGATGACATACGTCCAACACAGGGGACACGTCCAACACAGGTTACAGACGTCCTACACAGGGGACACGTCCAACACACTCGACAGACGTCCAACACAGGGGACACACATCCAACACAGGTTACAGACGTCCAACACAAGTTACAGACTTCCAACACACTCAACATACGTCCAACACAGGGGACACGTCCAACACAGGGGACAGACGTCCAACACAGGGGACAGACCTCTAACACAGGGGATACACATCCAACACAGGTTACAGACGTCCAACACAGATGACATACGTCCAACACAGGGGACACGTCCAACACAGGTTACAGACGTCCTACACATGGGACACGTCCAACACAGGGGACACGTCCAACACACTCGACAGACGTCCAACACAGGGGACACACATCCAACACAGGTTACAGACGTCCAACACAAGTTACAGACTTCCAACACACTCGACATACGTCCAACACAGGGGACACGTCCAACACAGGGGACACGTCCAACACAGGGGACACACGTCCAACACAGGGGACACACATCCAACACAGGTTACAGACGTCCAACACAGATGACATACGTCCAACACAGGGGACACGTCCAACACAGGTTACAGACGTCCAACACAGATGACATACGTCCAACACAGGGGACACGTCCAACACAGGTTACAGACGTCCTACACAGGGGACACGTCCAACACAGGGGACACGTCCAACACACTCGACAGACGTCCAACACAGGGGACACACATCCAACACAGGTTACAGACGTCCAACACAAGTTACAGACTTCCAACACACTCGACATACGTCCAACACAGGGGACACGTCCAACACAGAGGACACGTCCAACACAGGGGACACACGTCCAACACAGGGGACACACATCCAACACAGGTTACAGACGTCCAACACAAGTTACAGACTTCCAACACACTCGACATACGTCCAACACAGGGGACACGTCCAACACAGGTTACAGACGTCCTACACAGGGGACACGTCCAACACAGGGGACACGTCCAACACATGGGACAGACGTCCAACACAGGGCATGCACGTCCAACACAGGGGACAGACGTTCCACACAGGTTACAGACCTCCAACACACTCGACAAACATCCAACACAGGTTACAGATGTACAACACACTCGACAGACGTCCAACACGGGACAGAAGTCCTACACGTTACAGACGTCCAACACAGGTTACAGACATCCTACACAGGGTACACGTCCAACACAGGGGACAGACGTCCAACACAGGGGACAGACCTCTAACACAGGTCACAGACCTCCCACACACTCGACAGACGTCCAACACAGGGGACAGACGTCCAACACAGATGACATACGTCCAACACAGGGGACACGTCCAACACAGGGGACACGTCCAACACAGGGGACACGTCCAACACAGGTTACAGACGTCCAACACAGATGACATACGTCCAACACAGGGGACACGTCCAACACAGGTTACAGACGTCCTACACATGGGACACGTCCAACACAGGGGACACGTCCAACACACTCGACAGACGTCCAACACAGGGGACACACATCCAACACAGGTTACAGACGTCCAACACAAGTTACAGACTTCCAACACACTCGACATATGTCCAACACAGGGGACACGTCCAACACAGGGGACACGTCCAACACAGGGGACACACGTCCAACACAGGGGACACACATCCAACACAGGTTACAGACGTCCAACACAGATGACATACGTCCAACACAGGGGACACGTCCAACACAGGTTACAGACGTCCAACACAGATGACATACGTCCAACACAGGGGACACGTCCAACACAGGTTACAGACGTCCTACACAGGGGACACGTCCAACACAGGGGACACGTCCAACACACTCGACAGACGTCCAACACAGGGGACACACATCCAACACAGGTTACAGACGTCCAACACAAGTTACAGACTTCCAACACACTCGACATACGTCCAACACAGGGGACACGTCCAACACAGAGGACACGTCCAACACAGGGGACACACGTCCAACACAGGGGACACACATCCAACACAGGTTACAGACGTCCAACACAGATGACATACGTCCAACACAGGGGACACGTCCAACACAGGGGACACGTCCAACACACTCGACAGACGTCCAACACAGGGGACACACATCCAACACAGGTTACAGACGTCCAACACAAGTTACAGACTTCCAACACACTCGACATACGTCCAACACAGGGGACACGTCCAACACAGAGGACACGTCCAACACAGGGGACACGTCCAACACAGGTTACAGACGTCCTACACAGGGGACACGTCCAACACAGGGGACACGTCCAACACACTCGACAGACGTCCAACACAGGGGACACACATCCAACACAGGTTACAGACGTCCAACACAAGTTACAGACTTCCAACACACTCGACATACGTCCAACACAGATGACATACGTCCAACACAGGGGACACGTCCAACACAGGGGACACGTCCAACACAGGGGACAGACGTCCAACACAGGGGATGCACGTCCAACACAGGGGACAGACGTTCCACACAGGTTACAGACCTCCAACACACTCGACAAACATCCAACACAGGTTACAGATGTACAACACACTCGACAGACGTCCAACACGGGACAGAAGTCCTACACGTTACAGACGTCCAACACAGGTTACAGACATCCTACACAGGGTACACGTCCAACACAGGGGACAGACGTCCAACACGGGACAGACGTCCAACACAGATGACATACGTCCAACACAGGGGACACGTCCAACACAGGTTACAGACGTCCAACACAGATGACATACGTCCAACACAGGGGACACGTCCAACACAGGTTACCGACGTCCTACACAGGGGACACGTCCAACACACTCGACAGACGTCCAACACAGGGGACACACGTCCAACACAGGGGACACACATCCAACACAGGTTACAGACGTCCAACACTGGGGACAGACGTACTACACGTTACAGACGTCCAACACAGATTACAGACATCCTACACAGGGGACAGACGTCCAACACAGGGGACAGTCCAACACAGGAGACAGATGTCCAACACAGGTTACAGACGTCCAACACAGGGGATGCACGTCCAACACAGGGGACAGACGTTCCACACAGGTTACAGACCTCCAACACACTCGACAAACATCCAACACAGGTTACAGATGTACAACACACTCGACAGACGTCCAACACGGGACAGAAGTCCTACACGTTACAGACGTCCAACACAGGTTACAGACATCCTACACAGGGTACACGTCCAACACAGGGGACAGACGTCCAACACGGGACAGACGTCCAACACAGATGACATACGTCCAACACAGGGGACACGTCCAACACAGGTTACAGACGTCCAACACAGATGACATACGTCCAACACAGGGGACACGTCCAACACAGGTTACAGACGTCCTACACAGGGGACACGTCCAACACAGGTTACAGACGTCCAACACAGATGACATACGTCCAACACAGGGGACACGTCCAACACAGGTTACAGACGTCCTACACAGGGGACACGTCCAACACAGGGGACACGTCCAAAACAGGGGACACACGTCCAACACAGGGGACAGACGTTCCACACAGGGGACAGTCCAACACAGGTTACAGACGTCCAACACAGATGACATACGTCCAACACAGGGGACACGTAAAACACAGGTTACAGACGTCCTACACAGGGGACACGTCCAACACAGGGGACACGTCCAACACACTCGACAGACGTCCAACACAGGGGACACACATCCAACACAGGTTACAGACGTCCAACACAAGTTACAGACTTCCAACACACTCAACATACGTCCAACACAGGGGACACGTCCAACACAGGGGACACGTCCAACACACTCGACAGACGTCCAACACAGGGGACACACATCCAACACAGGTTACAGACGTCCAACACAAGTTACAGACTTCCAACACACTCGACATACGTCCAACACAGGGGACACGTCCAACACAGGGGACACGTCCAACACAGGGGACACACGTCCAACACAGGGGACACACATCCAACACAGGTTACAGACGTCCAACACAGATGACATACGTCCAACACAGGGGACACGTCCAACACAGGGGACACACGTCCAACACAGGGGACACACATCCAACACAGGTTACAGACGTCCAACACAGATGACATACGTCCAACACAGGGGACACGTCCAACACAGGTTACAGACGTCCAACACAGATGACATACGTCCAACACAGGGGACACGTCCAACAAGGTTACAGACGTCCTACACAGGGGACACGTCCAACACAGGGGACACGTCCAACACACTCGACAGACGTCCAACACAGGGGACACACATCCAACACAGGTTACAGACGTCCAACACAAGTTACAGACTTCCAACACACTCGACATACGTCCAACACAGGGGACACGTCCAACACAGGGGACACACGTCCAACACAGGGGACACACGTCCAACACAGGTTACAGACGTCCAACACAGGTTACAGACGTCCAACACGGGACACACGTCCAACACAGTGGACACGTCCAACACAGGGGACAGACATCCAACACAGGTTACAGATGTCCAACACACTCGACAGACGTCCTACACAGGTTACAGACGTCCAACACAGATGACGTACGTCCAACACAGGGGACAGACGTCCTGCACATGTTACAGACGTCCAAAACAGGTTACAGACATCCTACACGGGACACGTCTAACACAGGGGACAGACGTCCAACACAGGGGACAGACGTCCAACACGGGACAGACCTCTAACACAGGGGACACACGTCCAACACAGCGGACACACATCCAACACAGGTTACAGACGTCCTACACGGGACAGACGTCCAACACAGGGGACACGTCCAACACAGGGGACACACGTCCAACAGAGGGGACAGACGTTCAACACAGGGGACATACGTCCAACACAGGGGACACGTCCAACACAGGTTACAGACGTCCTACACAGGGGACACGTCCAACACAGGGGACACGTCCAACACAATCGACAGACGTCCAACACAGGGGACACACATCCAACACAGATTACAGACGTCCAACACAAGTTACAGACTTCCAACACACTCGACAGACGTCCAACACAGGGGACACACATCCAACACAGATTACAGACGTCCAACACAAGTTACAGACTTCCAACACACTCGACAGACGTCCAACACAGGGGACACGTCCAACACAGGGGACACACGTCCAACACAGGTTACAGACGTAAAAACACAGGGGACACACGTCCAACACAGGTTACAGACGTCCTACACAGGGGACACGTCCAACACACTCGACAGACGTCCAACACAGGGGACACACATCCAACACAGGTTACAGACGTCCAACACCGGGGACAGACGTACTACACGTTACAGACGTCCAACACAGATTACAGACATCCTACACAGGGGACAGACGTCCAACACAGGGGACAGTCCAACACAGGAGACAGATGTCCAACACAGGTTACAGACGTCCAACACTGGGGACACACGTCCAACACAGGGGACACCCATCCAACACAGGTTACAGACATCCAACACAGGGGACACGTCCAACACAGGGGACAGTCCAACACAGGTTACAGACGTCCAACACAGATGACATACGTCCAACACAGGGGACACGTCCAACACAGGGGACACGTCCAACACACTCGACAGACGTCCAACACAGGAGACACACATCCAACACAGATTACAGACGTCCAACACAAGTTACAGACTTCCAACACACTCGACATACGTCCAACACAGGGGACACGTCCAACACACTCGACAGACGTCCAACACAGGGGACACGTCCAACACAGGGGACACACGTCCAACACAGGTTACACGTCCAACACAGGTTACCGACGTCCAACACAGGGGACAGTCCAACACAGGTTACAGACGTCCAACACAGATGACATACGTCCAACACAGGGGACACGTCCAACACAGGGGACACGTCCAACACAGAGGACAGACGTCCAACACGGGACAGACGTCCAACACAGATGACATACGTCCAACACAGGGGACACGTCCAACACAGGTTACAGACGTCCAACACAGATGACATACGTCCAACACAGGGGACACGTCCAACACAGGTTACCGACGTCCTACACAGGGGACACGTCCAACACACTCGACAGACGTCCAACACAGGGGACACACGTCCAACACAGGGGACACACATCCAACACAGGTTACAGACGTCCAACACTGGGGACAGACGTACTACACGTTACAGACGTCCAACACAGATTACAGACATCCTACACAGGGGACAGACGTCCAACACAGGGGACAGTCCAACACAGGAGACAGATGTCCAACACAGGTTACAGACGTCCAACACAGGGGATGCACGTCCAACACAGGGGACAGACGTTCCACACAGGTTACAGACCTCCAACACACTCGACAAACATCCAACACAGGTTACAGATGTACAACACACTCGACAGACGTCCAACACGGGACAGAAGTCCTACACGTTACAGACGTCCAACACAGGTTACAGACATCCTACACAGGGTACACGTCCAACACAGGGGACAGACGTCCAACACGGGACAGACGTCCAACACAGATGACATACGTCCAACACAGGGGACACGTCCAACACAGGTTACAGACGTCCAACACAGATGACATACGTCCAACACAGGGGACACGTCCAACACAGGTTACAGACGTCCAACACAGATGACATACGTCCAACACAGGGGACACGTCCAACACAGGTTACAGACGTCCTACACAGGGGACACGTCCAACACACTCGACAGACGTCCAACACAGGGGACACACGTCCAACACAGGGGACACACTTCCAACACAGGTTACAGACGTCCAACACAGGGGACAGTCCAACACAGGTTACAGACGTCCAACACAGATGACATACGTCCAACACAGGGGACACGTCCAACACAGGTTACAGACGTCCTACACAGGGGACACGTCCAACACAGGGGACACACGTCCAACACAGGGGACACACTTCCAACACAGGTTACAGACGTCCAACACAGGGGACAGTCCAACACAGGTTACAGACGTCCAACACAGATGACATACGTCCAACACAGGGGACACGTCCAACACAGGTTACAGACGTCCTACACAGGGGACACGTCCAACACACTCGACAGACGTCCAACACAGGGGACACACATCCAACACAGGTTACAGACGTCCAACACAAGTTACAGACTTCCAACACACTCGACATACGTCCAACACAGGGGACACGTCCAACACAGGGGACACAAGTCCAACACATGGGACAGACGTCCAACACAGGGGACACAAGTCCTACACGTTACAGACGTCCAACACAGGTTACAGACATCCTACACAGGGTACACGTCCAACAAAGGGGACAGACGTCCAACACAGGGGACAGACCTCTAACACAGGTCACAGACCTCCCACACACTCGACAGACGTCCAACACAGGGGACAGACGTCCAACACAGATGACATACGTCCAACACTGGGGACAGACGTCCAACACCGGGGACAGACGATCAACACAGGTTACAGACCTCCAACACAAGTTACAGACTTCCAACACACTCGACATACGTCCAACACAGGGGACACGTCCAACACACTCGACAGACGTCCAACACAGGGGACACACATCCAACACAGGTTACAGACGTCCAACACAAGTTACAGACTTCCAACACACTCGACATACGTCCAACACAGGGGACACGTCCAACACAGGGGACACAAGTCCAACACATGGGACAGACGTCCAACACAGGGGATGCACGTCCAACACAGGGGACAGACGTTCCACACAGGTTACAGACCTCCAACACACTCGACAAACATCCAACACAGGTTACAGATGTACAACACACTCGACAGACGTCCAACACGGGACAGAAGTCCTACACGTTACAGACGTCCAACACAGGTTACAGACGTCCAACACAGGGGACACACGTCCAACACAGGGGACACGTCCAACACAGGTTACCGACGTCCAACACAGATGACATACGTCCAACACAGGGGACACGTCCAACACAGGTTACAGACGTCCTACACAGGGGACACGTCCAACACAGGGGACACGTCCAAAACAGGGGACACACGTCCAACACAGGGGACAGACGTTCCACACAGGGGACAGTCCAACACAGGTTACAGACTTCCAACACACTCGACATACGTCCAACACAGATGACATACGTCCAACACAGGGGACACGTCCAACACAGGTTACAGACGTCCTACACAGGGGACACGTCCAACACAGGTTACAGACGTCCAACACAGATGACATACGTCCAACACAGGGGACACGTCCAACACAGGTTACAGACGTCCAACACAGATGACATACGTCCAACACAGGGGACACGTCCAACACAGGTTACAGACGTCCTACACAGGGGACACGTCCAACACAGGTTACAGACGTCCAACACAGATGACATACGTCCAACACAGGGGACACGTCCAACACAGGTTACAGACGTCCTACACAGGGGACACGTCCAACACACTCGACAGACGTCCAACACAGGGGACACACATCCAACACAGGTTACAGACGTCCAACACAAGTTACAGACTTCCAACACACTCAACATACGTCCAACACAGGGGACACGTCCAACACAGGGGACAGACGTCCAACACAGGGGACAGACCTCTAACACAGGGGATACACATCCAACACAGGTTACAGACGTCCAACACAGATGACATACGTCCAACACAGGGGACACGTCCAACACAGGTTACAGACGTCCTACACATGGGACACGTCCAACACAGGGGACACGTCCAACACACTCGACAGACGTCCAACACAGGGGACACACATCCAACACAGGTTACAGACGTCCAACACAAGTTACAGACTTCCAACACACTCGACATACGTCCAACACAGGGGACACGTCCAACACAGGGGACACGTCCAACACAGGGGACACACGTCCAACACAGGGGACACACATCCAACACAGGTTACAGACGTCCAACACAGATGACATACGTCCAACACAGGGGACACGTCCAACACAGGTTACAGACGTCCAACACAGATGACATACGTCCAACACAGGGGACACGTCCAACACAGGTTACAGACGTCCTACACAGGGGACACGTCCAACACAGGGGACACGTCCAACACACTCGACAGACGTCCAACACAGGGGACACACATCCAACACAGGTTACAGACGTCCAACACAAGTTACAGACTTCCAACACACTCGACATACGTCCAACACAGGGGACACGTCCAACACAGAGGACACGTCCAACACAGGGGACACACGTCCAACACAGGGGACACACATCCAACACAGGTTACAGACGTCCAACACAAGTTACAGACTTCCAACACACTCGACATACGTCCAACACAGGGGACACGTCCAACACAGGTTACAGACGTCCTACACAGGGGACACGTCCAACACAGGGGACACGTCCAACACATGGGACAGACGTCCAACACAGGGCATGCACGTCCAACACAGGGGACAGACGTTCCACACAGGTTACAGACCTCCAACACACTCGACAAACATCCAACACAGGTTACAGATGTACAACACACTCGACAGACGTCCAACACGGGACAGAAGTCCTACACGTTACAGACGTCCAACACAGGTTACAGACATCCTACACAGGGTACACGTCCAACACAGGGGACAGACGTCCAACACAGGGGACAGACCTCTAACACAGGTCACAGACCTCCCACACACTCGACAGACGTCCAACACAGGGGACAGACGTCCAACACAGATGACATACGTCCAACACAGGGGACACGTCCAACACAGGGGACACGTCCAACACAGGGGACACGTCCAACACAGGTTACAGACGTCCAACACAGATGACATACGTCCAACACAGGGGACACGTCCAACACAGGTTACAGACGTCCTACACATGGGACACGTCCAACACAGGGGACACGTCCAACACACTCGACAGACGTCCAACACAGGGGACACACATCCAACACAGGTTACAGACGTCCAACACAAGTTACAGACTTCCAACACACTCGACATATGTCCAACACAGGGGACACGTCCAACACAGGGGACACGTCCAACACAGGGGACACACGTCCAACACAGGGGACACACATCCAACACAGGTTACAGACGTCCAACACAGATGACATACGTCCAACACAGGGGACACGTCCAACACAGGTTACAGACGTCCAACACAGATGACATACGTCCAACACAGGGGACACGTCCAACACAGGGGACACGTCCAACACACTCGACAGACGTCCAACACAGGGGACACACATCCAACACAGGTTACAGACGTCCAACACAAGTTACAGACTTCCAACACACTCGACATACGTCCAACACAGGGGACACGTCCAACACAGAGGACACGTCCAACACAGGGGACACACGTCCAACACAGGGGACACACATCCAACACAGGTTACAGACGTCCAACACAGATGACATACGTCCAACACAGGGGACACGTCCAACACAGGGGACACGTCCAACACACTCGACAGACGTCCAACACAGGGGACACACATCCAACACAGGTTACAGACGTCCAACACAAGTTACAGACTTCCAACACACTCGACATACGTCCAACACAGGGGACACGTCCAACACAGAGGACACGTCCAACACAGGGGACACGTCCAACACAGGTTACAGACGTCCTACACAGGGGACACGTCCAACACAGGGGACACGTCCAACACACTCGACAGACGTCCAACACAGGGGACACACATCCAACACAGGTTACAGACGTCCAACACAAGTTACAGACTTCCAACACACTCGACATACGTCCAACACAGATGACATACGTCCAACACAGGGGACACGTCCAACACAGGGGACACGTCCAACACAGGGGACAGACGTCCAACACAGGGGATGCACGTCCAACACAGGGGACAGACGTTCCACACAGGTTACAGACCTCCAACACACTCGACAAACATCCAACACAGGTTACAGATGTACAACACACTCGACAGACGTCCAACACGGGACAGAAGTCCTACACGTTACAGACGTCCAACACAGGTTACAGACATCCTACACAGGGTACACGTCCAACACAGGGGACAGACGTCCAACACGGGACAGACGTCCAACACAGATGACATACGTCCAACACAGGGGACACGTCCAACACAGGTTACAGACGTCCAACACAGATGACATACGTCCAACACAGGGGACACGTCCAACACAGGTTACCGACGTCCTACACAGGGGACACGTCCAACACACTCGACAGACGTCCAACACAGGGGACACACGTCCAACACAGGGGACACACATCCAACACAGGTTACAGACGTCCAACACTGGGGACAGACGTACTACACGTTACAGACGTCCAACACAGATTACAGACATCCTACACAGGGGACAGACGTCCAACACAGGGGACAGTCCAACACAGGAGACAGATGTCCAACACAGGTTACAGACGTCCAACACAGGGGATGCACGTCCAACACAGGGGACAGACGTTCCACACAGGTTACAGACCTCCAACACACTCGACAAACATCCAACACAGGTTACAGATGTACAACACACTCGACAGACGTCCAACACGGGACAGAAGTCCTACACGTTACAGACGTCCAACACAGGTTACAGACATCCTACACAGGGTACACGTCCAACACAGGGGACAGACGTCCAACACGGGACAGACGTCCAACACAGATGACATACGTCCAACACAGGGGACACGTCCAACACAGGTTACAGACGTCCAACACAGATGACATACGTCCAACACAGGGGACACGTCCAACACAGGTTACAGACGTCCTACACAGGGGACACGTCCAACACAGGTTACAGACGTCCAACACAGATGACATACGTCCAACACAGGGGACACGTCCAACACAGGTTACAGACGTCCTACACAGGGGACACGTCCAACACAGGGGACACGTCCAAAACAGGGGACACACGTCCAACACAGGGGACAGACGTTCCACACAGGGGACAGTCCAACACAGGTTACAGACGTCCAACACAGATGACATACGTCCAACACAGGGGACACGTCCAACACAGGTTACAGACGTCCTACACAGGGGACACGTCCAACACAGGGGACACGTCCAACACACTCGACAGACGTCCAACACAGGGGACACACATCCAACACAGGTTACAGACGTCCAACACAAGTTACAGACTTCCAACACACTCAACATACGTCCAACACAGGGGACACGTCCAACACAGGGGACACGTCCAACACACTCGACAGACGTCCAACACAGGGGACACACATCCAACACAGGTTACAGACGTCCAACACAAGTTACAGACTTCCAACACACTCGACATACGTCCAACACAGGGGACACGTCCAACACAGGGGACACGTCCAACACAGGGGACACACGTCCAACACAGGGGACACACATCCAACACAGGTTACAGACGTCCAACACAGATGACATACGTCCAACACAGGGGACACGTCCAACACAGGGGACACACGTCCAACACAGGGGACACACATCCAACACAGGTTACAGACGTCCAACACAGATGACATACGTCCAACACAGGGGACACGTCCAACACAGGTTACAGACGTCCAACACAGATGACATACGTCCAACACAGGGGACACGTCCAACAAGGTTACAGACGTCCTACACAGGGGACACGTCCAACACAGGGGACACGTCCAACACACTCGACAGACGTCCAACACAGGGGACACACATCCAACACAGGTTACAGACGTCCAACACAAGTTACAGACTTCCAACACACTCGACATACGTCCAACACAGGGGACACGTCCAACACAGGGGACACACGTCCAACACAGGGGACACACGTCCAACACAGGTTACAGACGTCCAACACAGGTTACAGACGTCCAACACGGGACACACGTCCAACACAGTGGACACGTCCAACACAGGGGACAGACATCCAACACAGGTTACAGATGTCCAACACACTCGACAGACGTCCTACACAGGTTACAGACGTCCAACACAGATGACGTACGTCCAACACAGGGGACAGACGTCCTGCACATGTTACAGACGTCCAAAACAGGTTACAGACATCCTACACGGGACACGTCTAACACAGGGGACAGACGTCCAACACAGGGGACAGACGTCCAACACGGGACAGACCTCTAACACAGGGGACACACGTCCAACACAGCGGACACACATCCAACACAGGTTACAGACTTCCAACACACTCGACAGACGTCCAACACAGGGGACACACATCCAACACAGATTACAGACGTCCAACACAAGTTACAGACTTCCAACACACTCGACAGACGTCCAACACAGGGGACACGTCCAACACAGGGGACACACGTCCAACAGAGGGGACAGACGTTCAACACAGGGGACATACGTCCAACACAGGGGACACGTCCAACACAGGTTACAGACGTCCTACACAGGGGACACGTCCAACACAGGGGACACGTCCAACACAATCGACAGACGTCCAACACAGGGGACACACATCCAACACAGATTACAGACGTCCAACACAAGTTACAGACTTCCAACACACTCGACAGACGTCCAACACAGGGGACACACATCCAACACAGATTACAGACGTCCAACACAAGTTACAGACTTCCAACACACTCGACAGACGTCCAACACAGGGGACACGTCCAACACAGGGGACACACGTCCAACACAGGTTACAGACGTAAAAACACAGGGGACACACGTCCAACACAGGTTACAGACGTCCTACACAGGGGACACGTCCAACACACTCGACAGACGTCCAACACAGGGGACACACATCCAACACAGGTTACAGACGTCCAACACCGGGGACAGACGTACTACACGTTACAGACGTCCAACACAGATTACAGACATCCTACACAGGGGACAGACGTCCAACACAGGGGACAGTCCAACACAGGAGACAGATGTCCAACACAGGTTACAGACGTCCAACACTGGGGACACACGTCCAACACAGGGGACACCCATCCAACACAGGTTACAGACATCCAACACAGGGGACACGTCCAACACAGGGGACAGTCCAACACAGGTTACAGACGTCCAACACAGATGACATACGTCCAACACAGGGGACACGTCCAACACAGGGGACACGTCCAACACACTCGACAGACGTCCAACACAGGAGACACACATCCAACACAGATTACAGACGTCCAACACAAGTTACAGACTTCCAACACACTCGACATACGTCCAACACAGGGGACACGTCCAACACACTCGACAGACGTCCAACACAGGGGACACGTCCAACACAGGGGACACACGTCCAACACAGGTTACACGTCCAACACAGGTTACCGACGTCCAACACAGGGGACAGTCCAACACAGGTTACAGACGTCCAACACAGATGACATACGTCCAACACAGGGGACACGTCCAACACAGGGGACACGTCCAACACAGATGACATACGTCCAACACAGGGGACACGTCCAACACAGGGGACACACATCCAACACAGATTACAGACGTCCAACACAAGTTACAGACTTCCAACACACTCGACATACGTCCAACACAGGGGACACGTCCAACACACTCGACAGACGTCCAACACAGGGGACACACGTCCAACACAGGGGACACACATCCAACACAGGTTACAGACGTCCAACACCGGGGACAGACGTACTACACGTTACAGACGTCCAACACAGATTACAGACATCCTACACAGGGGACAGACGTCCAACACAGGGGACAGTCCAACACAGGAGACAGATGTCCAACACAGGTTACAGACGTCCAACACTGGGGACACACGTCCAACACAGGGGACACCCATCCAACACAGGTTACAGACATCCAACACAGGTTACAGACGTCCTACACAGGGGACACGTCCAACACAGGGGACACGTCCAACACACTCGACAGACGTCCAACACAGGGGACACACATCCAACACAGATTACAGACGTCCAACACAAGTTACAGACTTCCAACACACTCGACATACGTCCAACACAGGGGACACGTCCAACACAGGGGACACAAGTCCAACACATGGGACAGACGTCCAACACAGGGGATGCACGTCCAACACAGGGGACAGACGTTCCACACAGGTTACAGACCTCCAACACACTCGACAAACATCCAACACAGGTTACAGATGTACAACACACTCGACAGACGTCCAACACGGGACAGAAGTCCTACACGTTACAGACGTCCAACACAGGTTACAGACATCCTACACAGGGTACACGTCCAACACAGGGGACAGACGTCCAACACGGGACAGACGTCCAACACAGATGACATACGTCCAACACAGGGGACACGTCCAACACAGGTTACAGACGTCCTACACAGGGGACACGTCCAACACAGGGGACACGTCCAACACACTCGACAGACGTCCAACACAGGGGACACACATCCAACACAGGTTACAGACGTCCAACACAAGTTACAGACTTCCAACACACTCGACATACGTCCAACACAGGGGACACGTCCAACACAGGTTACAGACGTCCAACACAGATGACATACGTCCAACACAGGGGACACGTCCAACACAGGTTACAGACGTCCTACACAGGGGACACGTCCAACACAGGGGACACGTCCAACACAGGTTACAGACGTCCAACACAGGGGACACACATCCAACACAGGTTACAGACTTCCAACACACTCGACATACGTCCAACACAGGGGACACGTCCAACACAGGGGACACGTCCAACACAGGGGACACACGTCCAACACAGGGGACACACATCCAACACAGGTTACAGACGTCCAACACAGATGACATACGTCCAACATAGGGGACACGTCCAACACAGGTTACAGACGTCCTACACAGGGGACACGTCCAACACAGGGGACACGTCCAACACAGGGGACACACGTCCAACACAGGGGACACACATCCAACACAGGTTACAGACGTCCAACACAGATGACATACGTCCAACACAGGGGACACGTCCAACACAGGGGACACACGTCCAACACACTCGACAGACGTCCAACACAGGTTACAGACGTCCTACACAGGGGACACGTCCAACACAGGGGACACGTCCAAAACAGGGGACACACGTCCAACACACTCGACAGACGTCCAACACAGGGGACACACATCCAACACAGGTTACAGACTTCCAACACACTCGACATACGTCCAACACAGGGGACACGTCCAACACAGGGGACACGTCCAACACAGGGGACACACGTCCAACACAGGGGACACACATCCAACACAGGTTACAGACGTCCAACACAGATGACATACGTCCAACATAGGGGACACGTCCAACACAGGTTACAGACGTCCTACACAGGGGACACGTCCAACACAGGGGACACGTCCAACACAGGGGACACACGTCCAACACAGGGGACACACATCCAACACAGGTTACAGACGTCCAACACAGATGACATACGTCCAACACAGGGGACACGTCCAACACAGGGGACACACGTCCAACACACTCGACAGACGTCCAACACAGGGGACAGTCCAACACAGGTTACAGACGTCCAACACAGATGACATACGTCCAACACAGGGGACACGTCCAACACAGGGGACAGTCCAACACAGGTTACAGACGTCCAACACAGATGACATACGTCCAACACAGGGGACACGTCCAACACAGGGGACACGTCCAACACACTCGACAGACGTCCAACACAGGGGACACACATCCAACACAGGTTACAGACGTCCAACACAAGTTACAGACTTCCAACACACTCGACATACGTCCAACACAGGGGACACGTCCAACACAGGTTACAGACGTCCTACACAGGGGACACGTCCAACACAGGGGACACGTCCAACACATGGGACAGACGTTCCACACAGGTTACAGACCTCCAACACACTCGACAAACATCCAACACAGGTTACAGATGTACAACACACTCGACAGACGTCCAACACGGGACAGAAGTCCTACACGTTACAGACGTCCAACACAGGTTACAGACATCCTACACAGGGTACACGTCCAACACAGGGGACAGACGTCCAACACAGGGGACAGACCTCTAACACAGGTCACAGACCTCCCACACACTCGACAGACGTCCAACACAGGGGACAGACGTCCAACACAGATGACATACGTCCAACACAGGGGACACGTCCAACACAGGTTACAGACGTCCTACACAGGGGACACGTCCAACACAGGGGACACGTCCAACACAGGTTACAGACGTCCTACACAGGGGACACGTCCAACACAGGTTACAGACATCCTACACAGGGGACACGTCCAACACAGGTTACAGACGTCCTACACAGGGGACACGTCCAACACAGGGGACACGTCCAACACAGGTTACAGACGTCCTACACAGGGGACACGTCCAAAACAGGGGACACACGTCCAACACACTCGACAGACGTCCAACACAGGGGACACACATCCAACACAGGTTACAGACGTCCAACACAGGGGACAGTCCAACACAGGTTACAGACGTCCAACACAGATGACATACGTCCAACACAGGGGACACGTCCAACACAGGGGACACGTCCAACACACTCGACAGACGTCCAACACAGGGGACACACATCCAACACAGGTTACAGACGTCCAACACAAGTTACAGACTTCCAACACACTCGACATACGTCCAACACAGGGGACACGTCCAACACAGGTTACAGACGTCCTACACAGGGGACACGTCCAACACAGGGGACACGTCCAACACAGGTTACAGACGTCCTACACAGGGGACACGTCCAACACAGGGGACACGTCCAACACACTCGACAGACGTCCAACACAGGGGACACACGTCCAACACAGGGGACACACATCCAACACAGGTTACAGACGTCCAACACAAGTTACAGACTTCCAACACACTCGACATACGTCCAACACAGGGGACACGTCCAACACACTCGACAGACGTCCAACACAGGGGACACGTCCAACACAGGGGACACACGTCCAACACAGGGGACACGTCCAACACAGGTTACCGACGTCCAACACAGGGGACACGTCCAACACAGGTTACCGACGTCCTACACAGGGGACACGTCCAACACACTCGACAGACGTCCAACACAGGGGACACACGTCCAACACAGGGGACACACATCCAACACAGGTTACAGACGTCCAACACCGGGGACAGACGTACTACACGTTACAGACGTCCAACACAGATTACAGACATCCTACACAGGGGACAGACGTCCAACACAGGGGACAGTCCAACACAGGAGACAGATGTCCAACACAGGTTACAGACGTCCAACACTGGGGACACACGTCCAACACAGGGGACACCCATCCAACACAGGTTACAGACATCCAACACAGGGGACACGTCCAACACAGGGGACAGTCCAACACAGGTTACAGACGTCCAACACAGATGACATACGTCCAACACAGGGGACACGTCCAACACAGGGGACACGTCCAACACACTCGACAGACGTCCAACACAGGGGACACACATCCAACACAGGTTACAGACGTCCAACACAAGTTACAGACTTCCAACACACTCGACATACGTCCAACACAGGGGATACGTCCAACACAGGTTACAGACGTCCTACACAGGGGACACGTCCAACACAGGGGACACGTCCAACACACTCGACAGACGTCCAACACAGGGGACACACATCCAACACAGATTACAGACGTCCAACAGAAGTTACAGACTTCCAACACACTCGACATACGTCCAACACGGGACACGTCCAACACACTCGACAGACGTCCAACACAGGGGACACGTCCAACACAGGGGACACACGTCCAACACAGGTTACAGACGTAAAAACACAGGGGACACACGTCCAACACAGGTTACAGACGTCCAACACAGGTTACAGACGTCCAACACAGGGGACACACGTCCAACACAGGGGACACGTCCAACACAGGTTACCGACGTCCAACACAGGGGACACGTCCAACACAGGTTACCGACGTCCTACACAGGGGACACGTCCAACACACTCGACAGACGTCCAACACAGGGGACAGTCCAACACAGGTTACAGACGTCCAACACAGATGACATACGTCCAACACAGGGGACACGTCCAACACAGGGGACAGTCCAACACAGGTTACAGACGTCCAACACAGATGACATACGTCCAACACAGGGGACACGTCCAACACAGGGGACACGTCCAACACACTCGACAGACGTCCAACACAGGGGACACACATCCAACACAGGTTACAGACGTCCAACACAAGTTACAGACTTCCAACACACTCGACATACGTCCAACACAGGGGACACGTCCAACACAGGTTACAGACGTCCTACACAGGGGACACGTCCAACACAGGGGACACGTCCAACACATGGGACAGACGTTCCACACAGGTTACAGACCTCCAACACACTCGACAAACATCCAACACAGGTTACAGATGTACAACACACTCGACAGACGTCCAACACGGGACAGAAGTCCTACACGTTACAGACGTCCAACACAGGTTACAGACATCCTACACAGGGTACACGTCCAACACAGGGGACAGACGTCCAACACAGGGGACAGACCTCTAACACAGGTCACAGACCTCCCACACACTCGACAGACGTCCAACACAGGGGACAGACGTCCAACACAGATGACATACGTCCAACACAGGGGACACGTCCAACACAGGTTACAGACGTCCTACACAGGGGACACGTCCAACACAGGGGACACGTCCAACACAGGTTACAGACGTCCTACACAGGGGACACGTCCAACACAGGTTACAGACATCCTACACAGGGGACACGTCCAACACAGGTTACAGACGTCCTACACAGGGGACACGTCCAACACAGGGGACACGTCCAACACAGGTTACAGACGTCCTACACAGGGGACACGTCCAAAACAGGGGACACACGTCCAACACACTCGACAGACGTCCAACACAGGGGACACACATCCAACACAGGTTACAGACGTCCAACACAGGGGACAGTCCAACACAGGTTACAGACGTCCAACACAGATGACATACGTCCAACACAGGGGACACGTCCAACACAGGGGACACGTCCAACACACTCGACAGACGTCCAACACAGGGGACACACATCCAACACAGGTTACAGACGTCCAACACAAGTTACAGACTTCCAACACACTCGACATACGTCCAACACAGGGGACACGTCCAACACAGGTTACAGACGTCCTACACAGGGGACACGTCCAACACAGGGGACACGTCCAACACAGGTTACAGACGTCCTACACAGGGGACACGTCCAACACAGGGGACACGTCCAACACACTCGACAGACGTCCAACACAGGGGACACACGTCCAACACAGGGGACACACATCCAACACAGGTTACAGACGTCCAACACAAGTTACAGACTTCCAACACACTCGACATACGTCCAACACAGGGGACACGTCCAACACACTCGACAGACGTCCAACACAGGGGACACGTCCAACACAGGGGACACACGT